>NC_138378.1:22290104-22310801 GCF_054177405.1 Leptonychotes weddellii | reverse complement strand
TTTTTTTAAAGATTTTATTTATTTATCTGAGACAGAGAGAATGAGAGAGACAGAGAGCACATGAGAGGGGGGAGGGTCAGAGGGAGAAGCAGGCTCCCTGCCGAGCAGGGAGCCCGATGCGGGACTCGATCCAGGGACTCCAGGATCATGACCTGAGCCGAAGGCAGTCGCTTAACCAACTGAGCCACCCAGGCGCCCAAAAATAAAATCTTTAAAAAAAATTTTAAAAAAAGAATAAAAGTTGGGAAGTCAATCAGTTAATCAACCACCCCTACTCTCTCCCTCCAAAGAAAACAGTATTAGAATTTTGGTGTCTGGCTTTCCTGATCTTTAAATGCAAATAAAGAAACAGCTTTTTATTTTATTTTTTTAAAGATTTTATTTATTTGTCAGAGAGAGAGAGAGCACAAGCAGGGAGAGCAGCAGATAGAGGGAGAAGCAGGCTCCCTGCTGAGCAAGGAGCCCCATGTGGGACTCGATCCAGGACCCTGGGATCATGACCTGAGCCAAAGGCAAATGCTTAACTGACTGACCCACCCATGCGTCCTGAGAAACAGCTTTTTATATAAATACATTTATAAAACACATATCTATATCAATGGGCCATGTTAATATGCACTGTTCTGAAACTTGCTTTTTTTTATTTTGCCTTTTGCTTAAAATCATTATCTATGCCTGCAATTCTATATCAGTATTTTCTAAAATGTTCCTCAGAAGAGTTGCTCCTTGGGATGTTCCATACAAAAAGAATCTCTGGTCAAACCAGTATAGGGTGGAGGCATTCTACTTCTTTCCTTGCCCTGTCCCTGGCTTTTTTTTCCTGCAGTAAAACACTTTTGATTTTTGTCACCCCAGATTTTTCCCCAAACACGTTTGACTGTGGAACCCAAGGAGCGGCAATTAAGAGGTGCATCCTTTAGGGCGCCTGGGTGGCTCAGTTGGTTAAGCGACTGCCTTCGGCTCAGGTCATGATTCTGGAGTCCCTGGATCGAGTCCCGCATCGGGCTCCCTGCTCGGCAGGGAGTCTGCTTCTCCCTCTGACCCTCTCGACCCTCCCCCCTCTCCTGCTCTCTCTCTCTCAGTCTCTCTCTCAAATAAATAAATAAAATCTTAAAAAAAAAAAAGAGGTGCATCCTTTATAAAATACTGATCACCATCATTTTTTTTTAATTTTTTTTAAAATTTTTTATTTATTCATTTGAGACACAGAGATACAGAGAGAGAGAACATGAGCAGGGAGAGAGGCAGAGGGAGAGGGAGAAGCAGGCTCCCCGCTGAGCCAGGAGCCCAATGTGGGGCTTGATCCCAGGACCCTGGGATCATGACCTGAGCCGAAGGCAGACGCTTAACCATCTGAGCCACCCAGTCGCCCCACCATCATTTTTTTTTTTAAGTAAGCTTTTTGCCCAACGTGGGCCTTGAACTCTACCCAGAGATCAGGAGTTGCATGCTCTACCAGCTGAGCCACCCAGGCACCCCTGATCACTATCATTTTAATAGCTGTTAAAGATTCCATCGTGTGGATGGGACATCCTCTATATAGTCAGCCTTCTGTTAACAGACATGTAGGTCATTGCCATTTTTTGCTGCTATAAAAACTACTGGAGAACCATCCATGTATGCATATCTTTGCCCACCTGCTTAATTATATTTCTATGGTATAAATTTCTAGAAGTCAGTGGCTGTGTTTCAGGGGTCCACAGCCCCCACAATTCGGTGACTCTCTAGAAATACTCCTAGGACTTGGGATAGTTGTACTCATGGCTGTGGTTTCTTCCTGACAAAGGATGCACAGCAGGATCAGCAAGGGAAAAAGACATTAGCTGGAGTCTAGAAAAATCCAGGCATCGGTTTCTACTGTTCCTCCTCTTGGGGCAATGGGGAGAGATCACACAAAACACTTTTTCCTCCAGCAATGAAGAGCAGCAACGCATGTGCGTGTTTCTGCCCAGGAAGCATACCTAAGATTCGAGGCTCAGGGCTTTTCCTGGGGATTGCTCATGTAGGTACCACAGTGACCAAAATTCCAGACTCTTAGAAGGAAAGGAGGTGTTCACCACAGATCACACTGTCTGTACAATCTAGGTGACCTAGTACAGAATGGGCAGTGCCCCCAGATGATCAAAACAGCCTTATTGATCATAGGCAACCTTCCACAAGGTAGGTTCTCAGAGGCCATTCAAGAGCCAGTCCCACAAGCAGCCCTCCTAAGACGGCAACAGTGGGGCTGCTAGATCAACTCAGTTGTGTCCAAGCTGGGCCTTTTTGTCGACTTTCCTAGAGAACAGGGGTAGTGGCACCTGGCTGATGCTTCCTCTGTATTCTTCCATGCCTCTGTTGCCATGCCTCCCGTCAGCCCTGTCCTCTGAGCTGCCTTGTGAGGGGCTTTTCTTTCCACATGGCTGGCTAAGACAAATGTCCTTCCTCGCTGATAACAAGACAGCTGGTGTCAAGAGGGTGTGACACTTTATTTTTTTTATTTTTTTAAATTTTATTTATTTATTTGAGACAGAGAGAATGAGAGACAGAGAGCATGAGAGGGAGGAGGGTCAGAGGGAGAAGCAGACTCCCTGCTGAGCAGGGAGCCCGATGCGGGACTCGATCCCGGGTCTCCAGGATCATGACCTGAGCCGAAGGCAGTCACTTAACCAACTGAGCCACCCAGGTGCCCCGAGGGTGTGACACTTTAATTCTCTCTTCTGATTTCAGAGCAGCCTGAACATGCATTCTGCACCCAGCTACCTCACCCAGCCTCCACCACCTCCTCCCCCACCTCCACCACTGCCCCCACCCCCACCGCCCCAGCCCCCACCGCCCCCATCCCAGAGCCTGGGCCCCCCTGGGCGTCCCAACCCTGGCGGAAATGGCGTGGTGGAGGTGTACAGTGCCACGGCGCCCCTGGCTGGGAGTGGCACGGTGGAGATCCAGGCATTGGGAATGCAGCCCTACCCACCCCTGGAGGTGAGCAGAGGTTGGGGTTTGGGATGGAGGGGGAGAAACTGGTTATGGTTATCATGGGTAACCTGAACCTTTCCCGAGCACCAACTGTGTGTCAGACACTGTGCCAGAGGTAGCATGGGAGACAAAACCAGATCAGGGGGGAGGCCACACCCTGGGAGAGAAGGACTTTAATCAAGCCATCATACCTCTAAAGGTAAAATGCAAACCATGAGAAGGTGGTATGAAGTAGAAGTTATAGCAGAAATACAAGCTACCCTCAGGGAGTGCTCAGAACATTCAGAGAACACCAATGTTGTAGGGAGAAGTTTCCAAAAAATTATCTATGTGAATGTCTCTTATATTTTAAAAAATTTTTTTACTTATTTTTTTAGAGAGAGAAAGGGGGAGAGAGCAGGGTGGAGGGGCAGAGGGAGAGAGAGAGGATCTCAAGCAGACTCTGTGCTCTGAAGCTTGATCCCACGACCCTGAGATCATGACCCAAACCAAAATCAACAGTCGGATGCCCAACCGACTGAGCCACCCAGGAGCCCCAGTCTCTTACATTTTTAACAGGCTAGATGTATGGGTTAGCTATGGCTGTGTAAGAAATATCCCAGAACCTCAGTGGTATATGGCAAAATGTGTTTATTGTTCTTGCACCTACATGGCTTGCTTGGCAACTCTGCTGATCTTGGCTGGGCTCTCCCAGGTGTCTGGAGATGGCAGCTATCAGCTGCTGTAGGATGGCCTGGGTGGGACGAGTTGGGTGACCCAGCTCTGCTCCGGCCATCTCTCATCGTCTGGCGGGCTCGCCAGCCGTGTGCTCACAGCAGTGCTAGAGGTGCAGTCACGCAAGCAGAAATGCTCCTGGCCTCGTGGAGCTTAGGCTTGTGACCGGCTCTCTTCCGTTGGTCAAAGTATGTCCCAAGGCCAGCTTAGATTTAAGGAGTAGGGAAACCGATGCCACATCTTGATGGGGAAATCTGCAGAACCACGCTGCGAATGGGCACAGGTACTGGGGGGGGGGGGTAGAGAATTGAAGCCACGAAGCAGTCCGTGTACCCTATGTGCCACACTCATTCCCTGCTACAAGCTCAAGGTGCTCAGAGTTCAGAACCTGCCCCAACCCCAGTGCTAGGGGGCACGGTTCTGACAGCAAGAGCCTGCCTGCACTTGAGGTCACATTAACCCCCCCTCACCTTACAATCTGGCCATACAGACGTTCCGTGTTTAGAGAGCATGGTTCTCTCTAAAGAGAACCAGACCAGTGGGGAAATCTACCACCAGCCATGTGATGTTATGAGAGCCTGCAGGGGATTTATTCTAGCCCGAGGGAATAGAGCAAGCTTCCCTGTGTTGAGTTAAAAAAAAGCAAATAAGTCAGTGAGATGCTGAGAGGATGATTGTGGCCTGGTAGGCAGAGGGGGCCAGAGCAGAGGGAGCTGCTGTTGTTTATTTTCCATGTGGACGAGGGTGCTCTTTGAGGGCAGAGCCTGAGTCTTCTTTGATTTGGCATCCTCAGCCCCTAGCAGAGTCCCTGGCCTGTGGCACACCTGTAGTAGGTGTCTGAAATAGGGCTCTCTGACCTCAGTCTCCTCTCCTCTGCAATGGGAACTCCCCTTGTAACGCCGTTGAGGATAAAGAGAGCAAACCCAGTGGCAGTCACGTAATTACTCAGGAATGTCTTGCATGATGGGTGAATTCATCCATGTGATACATATTTATTGAGTGCTGTATTGGTCAGGAAAATAGGGACCACTCTAGGTATGTCTGGCAAAGGGATTTAATGCAGGAGGTCAGGTGCTTACAAAGGTGGCTTCAGGAGAGCTAGATGGAGCAAAAGGCAGAGTTGGCAGGTGCCAGTGGTTTTCAGGTTCACTGTTGTTGCTTGGCCCAGAGGGCTAGGACGCTCCTGCTGTGCCCAGAGGTGGGGAAGCTGTAGGATTCTGTTGCTGTGCTGTCATCCTCGAGGCTGGTGGTCAGGAGGGGGATGTAGAGTTCAGCCAGCCACTCCAAAATTTAGGACTGCACACCTTCCTGTCTCCCGTCACCTCTCCCAGAGGAAAGCAGTTTCTACCTTCCTCTGCCTTCCAGATCTCATGCAGGTGCTTCTCGTGAGCAGAACCTAATTTGTGCTCAGAACCTTGCTGGCAAGGGAGTCTGAGAATGTGTATATCAGGAGAGAGCATGGAAGGGTGTAGGAATGGCGCCAAAGGCCAACAGGCGAGATCTAGCAGAAGCATCTACCATTTCACGTGGTGCCATATTAGATGCCCAATACATGCATCCACTGATAGCAACTCTTCTGGTTCCTGGACCCAATTCTAATGTTGGGTGGGGTCCCGCCCCCCCCACGCCAATGCCAAGCAATTCTCAGACACCAGCACAGTGTCCAAGAATTCCAACTCAATTCTGATGCTATCTACCCAGAGATAACAGCAGATCCCACAGGTTAAGGGTTCAGTCCTGCAAGATTGTCCTCACCCCTACTTTAGCCAGTTGCAAGCAACCTATGCTTCTGATGGACAGACCACAGGTAGGAGGTTCCAGCGACCTCCTCCTTAGGTTCTATTAATTTGCTAGAGTAGCTCATAGAACTCAGGGGAACATTTACATTTACCAGTTTATTAAAGGATATAATAAAGGATACAAATCAACAGCCCAGTGCAGAGATACATAGGGTGAGGAGTGGGGAAAAGGGCATGGAGCTTCTGTGTGCCACTCACCCCATATCTCCCTGTGTTAATCAACCTGGAAGCTGTCCAAACCCAGTCCTTTGGAGTTTTTATGGAGGCTTTATTACATAATCATGAGTAAGTCGTTGGCTGTGGCTGATTCAGCCTCCAGCCCTTCCTCGCTCCCCAGAGGTTGGGGGATGGGACTGAATGTTCCAACCCACCAGTCACATGGTTGGTCCTCTCTGCAACCAGCCTGCCCTTGGATCAGGGCCAAAAGTCACTTTCATTAATAATAAAACAAAAAAAATAATAAGATACCCATTTCACTTTTACAGCTCTGAAGCATTTCTAGGAACTGTGGATGAAGACCAAATATATCTGACAGATATATTTTGGTCATCTGAATGAACAAGTATATATTTTTTATGTATCATTATATTATAATATATAAATAAATTCACTGGTTCAACAAATATTTACTGAATGCCCACTCTGTGCCTAGGATTACTCCAGGCTTGGGGATAGAGCAGTAAACAAAAACAGACCAAAAGTTGCTGCCTTCATGGAACTAGGCAGATAATAGATAAGTACATAAAACACATAATTTATTAGATAATGGTAAGTCCACAAAGAAAAAAAAAAAAGCAGAGAAGGATAGGAAGTGAAGTTTTGGATAGGCCAGCCTGGAAAAACCAATGAATGACGAGTATATCATTGAATTAATGAATTCTTCACGATGCCCCAGTGTCATGATGTAAGCTTAGTGTTAGCTAGGTTTGAGTGGCTCAGAAGTCGTTTGGTGTGAATGAATTTCTTGTGACTTCAGTGTTAGTTCTCAGTTTAGACATGCATGCTGGTGTGGCATCAGGCAGGGCCAGTTAGGAAGTGGGGTTGCTGGTGAGGGCACAGACCCTTCTGATTTCCTGGTTCTTCTGTGCTAACAAACTACTACTCCCAATAAAGCAGTAACAGCAGCTAATGTTTATTGAGTATTTACTGTATGCCAGGCACCATTCTAGCTGTTTACATGTTAACTCATTTTTTGGTAAAGATTTTATTTATTTATTTGACAGAGAGAGTCATTTTTTTTTTTAAAGATTTTATTTATTTATTTGAGAGAGAGAGAACGAGAGAGAGAGAACACCTGAGAGGGGATATGGTCAGAGGACGAAGCAGACTCCCTGCCGAGCAGGAAGCCCGATGCGGGACTCGATCCAGGGACTCCAGGATCATGACCTGAGCCAAAGGCAGTCGCTTAACCAACTGAGCCACCCAGGCGCCCCAGAGAGTCATTTAATCCTCACCACAACCCAAGGAGAGGAGTACTCTGATTATCCCCATTTTACAGATGTGAAACTGGGAGATGTTGAAAGAGTTGCCTAGGATCACTTAGATAATAAGTGGCAGAGTCAGGATTTGAACCCAGACTGCTGGCTTCAAAGCTGCTTCTAGCCTGCTGGCTCCATGAAGTTCTATAGGGTCTTGGGAGTGACTGGGGTGTCTGAGCCAGATGGAGGGGTTAGGATCGCGATCCTGGCTGAGATTAGCCGGGGCCACAGTGAGGGTCCCCCTGGCTGGTATAGCTCTTTTCTGTCCTTCCCAGGCCTCTCTCCCTCACTGTGCTGTCCTTCTAGGTGCCAAACCAGTGTGTGGAGGCTCCAGTATACCCCACCCCTCCGGTGTACAGCCCTGGCAAACAGGGATTCAAACCGAAAGGACCAAACCCAGCTGCCCCCATGACCAGCGCCACGGGGGGCACAGTGGCCACCTTTGACTCCCCACCAACGCTGAAGACCTGCCGGGCAAAAGGGGCCAGTGGACTCCCAGAAGGTGGGCCCGCCGCCTGCCAGGGGCATCTTTCCTCAGCATTCTCCTGTCCATAAGGCTGCCTAGTTCTGGTCTTCCTTTTTATGATGGTCAGGATTAAGTGTAGTTGCATGTAGTGGAGTGACTTTAAAATGATCGAATTTTATTTTTCTCCTGTGCAAAACAAGGCCAGTGGCAGGCAATTTGGAAATTGTGTGCTTGTATGGTCATTTCTTCTGTCTTTCTGCTCTGCTACCCCTAGGGCATAGCTTCTGTTATCAGGGTGCCTCATCATCTAAGATGGCTGCTGGAGTTCCAGTCATCAATTTCATATTCCAGGCAGTAAAAAGGATAAAAGGGGCATCTCCCAGCTTCCAGAAGTTCTGCATGATGCTTTTACTTCCATCTCATTGATCACAATTTAGTCACATGACCCTATCTAGCTGCAAAGGAAGCTGGGAAATGTCTCTTTTATTTTTTAAAAGATTTTATTTATTTGAGAGAGAGAGAGCACATGAGAGGGGGGGAGGGTCAGAGGGAGAAGCAGACTCCCTGCTTAGCAGGGAGCCCGATGCGGGACTAGATCCCGGGACTTGATCCTGGGACTCCAGGATCATGACGTGAGCCGAAGGCAGTCGCTTAACCAACTGAGCCACCCAGGCGCCCCTGGGAAATGTCTCTTTTAGCCAGAAACATTGATGTTCCCATTATTTGGGGGATTTGTGAGGAAAGAAGGGGGGCAGTGGATATCAGGCAGGCGGGCAGTGGTGTCTGTCACCCCTTCAGAGATGCTAGCGATGGGACAGGGCAGTGTTAGAAAGTGGTGGTGGAGGAGGAAGGCACAGAAATCAAGAATTTTTCAGGGGCTTTCCAGTCAACTACTTCCATCCCTCCTTCCTTCCACAGATATATGTTGAGTATCTGTGTGCCAGGCTCAGTGTCAGGTGCTGAGGATCCAGCATCGTGGTCCGTGATTTCTCCACCCTCTGTTGCAGTTAATGGGAGAGACAGACAGGGAAAACAGGCTAACTGTTTATGGGTTGCTCCAGGAAGGAGGTTAACAGGGTACTATGATTGAGAATACTGGGGAGAGACTGGAAAATGATGCTACCTCTCTATCTAGGGATGAGAAGGAGGCAGCTTTGTGGCTATCTGAGGGACGAGCAAGAATAGCAGGTCCTGAAATAGGACCACACTTGAGGTCTTTCAAGGTTAGCAAGGAGTCCACTGCAGCTGGATGGAGAGAATGATGAGGTTGGCAGGAAGCAGAGGATGCATAGCCCTGTAGGCCGCAGCAGAGAGGTTGGATTTTTATCCGAGGGCAGAGCGGAGCCTTTCAGAGGTGGTTCTGCTCTTCCAGGCAGAGCATTGCCCGGGTTTTCCTCCTCCAGGCGCTGTGAGAGGCTCTGTGCTGCTTCCCCTGCCTGTGTGCAGGTGTAGACCTCCCCTGGCTTTCTGGCCCCACATCCAACGGGTAGAGTGGTAGGAGGCTGTTCTTGTTGCCTTCAGTTACACCCCCAGCCTCACCATTCCCAACCCCGCGCCCCACCTTGTTTTTCAGCTGCAGGGAAGCCAAAGGCTCAGAAACTCAAGTGCTCATACTGTGACAAGTCATTCACCAAAAACTTCGACCTGCAGCAGCACATCCGAAGGTACCCAGGCATGGTGGGGCCGGTGCTTCCTCGGCAGCCCTGGCTGGAGGGCCTTCCACAGTAGAAGCAAGGCTCCCTTCTCAGTCCCCTTGCCAGGGTGGTGACCAAGGCCCCATCCATCCTGTCATGGTTCTCAGACCTTCGGTCCAAGTCAGGTCGGTTTTCCCTCTTCTGTCTCAGGAGCAGGAGGAGGGATCTGTGAAAGTTGTGGGGCCTGCTCACTATGGTGGAGAAGGTCCGAGCCAGGCGGGGTCGGGGAAGAAGTGTACTCGAACTGTAGGGCCTTTGCAGGAGTGAGGGGTGCCTCAGTCCTCACCTCTGCAGAAAGGTCTGACCTCGAGGGCTGCCATACCACGCTGTGGGAATATGACTACGAGTTCTGCTCACTCAGGACTAACCGTCCTGTCCTGTCCTGTCCCAAGGACATGCAGGGAGCCCCTCGGGGCCTCGGCTTTTCCATCTGTGAAGTGGGGGTGGGGGGTCTTGTTCCGTGTTTATCACAGAAAGGGATACATTGGTACCTGAGATGATCTTAGGTGGTTTGTGGTTATGGTGTCGAGAAGTTCTGAAAGATGTAGAAAATTACTCTCTTTTCAAATTCTTTCAGTCCTCGGCGAGTCAAAGGAGAAAACCTCGGTTTGGTGCTAGTGTGTGTTGAACACCTTTCACATACTTGCTCATCTTTTATAGCAAAAAGAGAGAGAAGGAGAGAGCACGTGGATGCATGCGTACGTGCACACCTCAGATTCCAATCGTGACAGGCAACAGCTTCTCACTAGACCAGGGTTTCTCAACCTTGGCACTATTGACTTTTATTTTCTTATTTATTTATGTCTGTCTGTCTGTCTGTATGTAAAGTAGGCTCCACACCCAGGGTGGAGCCTGGTGTGGGGCTTGAACTCAGGACCCTGAGATCAAGACCTGAACAGGCTTGTACCTCTGAAACCAATAATACATTATATGTTAATTAATTGAATTTAAATTAAAAAATTTTTTAAGTTAAATTAAAAAAAAATACCTCACAAGTCTACACTAGCTCTGCTCAATAGAACTTTCCGCAGTGATGGAAATGCCCAAATTGGCAGTGTCCAGTAGGGTAGCCACTGACCATATGCAGCTGCTGAACACTTGCAATGTGGCTAGTCTGACTAAGAAACTGAATTTTTTTTTTTATTAACATAATGTATTATTTGTTTCAGGGGTACAGGTCTGTGATTCATTAGTCTTACACAATTCACAGCACTTACCACAACAAATACCCCCAGTGTCCATCACCTAGCCACCCCATCCCTCCCACCCCCAACCACTCCAGCAACCCTCAGTTTGTTTCCTGAGATTAAGAGTCTCCCTGTCTGGTTTCGTCTGGTTTCATTTTTTCCTCTCTTCCCCTATGATCCTCTGCCTTGTTTCTCAAATTCCTTATATCAGTGAGATCATATGATACATGTCTTTCTCTGACTGACTTATTTCGCTTAGCATAACACCTTCTAGTTCCATCCACATCATTGCAAATGGCAGGAAACTGAATTTTTAATTTAATTTTAATGAATTTAAGTAGCCCCGTGTGTCTTGTGTCAACCCTATTGGATAATGCAGCTCTATAGATCTTAATGATATTTTATAAATTATTGCATTTTTGGTTACTTTGTATTTATGATAAGTGGCTTTCCATATAACAACAGGAAAGCTTAATTTTTAAATTATTTAAGAGCGGATTGATTTGAAGGGAAATATTAAATAATGGTACAAGTTCTGTGCTGCGACTGTGCCATTTCTCCTTCAGAGAATAAATCCCTGTTTGAGAGGGCTTAAACAATTAGGAAATGTTTTCTCTCACCGTATGGAGAAGGCCCGCAGGGAAGGTCAGCTCCGGGGCTGGTTGATTCAGCAACTCAGTAATGTCACCGAGAGCTCAGGGTCTTTCTGCCTCTGGCCTGCCGGCTTGTCCTCATGGTGTCACCATGATGGCCACCAGCATCCGCATGCTCTGTCTGGGCCTTCTTGGGGGTTGTGAGCTCCTGTGCTGAGGTCACGTCCCAGTTCCACATGAGGGTGCTGACAAGCTTTGTTTCCCATAGCCACACCGGTGAGAAGCCCTTCCAGTGCATTGCATGTGGCCGTGCCTTTGCCCAGAAATCTAATGTCAAGAAACACATGCAGACGCATAAGGTGTGGCCTCCGGGGCGTAGCGGCGGCACTGTCTCTCGCAACTCTGTGACTGTACAGGTCATGGCCCTCAACCCCAGCAGGCAGGAGGACGAGGAAAACACAGGTAGGTAGAAGTGGGGAATGCCATTGTTCCCATACCTGTCCTCTGAAGCTTCATGGGTTTTATTCCTAGCTGTGTGACCTTGGGCAGCCTCCTTTACCTCTCTGGGCTTCAGTCTACTTTATCTATAAAATGGGGCATAGCATGAAAGGAGGGATGACAAATGTACAGTATGCCTGGCCTTACTCTAATACTGTACCCATGGAAGACAACACTAATCAATCACCTGTCTTTTGCTGTGCCTGGATCCTGCCTCAGAATCTACTTTCGATATATTGCTCCAGGCAGTCACTGTCAGTTAACTTGAAATTGAAACCTACTTGACTTCCATGGGCTTAAGTTTCCAAAGCCTTTTACACTTTGTAGAATTCCCATCCGAGCCATCGCTTGTCCCTGAGCTAGTGATCATGTCCCTGATATTGGTTTAATTCCTGTTCTGTATGGGGGTTGAGGAGTCACTAGGCCTGGAGCAGTGCTGTTAACAAAAATGTAATATGACCAACATATACAATTTAAAACCTTCTAGTAGCTACATAAAAACAATACTTAAAAAAAGTGAAATTAATTTTAATCGTATGTTTTACTTAACCTAATATCATCTTAGTATATAAGGAAATTATTAATGAAATATTTTATATTTTTTTATGCTAAGTTTTCAAAATCCAGGGTGTATTTATGTGTATAGCGTATCTGGATATGGACTAGCCACATTTCTAGTTCTCAGTCACCACATGTGGCTCGTGGCCACTGTATTGGACAGTGTAGGGCCAGA
The DNA here is from genome assembly GCF_054177405.1 of Leptonychotes weddellii. Taxonomy (NCBI): domain Eukaryota; kingdom Metazoa; phylum Chordata; class Mammalia; order Carnivora; family Phocidae; genus Leptonychotes; species Leptonychotes weddellii. The sequence continues at coordinate 22,298,684 of NC_138378.1, read as the reverse complement.
GTTAGGCCCTTCCTGTATAGTCCCCCGGGTGAGCAAAGCCTGCCACATACCAGTGAACGAAGGGGGTGTTTTGCTGCATGAGCAGCCTGTGGCCACTTTTATTTGACCCTCCTACTGGAACTAGCCCTACAGTGTGTTTAGTCAGTCTCTGTGTGCCCTGTGCATTTTTTTGGGCTCCTTGGGGAAGAATCTGTTTCTTATTTTTTTTCAAAATTCCTACAGTGCCTAGCACCAGGGGTTCAACCATATAGCAGATATTTATGGAGGCCTCTGTAGAGATGAGGTCAGAGGCCCCTGTCCTCAGAAAGTGAGAGAAGGGCAGCTAAACAGATGTTGTAACTGGAATGGGGAGCTGGGGAGGTGTGATGAATACAGCCAGGAGTAGTGTTCAGGATTTTTAACAACCGTGGAGAGGCCTAGGGAAAGGCCAGTGAGGGGAGATTTGAGGCAATAACTGTTTACCAGTCAGGATGTAAGTATTCAGGAGGTGAGCATCTGGAATGGCTATATCCGTGCGCAAAGCAGAATGTGAGTGCAGGGCCTTGAGTACAGTGTCCAACACCAAGCACGTGGTAGGTGGCTGGGTAGACCCAGCAACACACAGGAGGTGCTCTGTGGGTCCTTCCTGAATGTCATGGCCCTCTGTCCTGACTCTTCTTCTGCCCTTCTCAGTGACTTCTTCCCTGGTTTTCTCCACAGGGTTGGGTCAGTCCCTGTCAAGTGCCCCACAACCCCAGGCCTTGCCTGCCGCAGGTGAGGATGAAGGGGACAAGCTGGAGGCCAAGCAGGTCGTCTTCATTGACAGCTCCTATCTGTGCCAGTTCTGCCCCAGCAAGTTCAGCACCTACTTCCAGCTCAAGTCCCACATGACCCAGCATAAGAATGAGCAGGTAAGTGGGTGGTGGGCAGCGGGAGGCCACAACCACCCGAGTGTGAGCCTTGGCTGGTGCTGGGGTCTTGAACACTGTCTAGAAAGGGACAGGAGTGGGCCCCAGTTGCAGTGAGCTACCATCTAACCACCCGAGATAGGCCAAGCTTTCCCTCTCTAGGTGGGGCCAGCTTACTGGGCTATTATGGTGCTAAGCCAAGGGAGGAAACCCACCTCTTATGGGTCATATAATATAGAAACTGGACATGAGAAAAATTCTCAATGCCCCAAGAAAATCTAACGTCTAAACACCTACCTATGGAGGATTGACCATAGTCTTTTTTTTTTCCAATCAAGATATAATTTGCATCCCACAAAATTCACCCTTTTTAAAGTGTACACTTCAGGAGCTCCTGGGTGGCTCAGTCAGTTAAGTGTCATTTTGGCTCATTTTGGCTTTCAGGTCATGATCTCAGGGTGGTGAGATTGAGTCCTGCATCTGGCTCCACGCTGGGCTTGGAGCCTGCTTAGGTTTCTCTCTCGTAAATAAATAAATAAATAAATAAATAAATAAATAAATAAATAAAATCTTTTTTAAAATTTCAGAAAAATCTAAAGAATATATAGGTTGAAGAATGCATTTATTAGATGCTGGACACCCTGCTAATTGCTTTACATTCAATATTTTATTTAATCTTCATAGCAACCTTAGGGATAGGCATTTTCAGTATATCTAAATGAAGAAACCAAGGCCCGGAGGGGTGAAGTGACCTATCCAGAGTCACACCACCAGTAACTGACTAGGTCAGGGCTCAAAGCCAAACCCCATGTCATTAACCACCTTGCAGTATGTCCTCCCCAGAATGCAGCAACAAAATCCAGCATCTTTTGTAGAGTTTGTGTTTTTTTATTATAATTGGGATCTGTTCATACATATAATTTTGAATTGCACTTTTTTTTTCCTGATAGCTTATTTTTTAAACTTTTTCTTTTGGAAGAATTGTAGATTCCCAAGAAGTTGCAAAGATAATAGGGAGAGATCCCTTATGCCCTTCAGTCAGTTTCTGTCAATGGTTACATCTTACCTATCTACAGCCTGATATCTACACCAGGAAACTGACATGGGTGTAAAGCTATGTATAGTCCTTTGCCATTTTACCACCTGTGTAGGTTTGTACTGCAATCACAGTATAGAACTATAACATCACCACAAAGATCTTCCTTGTTCCACCCCCCTCATTATTACACCTGCTCGCCTCTTCCCCAACATCCTCAGCCTCTGGAAACCACTAATCAGTTCTCTCTCTTTATAAGTTTGTCATTTTGAGAACATTGTATAAATGGAATCATCCGTATGGGGCCTTTTGAGATTGGGTTTTTTTAATAAGCATAAATTCTCCTGAGATTTGTGCTTTCTGTTTTTTTTAAAGATTTTATTTATTTATTTGACAGAGACACAGTGAGAGAGGGAACACAAGCAGGGGGAGTGGGAGAGGCAGAAGCAGGCTTCCCGCTGAGCAGGGAGCCCGATGCGGGGCTCGATCCCAGGACCCCGGGATCATGACCTGAGCTGAAGGCAGACGCTTAACGACTGAGCCACCCAGGCGCCCCTGTGCTTTCTATTTTTTAACCTAATTTTATATTCTGAGAATTTTCTCATGTCACTGTTTAAATAAAAAACATAATTTTTAAGCTACATTTAAAAAAATCCCATTGTTTTAACATGTAGGATATGAACTGTGTTTTGCTATTGTAAGCAAAACCATGGTGAGCATCATTATAATCAAATCTTCATCCAAATCTCTGACTTTCCCTTACCCTAGATTCCCAGCAGGGGGGTTGATGGAATTAAGTTAGGATACCCTTGGGGAAAATCACAGAAAACTTTGACTCCAGCTGCTTAAACAATTAAGAGGTTTGTCATTGCACATAATAAGAAAACCCAAGATTGGGCAGCTCAAGGCCTGAGAGAGTTGACTCAACCCAATATCAAGGACCCTGTGTCCTTCTAGCTCTTGTCTCTGCCACCTCAGGATATGACATTGTTTGATACTGACGGCTTACCTGTGGTCTTGGGATGGTAGTCACTCTTTCTAGGCAGTAGTCCAGTAGTCCAGACACAGCAAAAACACGCTGTCTTCTCTGTGTCTCTTTCCTAGAAGCCCTCTGTAGATCTCTCATTAGTCAGAGCCAGTGGATACGCTCTATCACTTAGGAATTCATTATTACTCTGCAAATAATAGACAACTAGCTTACTAGTTAGGGTTTTATTTCCCTAATGTCGCAAGAAGTCCATAAGTAAGCAATGTTGGGCTTGTATAGCAGGTCAGATATGTCATCGTAGACTCAGGCTTCTGGTTTGCGGCCCTGCCTCCTTAGCATGTGACTTCCATCCTCAAGATTGCATAATAGTTGCTGTATCTCCAGCCATCACATCTGTATTCCAGTCAGGACAAATGAGAAAAGCAGAGGGGATTTCTCCTAGGATGTTTTTGCCTTTGTGTTCTGGAAGTAATACCTTCCCTAAAGACTACTGCGTGCATATCAGTGACAAGAAAGGAGCCACATGGCTGACACAAGGGAGCCAGGGAGATCAAGTGTTTTAACTGGGTATGTTGCCACCCTGAACAAATCAGGGTTCACTTTGTTAGGAAGAAGGAGCAAGTGGAATTGTACAGGCAATCAGGATTATGCTTGTCAAAGTATAATTTTCAAAATTTAAAAATCTAATTCTCATACAAATAACATAGTGAACATGAGCCAGAATTTTACATAACTCATTAATAAGGAACTAGAAGGATGACAAAGCCGGTGCAAAAGAGGATCTAAGATACTAGTATTTATACTTACATATAATTATGTCAGTGAAAGAAAGGAACATTGAAATAAGATTGTTCGGGTAGATACCCGTGACCTTTGAGGGTATCTTTTCCACCTGACGAAAATCATTTATATTGGATCTGTTTTCCGCAAGTTAATATTTAACTCTAGAGTCTGGATCCTAATCAATAGTAAATAATCAAAACAAGGCCCATCCCCCAGAGAGTGGGATGACCCTAGGCAGGCTCGTTAGATAGCACTTCTCAAAATGAGGTCCCCAGAGCAGCAGCTTCGGCTTCCGTCACCTGGGCACTTGTTAGGAGTACACCTACTGTGTTCCAAGCTCTGACTTACGGACATTGATCCTGCCACGCCTGCTGAATCAGATGCTCTGGGAGTGGTGCTCAGCAATCTGTCACTGCAGTGGATGCTCAAGTCGGAGGGCCACTACTCAAGTACAGCACTGGAGGGACATGATGTCATCTTTTCCTTGTATTTCCCAGCTTGGAGTAATTTTCCTAAATATACCCAGGTCACCCAGCACCTGAGGGAAAGGTAATGGGGCCTTGTGACTGGCTGAGAAGAGAGGGCTGTCTCGTCAAAATAAAACAGAGCTCCAGGAGCAGGGGAGCAGGGGAGCAGTCTGCCTCCCCTCACCTGGTCTGTGGCTTCCCTCAAGGTTTACAAGTGTGTGGTGAAAAGCTGTGCGCAGACGTTCCCAAAGCTCGACACATTTCTGGAGCACATCAAGAGCCACCAGGAGGAGTTGAGCTATCGCTGCCATCTCTGTGGCAAGGACTTCCCCTCGCTCTATGACCTGGGCGTGCACCAGTACTCCCACAGCCTCCTGCCGCAGCAAAGCCCCAAGAAGGACAGCGCTGTCTACAAGTATGTGCCCTCTCCCTGCCCCCTCCCTCTCCCTGCTGGGACCCCAGGGCTCTGCAGCCTTGCTCGTTCTGACTGCTAAGGACCTGGGGGAGAAGGTGCTGGCCCTCCTTATATCATTCTTCAGTTTGGTAGACATTTATCCTAAAAAATAATCGGAAAAAAAAGAGGGAAACCAATATTTTTTCATTCATAGTGGAAAACAGATTTTTTTTCCCTAAACTAAAAATACTATGAAAATACAATTTTGTCTGATGATCTACAAAATTTAGGTTACAGTCAGAATGGTACACCGATTCTTAGAATGAAAACAGAATGAACAAGCACATACTGGAAAGCAAAAATCATAAAAATAAGATTCATTTGTTTTATAATCTATAAAATTCAGGTTAAAGTTGAAGCTATAGACTGATCCTTAGAATGAACAAGGAATGAACCAAGTGTAGATTTTCTTTGGGGTAGTTTTTCCGCCAATCCTTTACAGTGCTTTAGTCTTCCATTGTAGTCATAGAGAGCATCCCTTTGGCAGAAATGAAAAAAGGCTCCCTCAGTTTTGTCACAGGCTTTTAATCCTTGAGTCTTCAAATCGTTCTCATTGAGCTATCAGTCCCGTGACCGATCCTCATTGAGTTTCTCTTACTTGGTTGTTTCCTGGTCCCCCTTCCATACCCTTCTTAGTCGATGGGTTATCTGCAGGTGCCCAGTATCACTTTCATAACTGTGAAATCCCACATTTTTGCCCTGCAGCCATTTTGCTGTGCATTCACCCAAAGTCGTCTGGAGCAGCCGCCTCACAAAGGCTAGGATATAGTGTGTGGGGATAGGTATTAGTGATAAGCAAGGAAGGGTATTTGTCAGGGGACTGCTCCCAGTTCTTAGTATTTTCGTGTTGGAATGGTTTTGCTTCTCTGTACAAACTTGTGTTGGTAGGGATTTCTCTAATAACCTCTGTTAATGAGGCGTAATTCCTGGGTGACGCTTCTGGGCTTCAGAGATAAGTAACAACAGACCCTGAGTTTAGAATGCACAGGCTTTTTAGGGAGACAGGTGTGTAAATACGCTTACACGTACTGTGATAAAATGCTAAGGTATACGTAGATGAAAGGTATACGAGTACCATAGTGGGACGTAGGGCAGGGAAGGTGTCCTTGAAGCAGTGATATCTGAACTGGGTTTTGAAGGATGAATAGGAGTTGGCCAAGTAGGTAGGGTAGAGTGCATTCCTAGCAGAAGGAACAGCAAGTGTAGAGATATAAAATGAAATAGCAAGTGGTTTAGAATGATCACTGTGTAGAGTGGAAGTGGGAGAGGATGTTTAGATGTGGCCTAGAGGAGAAAGTAGGTCCAGGGTAAGGGTAAGAAGGGCCTGTAGAAATCACAAAAGCTTTGAGAAATTGGCAGGGGGACTGGGACTTAAATGGGTGTAGGGCAGCTTGTCCTGGAGGAGGTTGGGAAGTGGAGCCAGAGAGGCAGGAAAACCAGGCAAAACTTTGGCCAGTCAAGGGGTGGAAATTTCTGGTTAGTGATGGATAATTCCCATTTGTAGTCAGGGGGCATTTTATTTTGCTTTTGCCTTATGGATTTGTGGATTATTTGTGAGTTCCTGAGACTATGTGGCTTTCTGGAGTGAGATGCCAAGTAAAAGGAAGGGAGCACCTACTATGTGCCAAGCTCTGACTCAGGGACATTGATCCCTGCAATCCTGGGAGGTAGGTAGTTGTATTAGTCAGCTCCAGCTATAACAAAATGCCACAGACACATGATCTCTTTTTATTTATTTATTTATTTATTTTTAAAGATTTTATTTATTTATTTGACAGAGACACAGCGAGAGAGGGAACACAAGCAGGGGGAGTGGGAGAGGAGAAGCAGGCTCCCCGCGGAGCAGGGAGCCCGATGTGGGGCTCGATCCCAGGACCCTGGATCATGACCTGAGCCGAAGGCAGACGCCTAATGACTGAGCCACCCAGGCGCCCCATGATCTCTTTTTATAAGGGCACTTTGTCATCATGAGGACCCCACCCTCATGATTTCATCTAAACCTAATCATACACACACCCCCACCAAAGGTCCCATCTGTAAATCTGTAAATACCATCACATTGAGGGTCAGTGCTTCAACATACGAAGTTTGGAGGGACACGGTTCAGTCCATGACACTGACGTTCTCCCCATTTTGAAGATGAGGACACTGAGGCTCAGAGAGGAGAAGTGCCCTCATCAGTAACAGTGTCAGCGCAGAGCTGAGATTCAAATTCTTGTCTGGAACCTTGGAAGCCTCACAGCTCTGGTCTTGGAATTTGTAGGCTAGGGGTTGAGCCCAATGCTGATGGCCCTGTGTCTACAGTCAATCTCTTCTCCTAGGTTCTTGTGTGAGGGTTACAGTGCCAGTAACCCTTTGTAGCCATTGGATCTCCTGGCCCAAAGGTAAGACCCGAGGAGGCAGGCCACCATCTGGATGACCCAAGGGTGGAATGCTATCTTGAGTAATGATAAGGAGCCACCTGCCTGTGCTCAAATCCCAGCTTGACTACAAGCCCAGGAGATGACCTTGGCAAGGTATCTGGCCACTCTGGGCCTCAGTGTCCACATCTTTGAAATGGGGATAACTATAGTGCCTACCATATTGGATTATTTATGAGGATCAGGTAAAAAAACTATGAGGCTCTTGAACATGATACCTGGAACATCGTAGGTGCTCAATAAATGTTATTGCTGCAATTATTATTTGTACAATTTAGATATAGGTTTGGCTGCAAGCAATAGAGGCTCCAAATAATAGTGGCATAAATGAGTGAGAATTTATTTCTCTCTCACAGTAATGTTTGAGCAGGTATAGGGCCTTCATCCTATTTTCAGGCGTCCAGGCCCCATTGGTCTATCTGCGCTGCTCCCTTTGGACCACATTGCCTTGGCCTGTCTATGCTGCCTCCCCAAACCCCAAACCTTTCAAGTGAATTTTATGCATGCCACTCTATATATGCTATATATTTACTTTTTCCTTTTAAAAATAAGATTTATTGATTTTTTCCTGATTACAAAAGTTCCTAAGTTCAATGCAGAGAAAAAAATATTTTTTAAAGATTTTATTTGATAGAGCAAGTGAGAGAGAGCACGACTGGTGAGGGGTGCAGAGGGAGAGGGAGGAACAGACTCCCAGCTGAGCAGGGAGCCCAATGCGGGGCTCGATCCCAGGACCCTGGGATCATGACCTGAGCCAAAGGCAGACACTTAACCGACTGAGCCACCCCGGCGGCAGCCCCGAGAAAAAAATTTTTTTTAAATCGCACAAAAACCAAAACCCTGCAAACAAAAAATAATCCCTATTAACCTCTTGGTACATGTTATTTGGTCTATGTCCGTAATAAGCATGTTTATAGATATAACTACCACAGGCTACATCCCAAACAGTTACTGACTTTGGTGAAAATTCATCACGCCATCTTCATGTCCCACAACTTCCAACAAACTGACTGAAACTTAATGGGATCACTCTGTACACGTGGTGTGCATTATCACTTGCAACTGTAATATGGACATCTTTGCATCTCAGTACAAACAGACCTGCCCCAGCCTTTTCAGTGGCTGCTTACCATTCCATTGTACATGCCACATTTATGTAACTGGTCCTTGATTGCAGGATAGTCAGGTTATTTCCAGTTTCTCATCATTACATACAACACTACAGAGAACAACTTTGGACATACATCTTTGCTCACTTATAAATAAGTTCCTAGAAGTGATTTTGCAGGTCAGAGATCAATGCGGGAGGGGCATCTGGCTGGCTCAGTCGGAAAAGCGTGCAACTCTTGATCTCAGGGTTGTGAGTTCGAGCCCCACATTGGGTGTAGAGATTACTAAAAAAAAAAAAAAGCAATAATAAAAATTTTAAATCAAGAGGGCTTTTATTTATTTATTAAAGATTTTATTTATTCATTTGAGACAGAGAGAATGAGAGACAGAGAGCATGAGAGGGAGGAGGGTCAGAGGGAGAAGCAGACTCCCTGC
>NC_138378.1:22271735-22290004 GCF_054177405.1 Leptonychotes weddellii | reverse complement strand
TCATGACCTGAGCCGAAGGCAGTCGCTTAACCAACTGAGCCACCCAGGCACCCTCAAGAGGGCTTTTAAAAAGATTGATTACCTACTTCAAAAAATAATTATGTGGGGCGCCTGGGTGGCTCAGTCGTTAAGCGTCTGCCTTCGGCTCAGGTCATGATCCCAGGGTCCTGGGATCGAGTCCCACATCGGGCTCCCTGCTCAGCGGGAAGCCTGCTTCTCCCTCTCCCACTCCCCCTGCTTGTGTTCCTGCTCTCACTGTCTCTCTCTCTGTCAAATAAATAAATAAAATCTTTAAAAAAAAATAGTTATGTGTATATAGTACAATATTTAATTATTAAAAAAGGGCATGAGTGAAAAGGAATTCCCCACCTACTCCGAGCCCCTTCCCCATACCTCAGTCACTTTCAGGAACTTATTTTGATGTAATTTCAGACTTCCAGAAAAAATAGAAGAGTAGTACAAAGGATTCCCATATAGATCCTTCACCTAGATTTTCCAAATGTTAACTTTTCACCACATTGGCTTTATTATATTCTGAGCTATTTGAGGATAATTTGCTGATGTGATGCTCTTTCACCCTTTGTCTTTAGTGTATAGTTTCTGGAAATAAGGACAACCTCTTACAGAAGCACTGTGTAGTTATCAAAATCAGAAAGTTAAATCAATACAGTTCTGTTTCCTAATCTGCAGACCTTATCAGAAATTTCCAGTTGTTTCAATAACATCCTTTATAGACAAAATAAATGTTTTTTCTGGTCTGGGATCCAAGCCAGGATCACAGGTTACTTTAGATTGTGTCTCTTTATTCTCTTTAAGCTGGAACAGCTGCTCATTCGGTCTTTGTCTTTCATGACCATGGTGTTTTTGAAGAGTATAGGCCGGTTATTTTGTAGAATGTCCTCAATTTGGGTTTGTGTGATTTGACCTCAGGTTAGATGCGGGATTGGCATGCTTGGCAGGAAATATCACAAAGTAACGCTCTGTCCTCAGCACGTCATATCGGCAGGCACATGACATTGGTTTGCCGCCATGCTGAGGATGTTACCTTGGGTGACAGGGTGAAATTTCTGGCAGGAAGTTTTAATTTTAATGGTTCTGGCTAAGCTACCTCCCACAGAAATCAGTGTCTCCTCACTGCTGAAGCCTGTGGAGTCCTTGCCCTCTCCTACCTCACCAGCTTGCAAGGTCTCTGTCCCCCCGCTAGCTCCACTCCCACCTGACCTGCTCTTTCTTTCTTGTCATCTGGAGGCATTTAGCCTGTGGTTTTCAGAGTGTGGTCTGAGGGGGTTCTGCTGGGCCTACCACAGGTGCAAGCTGCCTGTGCGTTTCCCCTGGTGGCCGTGGTGTACAGATGTCAGGGCCCATGTTTCTATTTTTGGCTTGAATTCCCACCTACCTGTGGCATTCCTCACTGAAACCTCATCATAAATGGGCCCATTTGCTAGCAAATGTTTTTATGGTCGGGAGACTGGAGGGATCTTTTCTTCAGAGTGGCTTGTGACCTGAAACTACTGTTTGAAGGCTTGTCAGCCAGTGATGTTAAGAGTGGAGACCCCGGGGCGCCTGGGTGGCTCAGTTGGTTAAGCGACTGCCTTCGGCTCAGGTCATGATCCTGGAGTCCCGGGATCGAGTCCCATATCGGGCTCCCTGCTTGGCGGGGGGTCTGCTTCTCCCTCTGACCCTCCCCCTTCTCATGTACTCGCTCTCTCTCATTCTCTCTCTCTCAAATAAATAAATAAAATCTTAAAAAAAAAAAAGAGTGGAGACCCCGTTTATAATGCTTTGTGATTTATGAGCTGTTTGGCACACTTGTGTCCTTTGACTCTTGTGACAATCTTAAGAATGAACAAGGGGCATGTCCATTTGGGATTCCTACCCCATTTTGTGGATGAGGAAACTGAGGGTCAGAAACAAGAAGGTGCCAGGCCTGGATGCTTGCCTGTCTGATTCTTTCACATAACAGATTGTCACTGGTGCTCAAATCAGGTTATGAACAGGACAGATATTGTCCCTGCCTCCAGAGTCCAATTGCTGGTGAAAAAGACAGATCAAATCAAGTAAGCAAATACATAAATAATAATTATAGATAGTAAGTGCTAAGAAGAAAACAAAACTGGGTGATGTGGTAGGGAGTGCCCAGGGGTGGGCCATAGGGGACAACTTGAGACAGGGTGTTCAAGGAAGACATCTCACCTCATTTGAGGTGAGACCTGAAGGATAAGAAGGTGCTGCCCAAGGGAATACTTGAGGAAGAGTGTTCCAGGTAGCAGGAACAGCAGGTACAAAGACCCTGAGATAGGAGAGTTTTGTGTGTTCAAGGTATATTAAGGAGGCCAAGGTGGCTGGAGCAGAGCGGGGTGGACCGTGGAGAAAGATGAAGTCTGAGAGGTAGGAGTGGTCAAGCCACTAGAGCCTTGTAGGCCAAGGTGGGGGCTTTTAAGCAAGGATGTGACATGGTCTGATTTTCTTTTCTTTCTTTTTTTTTTTTTTTTCATCAAAGACTCCCTCTGGGGCACCGGGCTGGCTCAGTCAGTAGAGCATGTGACTTTTGATCTCAGGGTCATGAGTTCAATCTCCACATTGGGTGTGGAGCCTACTTTAAAAAAAAAAATTTTTTTTTAAAGGAAAAGAATGAATTAAACATAGAATTTTGCCTCGCAGTGTTGGCCCTGGGGGAGGAGAATGGCTGGGCCAGTCCAGCCTCCTCACACTGCTCAGTCACCTCTCCTGCTCCTTCCCATATAGGTGTGTCAAATGTGTCAACAAATACTCTACCCCCGAGGCCCTGGAGCACCACCTGCAGACCGCCACTCACAACTTCCCCTGCCCTCACTGCCAGAAGGTGGGTACCTCTGCCCTTTCCCGGCTGGGGCAACCATAGGGGGTGAGAGATGGTAGAGCAAACACCTCACACTCTCCTGGGCTTGTCTCCATAGACGACACTTCACCTTTGAAGAGTAAGAGCCCTGCCATCTGAGCCACTAGGTAGCACACGTGTCCATCCTGCGGCTGCTGCTGGGCCAAGCCAGGCCAGGCTGCGCCGATATGGGGTGAGGCCTCTCCTGGGCCCAGGCCCAGCATCTGAACAGTGGCCTCCAGCTTCCTGACCTGCTATTATCCTTCTTGTTATGGATTCTTCTTTTCAATGAATCTGAAAGCCATCGCTATTTGTTTGAATCAGGTCCACACACTCCAGTTGGTTTATACAACCAAAGTTTCTGTTCATCAACAGGTTCCCACCAGTGCTCCTTTTTCTTTCTTTCCCTTTTAATTTATTTGTTGAAGAAACTGGGCCATTGGTCCGGTGGAGTTTCCTGAATTCTGGATTTTGCTGATTGCATCCCCTTGGTGTGATTAACTGGTTTCTTTATTCTACTCATTTTCTCACAGCCTTACATGGCAGATTTTCCAGGACAGCCCTGGTTTCACTTCAGCCTCATGGTAGATGTTTCTAATTATGTAGATAGCCTAATTCGGGGCTTTGGAATTTGTGTTCCAGATAAAAGGTATCATGAATTGAACAAGAACCACATGCCAGATGCTGTTCGCAGCATTTTATCTGAATTGAGTCATTTAATTCTAGGAAGCATACCTTTACTGTTCCCATTTTACAGATGGGGAAACTGAGGTGCAGCAAGGTCACCCAGCTAGGACATGGTGGGGCTACTAAGTAGTTGGGTCTGTAACCCTAACTACTTCTCTGTAACAAATGAATGAAAAAATGAATGAATGCTTTTCTTAAGGCCAGAGAGGAAGGAGATTTCGGCTTCCATGTTTCCTGGCTCTTTGTTATCTTTTCATTCAGTTCTTCAGTTCTGTATTCATTTTGTCATTCATTCTTTTGCATGTAAGTCCTTGGACCCAGGCCCTGTGCTGGTGAATGAAAGCTCCTCTGCCCTTGTAGAGATCTCATATAAGCAACAGGTTATATAATTCAGTGGGTTAGATGGTGACTTTAAAAACGTAGATGAATAGGGGCACCTGGCCGGCTCAGGTGGTAGAGCATGCGACTCTTGATCTCGACGTCGTGAGTTCGAACCCCACGTTGGGGGTAGAGTTTACTTAAAAAAATAATAAATAAACAAACAAAACGTATATGAACATTCAAGGGCAGAGTTTGTGTTGCCTTGTTTGGCATTAGAGAGTCAGAGAGGGCCTCACAGAAGCAGGGACACCTGAGCTGGGTCTTGACAGCCAAGTGGGAATTTGTCAGGCTAAGAGAGAAAGGCCTTCTGGGTAGAAAAAGCAGCCTGGCAGGAGCTCGGAGCATGCGTTATGGGTGAGTCGTGGGAGCTGTGAGGTTCTGATCCCTGGTGGGCAGAAAGGAAATTGTTTCTGCAAGTGTGGGAAATGAGGGGCCCCTTAAGCTCAGGGGGTGGTGAGGGCTAGTGAGTCAGGCCTAAGCCAGCTCCTCTCTTCTGCCAGGTGTTTCCTTGCGAGCGCTACCTGCGGCGTCATCTGCCCACGCACGGCAGTGGTAGCAGGTTCAAGTGCCAGGTGTGCAAGAAGTTCTTCCGGCGGGAGCACTACCTCAAACTGCATGCTCACATCCACTCGGGTGAGTATACAAGGTATACAACTACCTATGGCTAGGGCTGTTTTGGAATATGAGGGTTGTGTTTTTTCTAACAAAAGGGGGACTGTCTTAAGCCGTTCTGCAGTTTTCTTTCCCCACGAGCAGTATGACCAGGAGCGTCTTTCCAGATCAAGAAACACAGATGGACCCTAATCTTTTTAATGACTGCAGAGCATTCCATTGTAAGGACCAGAATTTCCTTAATCACTGGGTTGGCATTTTTCAAAAGTACTTTATTCATTCCAGAGGGAGAACAGGGAGGAAATAATGGCAGGAAATAAAAAACAGCCCAATAACAGCCCTTTTTCACAGGGCAGGTTGTGACCCCTGACCCCTGGCCCCTGTCAGGTGGGAGCTGCTCTTCTCCGGCTCCTGGTCCCCACCAGGCTCTGCTGCAGTCGATGTGGGGCGACTCAGGTGGACTCTGTGTCACACTGCTGGGCTGGCATCTTAGCTCACTAGGTGCAGACCATGACCTTCAGTTTTCTCATCTAGTACTTACCTCGTAGTTTGTGGTAACAATTCCATTAGATGAGGTGTAATTCCCCTCTCCCCTGTGGTGGACCCCATTTCAGTAAATGCCACAACCATTCACCTGTCACTCAGCCCTGCCTTAGATTCGTCCTTGACTCCCTTCCCCTCACACCTCACAGTCAATCCACTGGCAAAGGCTGCTGATTCCGCTTTCCTAACATGATCTGTACTTGGCCACTTCCTGCGCCTCCACCCCCGCCCCCACCCCTTCGGTCTGTTCTCTGCATGCAGCTAGAGGGAGCCCATGACACTTTTTTTTTTTTTTAAGATTTTATTTATTTATTTGACAGAGAGAGACCCAGTGAGAGAGGGAACACAAGCAGGGGAGTGGGAGAGGGAGAAGCAGGCTTCCCGCGGAGCAGGGAGCCGAATGCGGGGCTCGATCCCAGGACCCTGGGATCACGACCCAAGCTGAAGGCAGACACTTAAGGACTGAGCCACCCAGGCGCCCGTGAAACTCTTAAGTCAGATCTCTCCCTGCTCCACTCAGCACCTCTGGTGGCTTCTCATCTTGCTCCGAGTAAAAACCTAGGCCTTCCAGGCCCTTCCTGTTGGGCCCGGCTGTCTCGCTGACCTCCCCTTCTGCCTCATTCTCCCGTCCCCACTCTGTTCCAGCCACACTGGCCTCCCCACTGCTCTTCAGACATACCACACACTCCCCACTTTTCCTTTTTCCTGGTACCTCACTCCACTTTCCATCATGGCTCTTTCCCCAACCACCTCAGGTCTCCCCTCTTGCCTCATCAGAAAGGCCTTTCCTGACTGTCCTATCTGAAATAGCCCCCTCTTCTTGGAAAAATAAATTGAGGAATGGGAGAGGCTGTTTTCTCCCAGGCCACTTCCCTAGAGGGGCTGCTATCCTCTAGTGTACCCCATATTCAGACTCCATCTCATGGGACTCTCGGTCCCTGCCCCCCATCTGTGTCTCCTCCTACAGGTGAGAAGCCCTACAAATGCTCCGTGTGCGAGTCTGCATTCAACCGCAAAGACAAACTGAAGAGACATATGTTGATCCATGAGCCATTCAAGAAATATAAATGCCCCTTCTCGTGAGTAGAGACTGGCATGAGTGGGAGGGGCAGATTTACCCAGCGGTGGGACAGAAAATTGTCCGGGCTGAGGTTCTGAAGGCCCTCTCTCCTTTTATCCTGTTGTGGGCCTTGCCTGCCTGCCTCACTCCCCACCCTGCTTCCTTGCCTGGCCTTTGGGATAGACAGGGAGTCCCTCATGCCCAGGACTAACACAGAGACCAGCAAGAGAGTCCAAGTCTGGTGAGCTCCCCCTTACCAGTGGTTTTGGGTTCTAGGACACACACGGGCTGCAGTAAAGAATTCAACCGGCCAGACAAGCTGAAGGCTCATATCCTCTCCCACTCTGGTAAGTGACTGCTGGACCTACCAGGAGGGTCTGAATCCCTGGGCCAGGCCGCCTAGAAAGAGCAGACACATCCCATGAGGCTTGTTATCACTGCCTGGTATATTCCAGCCAACAGACTTTTGCTCATGTGAGCCATGAGCCAGGTCTGCATTAGGGTCCTCACGGTCCTACAGAGGTGAGTCAGATACAGTCCCTCAGGCTGAGGGGGAAGCCGACCTGAGAGGAGATAGCTGTAAATCAGAGAGGTGCCCAGTGTGATAAAGATGTGGATCAGGCATGGAGGGAAATCAGATTCCAGCTGGGTCCAGGACACGGCCAGGAAGGTCCCTTGGTACCCTCAGCAGAGCAGGGCAGCTGGTGCATGGAGCAAGGGTCTCCACTCCACTCCTCAGTTTCCCAGGGGCTCTATGGCGCTTCTCTGTCCCCAGAGCAGCTTGGCTGGCTTTCCACATACCATTTGGTCTAGAACCCAGTTTCTTGGAACTCTTGATATTTTGCAGTAGCTGATGCTTTGTCATGGGGGCCGCCCTGTGCATTGTAGGATGTTTTACAATATCTCTGGCCTCTACCCTCTAGATGTCAGTGGCATCTTCCCCACAGTTAGGACACAACCACCGATGTCTCCAGAGGACAAGCCAAAAGTCTCCTGGAGGGTGAAATTGCCCCTGGTTAAAAACCACGGGTTTACAGAAAGGATTCAGTGGCTAAAGGAAGTTTGAAAACTGGGAGAGTAGAGAGTTGAGGACTTGAAGACAGAGGGCCTGAGTTTGATTCTTAGCACTACCACTGTCCTGCTGCGTTGCCTCGTGCAAGTCACTGCCCCTCTCTGAGCCTTCATCCCAGGGAGGGTGAGGGGAGCATGGCTCAGGCTGAGTATGGGCTGGAGTTGACTTCATGGTAGACACGGAGGCACCAGTGAGTGACTATTGAGAACCTATCACATGTCAGACTCTGGGGGTGACATGGGGGAATCAGATGGGCAGAGCCCATCCTGCCTTCCTGGGGAAGCTTAGCATTTAGTGGCAGAGACTGAAAATGAACAGCAAACAAGTAAGTATATTACTGCGAGGTATGCAGAGTACAAAGACAGGAATAAACAGAGTGATGGGACAGAGAAAAATATGAGGCAGGTATCAAGGGGGGCCTCCTAGAGGAGGTAACATGAGACCTGTCCTGAGGGATAAGAAGAGCCAGGAAATAGCTTCCAGAAGGAGGGAGCAAGTGCAAAGCCTTGAGGCAGGGAAGAGACTGGGGTGTGTTTAAGACAAAGGTGAGTGGGAGGCTGGAGCTCATAGAGCAAGTGAGGGGAAGGAGGGAATGGGGCTGAGAAGTGAAGGGGGTGGTCAGACTGCACAGGGCTTTGCAGGAAACTTGGGGAATCGCTGGAGGGTTCAGAGCAGAGAATGTCAGGATCCTCCTGTGTATTTCATGAAGCCATCTCTGGCTGCCCTTTAGGGATGGTCTGAGGGGGCAAGGGTGAGGCAGACAGACCAGAGAGGAGAGAGATGATGGTGACCTGGCTAAGTTAGCCAAGGTTTCGGGGCTGAGCATGCTAGTCTAGGCAGAGGGGAAACAGCAAGTGCAAAGGCCCAGGGGCAGGAGCCAGCTCGGTGGCCTGAGGGGAGCAGGTGTGGCTGGCTGGGTGTGAGTGGCTGGGCAAAGGTGGGAGATGAGACTGGCAGGAGCAGAGCCCAGATTGCACACATGGTCAGAGGCCAAGCCGAGAGACTGGGTTTGATCCTGAGCGCAGAGGCACGGTTGCAGAATAAGGGGTCGGGGTGCCTCTCACGGACTTCCCCTCGCTCCAGGCATGAAGCTCCACAAGTGCGCGCTGTGCAGCAAGTCCTTCAGCCGCCGTGCCCACCTCGCGGAGCACCAGCGTGCCCACACAGGTAACTACAAGTTCCGCTGTGCCGGCTGTGCCAAGGGCTTTTCCCGACACAAATACCTCAAGGATCACCGCTGCCGCCTTGGCCCCCAAAAGGATAAGGACCTGCAAGCCCGGCGGCCCTCCCGGAGGAGGGCAGCACCCCGCAGTGGCAGTGGTGGCGGGCGCAAGGTGGTGACCCCCCTGCCCGACCCGCTGGGGCTGGAGGAGCTGAAGGACACCGGGGCTGGGCCGGTGCCCGAGGCTGCCCCAGGCAAGCCGCCCTTCTCGGAGCCAGATGCAGTGCTGTCCATCGTGGTGGGGGGCACGGTGGGGGGCGAACCGGAGCTGGTAGTGCCCGGGCATGCGGAGAGCCTGGGCTCCAACCTTGCACTGGCAGAACTGCAGGCAGGGGCCGAGGGCCCATGTGCCATGCTCGCTGTGCCCGTCTACATCCAGGCCTCAGAGTGATGGACCCGCGGTGTTTGCTCCCAGAGCCTGGCCTGATGCTCACCTGTGGGTCCAGGCCTCAGGGGCCGACGAGAGGTCCTTCCCAATGGAAGTGAGCCATTGGCCAAAATCCTTCTGGAGTGTCCTATGAACCCTGGCTGTGGCCAGCCTGCTGTGGCTCCTATTCTGCTGGCTAGCCCTGCCGCATTCTGGAATGTGAGGCAGGGCTGCCTACAGCTTCCAGGTAGGGGCACTGGAGAGAAGAGAGCTGGCCAGGCCAGCAGCCCAGGGTCTGGCTGGTCCAGGCTGGTGTCAGCCCACCTAAGAGAGAAGACAGGGTGGTCCTGCCCACCCCTCCTCCGGGCTGTCTTGGTGTGACCTCTGGTCAAGCTGCTTTTCTGGAGGCCTGAAATGGGTAGAGCCCTTATCTGCTGGACCTTTTCCTATACAGTTCCCCGTGGTTTCCACAGATGACTCTGTGATGTAGGCATTTAGGCGGCACTCAAGTGTCACGGCTAGAGTGCAGCTGTCAGTCAGATTTGGCTTCAAATCTAAGCACTGCTACTCACTTGCTGTGTGACCTTGGGTATGTCACTTTACTTCTCTGAGCCCTCATCTGTACGTTTCTCATCTGTACAATGGGACATATGACATTTCGACCTCATAGGGCTGTCATGGGGATCCAGTATGGCGAAATGTGCAAAGGACTTGGCATAGTGCTTGGCACTTGGAAAGTACTGAATAAATGTTTTTATGGAAATGTGTGTCCAGTGGCTCAGGCCGGAGCCTTGGCAGTTTCCTTCTTTGCCCGTAGGTGGCAGCACTCCCTCCAAAGTGTTGGGGGACTGAGAGGTCCCATGGCCCCTTGCACACAGCTGTGCTGCTCCATTAGCCATGAGAGGTTTGGTGCTCCCATATTTCAGAACATGGCCATGGAAAGGGTTTATACTCACTTTTGAAAATGCAGGATCCCGGGCCTTGCCCCAAACCCTTTGGCATCAGAAACTCTGATCAGAGCCAGAGGTCCATCTCAAGCAGGTCTCTAGAATCCGTAGTTGCCCCCACCGCCAGCACTCTGTCCCCACTCCCCAGCTAGTCCAGAGGAGAAGCAAACCAGGCTTATTAGGAGGCAGGGAAGAGAAAAGGGGCCTTGGCCAGTGTTTCCTCATTTCTATTCACAGCCACACTGTCTCAGTGATAGGAGACGAAACTGAGGCTCGAGAAGGGACAGGGCAGGATGCAGCAGATCTGTTGGACTCAGTTTGATATGTTCCCTTGAAGGCTGGCACGTCCCTCAGATATCTGTGCTGGGGCTCTGGGCTGGAGCTCAAAGCAAGCCCAACTTCCCCTCAGGAAGGGTATGATGCAGGAGGAAGGACCAATGAGAAAGTGGTACACAGCTGAGGCGGTGAGAGCTGTTAAGTGCACCTAGCCTTCAAGGCCAGAGGAGGGAGTGGTGAGGACAGAAAGTCTCTTCACGGGAGGTCACATTTGAGCTGGTCCTTGACACAGAATGTTTTGATGGGTGGATAAATAGGGAAAGGCATGTCAGGGAGAGCAAAACATGAGCAAAGCCTTCAAGTTACGACAGTTCTGGGGCTGGTGAATGATCCAGGATGACCAGAGATCTGGGGGTAGTGGTTAGATCATAATAATCGCTAATATGTTTCAAGCTTCCACATGATGGACACTGCACATAGCGCCTCAGCCCCATCAGGTGAGAATTGTTAATTTCCTTATTTTACAGATGAGGAAACAGAGGCGCAGAGAGGCAGAGCTCCTTGCCCAAAGCTCACACAGCTAGTAAGTCACAGAGCTGGGATTCAGGCTGGGGTGGCCTGCGTCTGTGTGCTGTTAGCCACTTTGCTGTATTGAAATATAAGTTGATGTTGAATCAGAGATATCCTTGGATGTTGGGTTAAGGAATTTGGACTTTATTCTCTACAAAATGGAGGAGTCATTAAACATTTTTAAAAATTGTGACATTAAAGAAAATGTTAAAAACGTCTCCATCCTAATAAAACTACTTAAGTTATATTTCTGTCTCTTCCTGCCTGTGTACACATGCGTGTACATTTATCAATAATCATGAGGACTCATGTTTACTAGGCGTAAGTGCATGTCCTAAGCACTTTGAGGTAGGTGCTACTTTTAATTCCATCTTACAGCTGAGATGAGGCAAAAGGCACAGCGAGGTTAAGCGGCCCCAAATCACACAACAGTAAGTGGTGGAGCCAGGCCACAAAACAATGGACACGTCAAGGCCTAAATTTGATAGATACATAGTTGGACTGCAGGGAAGGAAGCTGGGACCATATTGGGGTTCCCATAACTACATCCCTCCTAGGTTGACAGATGGGAAGACAGGCTCAGAAAGGGGAAGGCCCTTGGTCAAGGGTCACTCAAAGTTGTTGACAGAGCTGCTCCAGGAACCCAGAGTCCCCTATAGGCCCCCCTCCGCAAGATGCTGGAGATGATGAAGTGTAAAGAGGGGCTGTCCTGAGCCTCCAGGGTCCCACAGATTTTGGCATCGAGGAGAGCTAGTTTTGAATCCTGGCTCTGTCCCTTCCCAGGTATGTGGCTATGGCAAGTCACTTCACCTCTCTGAACTTCAGTGTCTTCATATGTCGAATTAGGGGGAATAATAGTACCTATCCAATAAGGTTATCACAATTCAGAGAATTCAGGTAAAGCAGAGATCACAAATTGGCAGCCCATGGGTTGCATGCAGCCTATAGACAAACTTCGTTTAGCTTTCACAATGAAAAAAAAAGGAAAAGCCAACATTTAAAAATAATAAAATTAAAAACCTACTGCAATGGTGAAAAGTGAGATATATTCCCTCTTTGTCAGGAACAAAAAAAGGATGCCTGCTATCATGATTCCCATATTATGTTGGAGGCCTAGCCAAAGCAATAAGGCGAGAAAAAGAAACAGTGTAAGGATCAGAAAGGGTAAAATAATGGCAAGAATGCTGAAATAGCAAGATCAATATATAAAAATTTACTAGGTTCTATGAATTAAAAAAATGCTGTTCCTATACTCCAGAAGCAATAAGAAAATGTAAGTAAAAATTGGGAGATTTGGGGGGCACCTGGGTGGCTCAGTCAGTTAAGCTTCCAACTCTTGATTTCAGCTCAGGTCTTGATCTCAGGGTCGTGAGTTCAAGTCCTACGGTGGGCTCCATGCTGGGCGTGGAGCCTACTTAAGAAAAAAAAAAGCAAGTTAAAAAAAAAATTGGTAGATTTTGGGATGCCTGGCTGGCTCAGTTGGTGGAACGTGCAAGTCTTGATCTTGGTGTTGTTAAGTTTGAGCCCCACATTGGGTGTAGAGATAACTTAAAAATAGAATCTTTTATTTTATTTATTTATTTATTTTTTAAAGATTTTATTTATTTATTTGACAGAGAGAGACACAGTGAGAGAGGGAACACAAGCAGGGGGAGTGGGAGAGGGAGAAGCAGGGTTCCCGTGGAACAGGGAGCCCAATGCGGGGCTCGATCCCAGGGCCTGGGATCATGACCTGAGCCGAAGGCAGACACTTAACGACTGAGCCACCTAGGTGCCCCAAAAATAGAATCTTTTAAAAAATGGGAGATTCATATAAAAATCTGGATTCTGACTTCTGTTGCATATAAGGATGTCTGGCATAGGGAGACAGCAGGCAGGTGGAGGTGAGTTAGCCAGCCCCTTTCAATGGGCACATGGCGTTCCAGGTGCCATGGTCCCTGTTTTTCTGTAAGGTCTCCCTGACATTGCAGCTGAATGTCAGTTGCTACTTACTATACTTGTGTTGATTTATCTTAGAGAAATATTTCTAATTTCACTTGTCTTTTGAGAGTAGAAAAACAAGATGGCCAGAGAGGGTCACATGAATTTTTATGTTCCTTGCCTACTCAACCATCTTTCTGTCTGGACCTGAGGTATATGACCTGAGGAACCCTGTAATAGTGCTTTCTTTTCTCCCTCCCACTGCCAGTCCTCTGTTTGCCTCTGAGCTATCTGGCCTCAGTTTCTCTATCAATAAATGCGGGGAATTGAGTCATAGCTAACTTTACTTTCTATTAAGTGCCAGACCTTGTGTTCTGCGTCTTATTTACATGTCACTGACTCCTCAAAACACCCTTGGAAGCAAGCTCTCTTATCACGCCCAGTTTATAAATGGGGAAACCAAGGCTCAGCGAGGTGTAGCAACCTGCCCAAAGATTCTCAGCCAGAATGTGTGGAGCTGGGCTTCAAACCAAGGACTGACAGACTCCAAAGTTCCTGCCTTGTCTTAGGATCACTAAAGCTCTCATCAGCTCTGATAGGCCAAGGTTTTGGTTTTGTTGTTGTTGTTGTTGTTTTAATCACTTCTCCAAGGCTCCAAGCACTTTTCATCTCCTCAGCCATCACTGCCCTGTCCAGACTGCTAGCCTCTCTTGCATGGATGATTGCATGAGTCTTCTCTTTGGTTTCTGTGATTTCTCTCTCACTCCACCATGATCCATTCTCTTGACAGCATCCCAAGGGATCTTTCTAGATTATGCCACTTTCCTGTTTAAAACCCTCTAGTGGCTTCCAATCTCTCCCAGAATGAAATCTAAAGTTTTCCTGGTAGATTTCAAGGTTCTGCATGACATGGCCCTCATCTTTTCTTCTCTCATTCTACTCTAGCCATACCTGTCCTCTTGCTGTTCCTCCATCATGTTAGTTAGTTCCTGCCTCAGGGCCTTTGCATTTGCTGTTCCCTCTGTCTAAAATGTTCTTCTCCCAGATTTTCATATGTCTGGCCCCCTCCCTCTATTTACCTTTGTCCAATAGTTATTTCCTTAGGACTCCCCTGGCCAATTTGTCTAAAATAGCCCCACCCCAACCTCATCACAATCTAGTCCCTTACTCTTCATTTTTATTCATCACCCTTGACATTATATTAGACATTTCTTTATTGTCCATTCCCCTTATTAAAAACAAAAGGTCCACAAGGACAAAGACTTTTCTCTGTTTTGTTCAATATTTGTTGAATGAACCAACAACAGCACTTTGAGAGAAGAAGACCCACTCTACCCATCCCCTTTTCCCTATCCATGGAGGCCAAGGGTAAGTTTCCCTCAAGAAGAATCTGTCATGTAGGCTGAGAAATGGCTAACCTAAAGCCCTGTAAAGCTCCATTTTCCTTGTCTTAAGAAGCTGAGAATATCTGGGACAAATGACAGAGGCAATGGCTTGGAACTTGCAGCTGACGCAGCAGGTATTGGTGTGGCACAGGAGAACCAGTTGGACCAGTTTTGTCTCCCTTGGGGAGGCTAGAGTGGAGGTGGCAGCTGCAGGTGCTCCCAACCCCCAAGGCAGCCAGCAAATGAGATCCATGGGTTCTCAGGTCCTGTAGGTTGGTAGAGAGAGCAGATTCCACCTCCGGGTTGGGGGTGAACCCCTGCTCACCAAGGGTGGCTTGTGTAAGGTCAGGCACAGAATCCTGAGGCCAGGGGCTAAGGCCCAACTTCAGGGCCTTGGGCCCTTTGTAGAAGAACAGAGAATGAGGCCCAGAGAGGGAAAGGGTCTTGTCCAAGGTCCAACATAACAAGGCTAAATCCAAACCCAGTTTTCCTGCCCCCCAAGTCACTGCTACCTCAGCCCATTCATTTATCCATTTGACAAATATTTATTAAGTGCCTACTATATGCTGGGCATTGATGATACATTGTGAACCAGAAAAATAATGATCTGTGGAGATCCTCTGTGGAAGAAGCAGAAGATAAACAACAAATAAGCAAGTATAATATGTTAGAAGGTGATGAGTACTGTAAAAAAAAAAAGAAAGAAAAAAATAGAGGAGAGTAGTGTGGGGGGGGGGTGCAGGTTGCAGCATGATATGGGGTGGCCCAAAAAGCCTTACTAAGAAGGAAACATTTGACCCTCTAGGGCACAGAGGGTCATAGCCTACATGTGCTCAGATGAATAGGTATGGAATAGGCAGGTGCTGTAACCCACCATTGGCTCAAGTTCAGGGGCCCCTCCAACACACAGTCCCCTCCATTTCCCCTCTTGCCACTCTTCTACCCCTACTGCTAACTTTGCCCTATTCCCCAGGGAGGTCATACCTGCTCCCAGGCTCATCACACTTCATTTATTTGTGTTTATTTGTGCATATCTCTCTATCCATTCATTCATTTGGATAAAGGCAGTGTAGCATAGAGGTTAAGAAGGTTGTCCTACAGTGAGAATCTCAACTTTGCCCCTACAAGGCGTGCGACCTTGGGCAAGCTGTTCAACTTCTCTGTTTCTGCAGTACCTAATACATAAAATGGGGACGGGGCACCTGAGTGGCTCAGTCAGTTAAGAGTCTGCCTTTGGCTCAGGTCATGATCCCAGGGTCCTGGGATTGACCCCCCTGTCGGGCTCCCTGCTCAGCTGGGAGTTTGCTTCTCCCTCTGCTGCTGCTTCCCCTGCTTGTGCTCTCTCTCTCTCTCTCTCTGTCAAATAAATAAATAAAATCTTCTAAAAAAAATAAAAAATAAAATGGGGACAATAACAATGCCCACCTCATGCAGTTGTGCGGGCTAAATGAGGTGATAGATGTAAATGCTCAGCTCAGTGTCTTGCTTAGCATAAAGTACTCAATAAAGATTTTCTATCATTTGCTGGGGGTTCAAATGCCAGCCACATCATTTATAATGGGATGACTTTGGGCAAGTCATTCAACCTCTCTAAACTTCTGTTTGCTTAGCTGTAATCTGTACCTACCTCATTGGGCTACAGTCAGATAATTAATGAAATAGTCTTTGTAAGCCATCTGACTCAGAGTGAGGGCCCATAGATGTCAGTGATTGTTCTTTTTGTAACTATTATTGTTTATTTATTTTATAAATATTTATTGGATGCATAGTCTGTGCCAGGCCCTTTACCTATATTCTTATTGAATCCTCAGAATGGCCTGGTAAAGAGGATAGTGTCTCTCACAGTTGGGGAAACTGAGTCAGATGGAGCACCTTGCCACATGGTTGAATGACAGAGCCTCAGCTCTAATCTAGGTTTGTGTGGTGGGCACCAAAACATGTTTTCGTTACTTCAACACACTTTTGTTGGGAAATAAAATTCACATAATAAAACTCACCATTTTAACTATTTTGAAGTGTACAATTTAGTGCTTTTTAATTGGGTTGTTTGTCTTTTTGTTTTTTGAGTTGGAAGAGGGTTTTAAATATACATATATATATACATATATATATATTCTGAATATTAACCCTTTGTCAGATATAGGACTTGTCATTATTTTCTCCCATTTCATGGGTTGTCTTCACTTTCTTGATGGTGTACTTTGACGCACAGAAGTTTTTAATTTTGATGAAGTTCAATGTATCTATATTTTTCTTTTGTTGCTTGTGCTTTTGGTGACATATTTAAGAAACTGTTGCCTAGCGGCGCCTTGGATGGCCCAGTTGGTTAAGCTTCTGACTTCGGCTCAGGTCATGATCCTGGGGTCCTGGGATCAAGCCCTGCATCCAGCTCCCTGCTTAATGGGGAGTCTGACTCATGCATGCCTGTGCTCTCTCTCTCTCTCAAATAAATAAAATCTTAAAAAAAAAAAAAGGGGGGCGCCTGGGTGGCTCAGTCGTTAAGCACCTGCCTTCGGCTCAGATCATGATCCCACGGTCCTGGGATCGAGCCCCGTGTTGGGCTCCCTGCTCAGTGGGAAGCCTGTTTCTCCCTCTCCCACTCCCCCTGCCTGTGTTCCTTCTCTCGCTGTCTCTCTCTCTGTCAAATAAATAAATAAATAAATAAATAAATAAATAAATCTTAAAATAAATGAATGAATGAATGAATAAATAAATAAATAAATAAATAAGAGGAGTGCCCGGGTGGCTCAGTCGGTTAAGCGGCTGCCTTTGGCTCGGGTTGTGTTCCCAGGGTTCTGGGATCGAGTCCCACATCGGACTCCCTGCTCAGTGGGGAGTCTGCTTCTCCCTCTCCCTCTGCCCCTGCCCCTACTTGTTTGCTCACTCTCTCTCTTTCTCTCTCTTAAATAAATAAATCAAATCTTAAAAAAACGGGAACTGTTGCCTAATTAAAGGTCATAAAGGTTTATACCTACATCTCCTTCTAAGAGTTTTTTTTTTTTAAAGATTTTATTTATTCGTAAGAGACAGAGATGGAGAGAGGCAGAGGGAGAAGCAGGCTCCCAAGGAGCAGGGAGCCCGATGCGGGACTCGATCCCAGGACCCTGGGATCATGACCTGAGCCGAAGGCAGACGCTTAACCATCTGAGCCACCCATGCGCCCCTCCTTCTAAGAGTTTTATAGTTTTAGTTCTTAATTTATTTTTTCTTTTTTTTAAGATTTTATTTATTTGAGAGAGAGAGCAGAAGCAGGGGAAGCGGCAGAGGGAGGGAAAGAAGCACACTCCCTGTTGAACAGGGAGCCCGATGAGGGACTCGATCCCAGGACCCTGGGACCATGACCCAAGCTGGAGGCAGATGCTTAACTGACCGAGCCACCCAGGCGCCCCTAACTCTTACTTAGATCTTTGATCCATTTTGAGTCAATTTTTTTATATATATATGATGTGAGGTAGGGGTACACATTCATTCTTTTGCATTTTTGCATTCTTTTGTTATCCCAGCACTATTTGTTGAAAAGACTATTCTTTCCCCATTGACTGGTCTTGGCATCCTCATTGAAAATCAACTAACCATAGATATATTGGCTTATTCCTGAACTTTCAATTCTATTCCATTGATTTATATGTCTGTTCTTATGCCAGTACCACAGTATTTTGATTACTGTTGCTTTATAATAAGTTTTGAAATTGGAAAGTGTGAGTCCTCCAACTTTGTTTTGGTTATGCAGGACCCCTTGCAGTTCCATGTGAATTTTAGAATCAGCTCATCCATTTTCTGCAAAAAAAGCAGTTCAGATTTTGATAGGGATTGTATTGCATCTAGATAAATTTGGAGTGTTGCCACCTTAACAGTAGTAAGTCTTCTAATCCATGAACATGGGATGTGTTTCCATTTATTTAGGTCTTCTTTCATTTCTTTCAACAAAGTATTGTACTTTTCGGTGTACAAGACTTGCATTTCCTTGGTTAAATTTATTTCTAAGTATTTTATTCTTCTTGATGTTATTGTAAATGGAATTTTTTTATTTTTTTTTTATTTTTTTTTTTAAAGATTTTATTTATTTGAGAGAGAGAATGAGATAGAGAGCATGAGAGCGGGGAGGGTCAGAGAGAGAGGCAGACTCCCTGCTAAGCAGGGAGCCCGACGTGGGACTCGATCCCGGGACTCCAGGATCATGATCTGAGCCGAAGGCAGTCGCTTAACCAACTGAGCCACCCAGGCGCCCCTGGAATGTTTTTTTTTATTTTATTTTTTAAAGATTTTTATTTATTTATTTGACAGAGAGAGACACAGCGAGAGAGGGAACACAAGCAGGGGGAGTGGGAGAGGGAGAAGCAGGCTTCCTGCCGAGCAGGGAGCCCGACGCG
>NC_138378.1:22235720-22271635 GCF_054177405.1 Leptonychotes weddellii | reverse complement strand
CATGACCTGAGCCGAAGGCAGACGCTTAACGACTGAGCCACCCAGGCGCCCCGGAATGTTTTTTTTTAATCTCATTTTCAGATTATTCTCTGCTAATGTATAGAAATACAACGAATTTTTTTTTTTTTGAGAGAGAGAGAGAATGAGAGACAGAGAGCATGAGAGGGAGGAGGGTCAGAGGGAGAAGCAGACTCCCTGCTGAGCAGGGAGCCCGATGCGGGACTCGATCCCAGGACTCCAGAATCATGACCTGAACCGAAGGCAGTCGCTTAACCAACTGAGCCACCCAGGCGCCTGGATTTTTTTTTTTTTAAGATTTTTTTTTTTTATTCATTTGAGACACAGATACAGAGAGAGAGAGAACATGAGCAGGGAGAGAGGCAGAGGGAGAAGGAGAAGCAGGCTCCCTGCTGAGCCAGGAGCCCAATGCAGGGCTCGATCCCAGGACCCTGGGATCATGACCTGAGCCAAAGGCAGACGCTTACCATCTGAGCCACCTAGGTGCCCCTACAACAGATTTTTTAAAAGATTTATTTATTTACTTGAGAGAGAGAGAGAGAGCATGGGGGGAGGCAGAGAGAGAGGGAGAAAGAAACTTGCAGACTTCTGGAGCCGATGCAGGGCTCAATCCCAGCACCCTGAGATCAGCACCTGAGCCAAAAACAAGACTCCTATGCTTAACCGACTGCACCACCCAGGGGTCCCTCCCCTTTTTTTTTGAGAAAGAGAGAGAAAGCGTGCAAGTGGGGGGAGGGGGGGCAGAGGGAGAGAGAGAGAGAGAATCCTAAGCCCGCGAGAAGACCGAGCCCGATGTGGGACTTGATCTCACAACCCTGAGATCATGACCTGAGCATTTGGTGCCCCAAATATACAACTGATTTTTGTGTGTTGATCTTGTATCCCACAACTTTGCCAAATTCGCTTTTAGCTCTAAGAGTTTTTTGTGGATTCTTTTAGGTTTTCTTTTTTAAGATTTTTATTTATTTATTTTGAGAGAGAGAGAGAGAACGAGCAGGAGGGGCAGGGGGAGAGGGAGAAGCAGGCTCTCCAATGAGCAGGGAGCCCGACGTGGGGCTCGATCCCAGGACTCTGGGATCATGACCTGAGCCGAAGGCAGACACTTAACCAACTGAGCCACCCAGGCACCCTCTTTTAGGTTTTCTATATAGAAGAGCATGTCATCTGCAAACAGAAATAGTTTTACTTCTTTTTTGATCTGGATGCCTTTTATTTCTTTTTTCACTTAATTGCCCTGGCTAGAATCTCCAGTACAATGTCAAATAGTGATGAGAGCAGCCATCCTTGCTTGTTCCTGATTTTAGGGGCAAGGCTCAGTCTTTCACCATTAAGTGTGATGTTAGCTGTGGGTTGTTTTTTTTTTAAGATTTTATTTATTTATTTGACAGAGAGAGACACAGCGAGAGAGGGAACACAAGCAGGGGGAGTGGGAGAGAGAGAAGCAGGCTTTCCGCTGAGCAGAGAGCACGACACGGGGCTCGATCCCAGGACCCTGGGATCATGACCTGAGCTGAAGGCAGACGCTCAATGACTGAGCCACCCAGGTGCCCCAGCTGTGGGTGTTTTCATAGATGTTCTTTATCAGATTGAGCAGTTCTTTTCTATTCCTAGTTTGTTGAGTGTTTTTATTAGGAAGGGGGTATTGGATGTACTTGTTTTGTTTTTTTTTTAAAGATTTTATTTATTTATTCATGAGAGACAGAGGCAGAGGGAGAAGCAGGCTCCCCGTGGAGCAGGGAGCCGGATGCGGGACTCGATCCCAGGACCCTGGGATCATGACCTGAGCCGAACGCAGACGCCTAACCGACTGAGCCACCCAGGCGTCCCGAATGTACTTGTTTTTTACAGTTAAAAATCAGCAAATCCTCTATTTGATTTGGTATAATTACATGAGACCAAATTTCATAAGAATTTTTTTTATTCATAATTTGAAACCTATTATAAGTTTTACTAACTCAATTTATCTTTTCTTTCTTTTTTTTAAAAATTTTATTTATTTATTTGACAGAGAGAGACACAGCGAGAGAGGGAACACAGCAGGGGGAGTAGGAGAGGGAGAAGCAGGCTTCCCCGCGGAGCAGGGAGCCCAATGTGGGGCTCGATCCCAGGGTCCTGGGATCACGACCTGAGCCGAAGGCAGACGCTTAACGACTGAGCCACCTAGGCGCCCCTAACTCAATTTTTCTTGATGACATTTTATTTATTTATTTATTTATTTATTTATTTATTTATTTATTAAGATTTTATTTATTCATTTGACAGAGAGAGACACAGCGAGAGCAGGAACACAAGCAGGGGGAGAGGGAGAGGGAGAAGCAGGCTTCCCTCAGAGTGAGGAGCCCGATGCGGGGCTTGATCCCAGGACCCTGGGACCATGACCTGAGCCGAAGGCAGACGCTTAACGACTGAGCCACCCAGGCGCCCCTCTTGATGACATTTTTAAGGAAGGTTACAAATAAATATATGTTTAAGAGTCTTTAACCATGTGACCTTGGGCAATTTCTATTCTCTGGACCTCAATTTCTTCAACGGTAAGATGAAGATTGTATAGTAATGCTTATTTCTTAGGGCTTTGGTGATTGGAGATAAGATGAGATTTTGTTTGTGAAAGTATTTTGCAAACAAAAACTGTATGCTTCTGTTGCTGTTTTTACTAGAGAAGTTTTAAAAATTGCAATATAACATTTATTTAGTAAAGTATATAAAGTATGTAAAGGGCAGTGGTCTTAATTATGAAGACAGGTAAATTTGTATACACCCACATAAATACCACTAGATCTTGATATAGAACCTGTCCAGCACCCCATAAAGATCATTCTGCTTGGTCTATACCGCCCCTGAAGATAACCACTATTCTTTTTTTAATATTTATTTATTTAAGTAATCTCTACACCCAGCGTGGAGCTTGAACTCACAACCCAGAGATCAAGAGTTACATGTTCTTCCGACTGAGCCAGCCAGGTGCCCTGGTAACCACTATTCTAACACCTATCACCATAGATTCGTTTTGCCTGTTTTCGAACTCTGTATAAATGGAATTATATAGGCTTGTGTCTGATTTCTTTCACTCAGCAGAATATCTAAAAATCTTCCAAGTTGTTGCATGTAATGATTGGTCATTCTTTTCACATAATTTTTAATGCTAGTCAGTCATGGCTTGAAAAGGCTGTGCATTTGCCCAAGAGACCAGAAAAATGAAGTCCAAGGAAATTCAGGGCTCTCCTGTGTTGAATCAGCCCACCATATGAATTTCTACCAAGGCAGTTGGATTCTCAGCCAGGATCGCAGCTATCGTGCCCTTATATCAGCACTTCCTATCCCACACTCCAGACAGACATCACAAATAGATCTCAGCACATTTTTCAGGGAGTCCTGATGCAGCCTCAAAATTCTTCTCAATCCAGTAATCTGAGTAGCCTACACCAACTAATTGGGGTTGATACTCAAGATTAAATCTAAATGTTCTGTTATCATATCCCTAAGATGTTTTTCTGGGCTCTCAACGTTATGACATGAGGGATTCTGCTATCATCCTCAGTTTATCCCACAGCAGTATAAGACTGGTGGTGGTAAGGCCTCTAGTGTCTCCTGTTCATATATTCTTTGGGTCATGGCTCAAACCCAGCAAATCTTTTGCTACCTGTATGTCTGATTACAGCATGACTTAAATAAGAGGGGAGGAGGTGTGGGGCACCTGGGTGGCTCAGTCGGTTAAGCGACTGCCTTCGGCTCAGGTCATGATCCTGGAGTCCCTGGATCGAGTCCCGCATCGGGCCCCCTGCTCAGTGAGGAGCCTGCTTCTCCCTCTGACCCTCCCCCCTCTCATGTACTCCCTCTCTCTCATTCTCTCTCCAATAAAAATAAATAAAATCTTTAAAAAAAAAAAAAAGAGGGGAGGAGGTGGATTGCTTAGATGTGGAGGAATTGCTGTACCCGTGAGGTGGCTTGATTGAAGTCTCCTTATTTATATTTTTTATTTTGATAAAAACATTGCAATACCTCAATTACAAAACAAGCACAAGTGTGACTTATGTTTCACAATTTATGCTGCTGTGAATCTTGACAGTTCTGGCATGTCTCTCACATTTGAAAAATGTCTTCCAACCTGGAAAGTTGGGTGAAATAAACTCTCCCATCCTCTGGGAATTGTTCCCTGTATATGCAGGCTGGGATTGTCATTGATTACAATAAGAACAACAACATCTGAGGCATGTTTTTATCTACATGTAGATCATAGTCTGAGGAGACAAGACTTGTATGTGATATAATAAAAAAAATTCAGTCAAGCTCTCATTTATTTGAAACTGTTCCCAAGCAACTTCACATATTTGGAAGGTCCAGGAAGGAATAAAAAAGGACTTTGAGAAGCTATGTTTTTCTGCATTGGAGAGCACATCAGACCCTCACTCAGAACTGGTTTACTCTTTGCTTTCATACAAGTCTAAGTGACAAGTAACAAGGCTTCCAAATAAAAGATTGGAAGCAGCAAATTAGAATGGTGGCTTGGGCCAAGTATTGGCTACTAGACACTGCCTTACTGTTAATGGATGGAGAAGTGATTCTTGACAGCAAAGGACAAGGGAAAACAATAAAATGTGGCCCCACAACTACAGCAGTCTGTAAAATGCAGGGGCAAAAAACTCTTCAATGCTTCTACTACTTTGGAAGTTTTGGGTCTCCTCCTAGTTTAATTATTATTGTGTATAACGAGGACCAAGATAAGGAATAAATTTTTGAGCACCTATAGTGCTAGGCCATGCTCAGTAAGCATTTTACATTACCTGTCTCACCTAAACTTGGAGGTGGTCTTGTTGTTATCATCTCCAGGGAGGCACACAGAGTAGGGGAAGTAACTTGGCCAAGTAAGTCATAAAGATGCATTTTGAGCCCTTGCACTCCAGTGCCAAGGCTGTTAGCTTCTACTAGGTTTCGAAGAACCTGTTAGGCGAATAAAGAGTAGAAAGGCATTCTAGGTAGAGGGTACAAAATATGGAAAGCCAGGGCTAGTCAAGCTAGTCAGTCACTCAGTTTCTCCGAGACTTGGTTACTCACCTACAAAATAGGAACAGTATCATAGGTTTATAGGTTCATAGTCTTGTGAGAATTAAATGGGATAATGCGTGTAAAGCACTTTGTACAGTACCTGTATCATAGAATGTGCATAACGCTAATTAATGTTTTAAAAAATACTGTTACTTCTCTGCCTGTCCTTCTACCCCTACAGGACGGGTTCCAAGGAGACTACATTTCCCAGCATGCCACCTCGCCCTTTGACTCTAGCTAGACCAAAAAGACGCGCCG
Source organism: Leptonychotes weddellii (assembly GCF_054177405.1). Lineage (NCBI taxonomy): Eukaryota > Metazoa > Chordata > Mammalia > Carnivora > Phocidae > Leptonychotes > Leptonychotes weddellii. The sequence goes on along the minus strand of NC_138378.1, from coordinate 22,266,316 downwards.
ACGAGAGCCTCAAGCCGGAAGACTATAGTCTCCCGGCGTGCAGTGCGCCTCCTTCAATTAGATTTGAGGCACGGCCGGCGCGTTGCTCACCGGGAGTTGTAGTCAGCGACGTATTGCTCTGACGCCGGCCGGGCCGGGCGTGGGGGCCTGTGGGAGGTGGCGCGGCGGGGCCCAGCTGCGGGGCGGAGGCGGCGGAGAGGCCTGCGGAGGCAGGGAGCGGCGGGGCCGGGAGCGGGCGCTGGAGCCGAGCCGAGCCGAAGTGGGCGGCGGAGGCCGGCGTGGCGAGCAGCCACCATGTCGGTGTTCGGGAAACTGTTCGGGGCAGGAGGGGGCAAGGCCGGCAAGGGCGGCCCGACCCCTCAGGATGCCATCCAGCGGCTGCGGGACACGGAGGAGATGCTAAGTAAGAAGCAGGAATTCCTGGAGACTAAGATCGAGCAGGAGCTGACCGCCGCCAAGAAGCACGGCACCAAAAACAAGCGCGGTGAGTCGGCCCGGTCCCCTCAGACTCTCCTTAGGCTCCCCGGGCCCGGACTCCACCTTCATCAGACACGCCCCAGGGTCTGCCCCGACCCTAGAACTCTCCCCGGTCAGACTCCCCTCAGGCCTTTCCGGACACCTCCCCGTCTGGCTCCCTTGAGTGTCTCTTGGGGCCTTGGACTCCTCCACCATCAGTCTCGCATTCCTGCCTTTTCCCCTCAGGCTCTCCCCTCTCTGCCAGGCCCTTTCAGACCCTGGTTTCACTGCACTGCCCTCGGCCCTCCCTGGGAGTCCGTTCTCTTCCGCCTTCTCTCTCAGGCCTGCCCTCACCCACCTTCGTGAAACTGCCGTCTTTTTCTTATTGGCTCGTTTCTGCCCCCCATCCTAACTCTTGTGTCCTTCCTTGTCCTACCCCTGCCTTCCCCTGACCCCTCTGTGGAGTCCATGAGCTGCCCCTGCCCTCTCCCCATTCCCCTGACTCAGAATTCTCCTTGAGAAGCCTTCTTGGTGGAGAGGAAAGGGGCCTGGGGGAGAGGAGACCCCTGGTTCCGTCTCTGTTTACTTGCTGAGCGAACTTAACAAGTTGCTTTCCCTTTGAGGCCTCCTTTTCCACGTCCATCAGCGAGTGCCTTCCAGATTCGTGATTCACGGCTTGTTGCCTCATAGCCAGGTCTTATCAGAGTTTCTGGTAGCATAAGCCTTCACGGGTGACTCACGGCTTCCCCATCCCTCTGAACCAGAAATAGGGACTCCATTCCTCCATTGGCAGTGACTCCTTCCCAGTCCCCACTCCTGGGGGTCAGGGTGGGGATAGTGAACCTTGAGGCATGCTTAATATACTTCCTGTTGCTGTATGGCTTTCTGGGCAAGTGCTTTGTATTCTTAGGGTGAATGTGACAATGCTTTAATAACTGTAAAGCAGTTTAGAAGTATTTGATCCTTTTGGTGTTATGACAGTATGAGAGTGAACCATAGAGTGACAGTGCCTCCCCCCAGAGAGGGAGGCAAAGGTGAGAGGAGTTGAGGAGCTGCACAAACAAGTATTTAATTTAGAAGTCTGCTAGTCATTAGCCACGTGACCTTGAGCTGGTTATTTTACCTCTTTAAAAGGAAGGTCATGCATTTACAGTGCCCAGCACCTAGTAGAGGCTAAGTAGATGTTTTTTTCGTTCTAACAGAAGAACAAAATAGTCCATCCTGAGGATGCTCCTTTGCTGATAGTCAACAAATACTCTGGAAAATTTTTTTGAGAGCTTCCACCCTTATGCAAGAGAAGATAGAAACAGGAAAATAAATGAAGATAATATTGTCTAGTGGTGGTGGGTGCTTAAAAAAAGAAGAAGACCTGATGGGGAGTGATGGAGTGGGTAAAGGGGTGACACTTTAGATAGAGTGGTCAGGAAAGGCCTCTTTTAAAAAGTCAAGTTTGAACTGAGCCTTGAGAAGGAACCAGCTCTGTAAAAAGCTAGAGGAGGAGCCTTCCACGCAAGGGAAGACAGCATAGGAAAAGGCCCGGAGGTTGGCCTGTTCTAAGAAACAGACCTCTGTATCTGGAATGTAGCAATCGAAAGGGAAAATGGTATGAAATAGGGTGAGGAGGGGCACCTGGGTGGCTCAGTCGTTAAGCGTCTGCCTTCGGCTCAGGTCATGGTCCCAGGGTCCTGGGATCAAGCCACACGTCGGGCTCCCTGCTCGGCGGGAAGCCTGCTTCCCCCCTCCCACTCCCCCTGCTTGTGTTCCCTCTCTCGCTGTGTCTTTCTGTCAAATAAATAAGTAAAATCTTAAAAAAAAAAAAAAAAGAAATAGGGTGAGGAGTGGACCTTGGACTTCCTGGTAGAGTTTGGATTTTATTTCAAGTGGGTAGAAAGATGTTGGAGGGTGTTATCCAGGAGTGTGTCCTTATCATTGATAGAGTTTAAAAACACCATCTGGCTGCTCTTTGGAAAGTAGACAGGTGTGGGATGAGAGTGGGAGCAAGGAGACATGAGGTAGTTGCTGTCATCCATTTGTGGCCTGGACTCCAGTTATAGATAGCCCTGGAGGTAGAGAGTAGGGTTAGATTTTGCTGCCTCTAGCTTTTTTTCTTTGATGACTCTCCCTGGGTCAGGATCCTCTATTGTTCATTAGAGTCATTGTTTTTACCAGTCTGCATTTTGGAATGCTTTGCCCATTGCAGGGTGGTGGGGGAAGAAGGTATCACTTTACCACATCTCTCATCTGAGAGGGCAGTTCTTCTGAGGTCTTTTGGTCTGGAGCTGGTTTAGTTTTTGCAGTTTTAGAGGTGATTGGATTTGCTTTCAAGAGGCTTGGAGAGGGCGCCTGGGTGGCTCAGTTGGTTGAGCGACTGCCTTCGGCTCAGGTCATGATTGATCCTGGAGTCCTGGGATCGAGTCCCGCATCGGGCTCCCTGCTAAGCAGGGAGTCTGCTTCTCCCTCTGACCCTCCCCCTCTCATGTGCTCTCTCTCATTCTCTCTCTCTCAAATAAATAAATAAAATCTTTAAAAAAAAAAAAATAGAGGCTTGGAGAGAGGGTACCAGCAGACAGTGGAGGACCAATCTTAGTTGTAATAATTTTGCTGAAAGCAGCGCATCTTCTTGAGTTTGCCTGAGAGGACAGGAGCTACTATAAGCTTGCCCTTCTTTTTAGCATGTTCTGGGGGAAAGGTCTTACCTGCTTATTGGGATAGAGCTGTGAGGTATTAACACCACCACATGCCATTCATTTAGTCACTTACTAACTTGCTACTGAGGCAGGAACTGGAGAATCAGATGAAAATACACTGTGCTTGCCTTCCAGGAACTCAGGATTGGTAGTGGGTGTGTTTTTGTTGTAGTTTTTGTGTGTATGTGTGTGAAAGAGAGAGTGAGAGAGAGAAGGAGGAAAAGGAGTAGGAGGAGGAAGGGGGGGAGGGGAACATACCAGTCAGTGCTGAAATGTATGTACATGGGTCTGAGGCTGCATAGGAGGAGGTTCCTGTCTGGAAGGGAAAGGGCAAGGGATGCTTTACAGAGGAGGGAGGGTCAGCAAAGAGTTTGGGGAGCAGTGAGGGTGTTCGTGGGGTGAGACAGCAGAGAAATAATATTGCAGAGTGTTCTGTAGCCTCAGGCCTCAACCTGGAGATGCTGAGGAACCACTGGCTGTCTTAAAGCAGAAGAAACGGATCAGCTTGGATTTCCAAAGAGCACACCAGCAACAGAATAAAAGTAAGGAGTATAGACCAATCAGGAAGGGGCTGGAGGCAGGAATCCATTAAGACATAAGGATAGACTCTCATAGACATGATTTGAGCCATATATTTATCACTTACTAGCTGGTGCCTTGGGGCTGGTTACTGCACCTCATATTCCTCCTCCGTGAATAGGGGTACTAGTATCTCTTATTGGGTTAAATTGTGTTATGTATGCAAAGCTCTTAGCACAGTGCCTGCCATATGGTAAGCAATCAATAAATGCTTGCCATTATCATTATTATAAGGAGACTTGTAATTATTCAGGTGGAACAAAGGGCCTAGAATAGAATCATGGAAAACTAGATGAGAAGTAATACAGTCAGACTTTTCTGGAGGAGAATCAAAAGAAGCTTGGTGATTTATGGGACTTGTAGGTAGGATGAAGGAGGGAGGAGTTGAGGACAATTCCCAAGTTGGACAACTGGGTGGATGATGATGTCATTAACCAAGTTAAGAAACCCAGAGGAGGAACAGTACCTCATAACTGTGTTGTCCTTTGAGGTTTGTAAAACTTTTTTCATGAGTCTCAGAGCATCCACTGAAACTGTGAGCTCCTTCAGGCAGGATGTGATGGTTATGTTCATCACTGTGTCCCCTAGCATAGTGCCTGACATACGGTTATGGTTCAGTAAATATTTATTAAATGAAAGGAAACCATCTTTTGAGTATATTTTGTTATTCCCATTGTACAGAGAAAAAATGAGGCTCAAGAGAGGATGTAACTTGACTCAGAGACCAGTTCTTCTGGTGGCTATGGGCATCTTGTGTTCTATGTACTCCCATGATGGCTGAAGGCGTCATCATTACCTTTGTCATCACCCATCTCATTAAACACTCACTTGTGCAAGGTGTGGTGCTGAGTTGGGGGGAAAGAAGTGAGATAGGACCACGCCCTGCCCTCTTGCCCTGCCACGCCATGCCCTTGTGGTGTATACATTGGAAAGATGATAAATTGTCCTTTAAAACAAACCTCTGAAGCTCAAGTAGATTATTGCAGGGTGCAAGCGCGTTTTAGTTAGGGTCCTGGAGCAAAATTTGGATTGGGTATTTTTTCCGAATTCCTTTTCCTTTTCTTTAGTCATGTATTCATTCTTAAGCATATAGCATGCTCTTGAACTGTGTCCCAGGCCCCATGCTCAGTGCTGGAAATATAGAGAAAAGAAACATGGTCCCTGCCATTCAAGGGACTTAAATATTGTCACTTTCCTTTTCTATAAAGTAGAAATAATATTTATCTCACATTACTATGGTGAGGATTAGCTAAGAGAATATATGAAAGTGTGACACATTGTGGATATGAAAGTATACTTTTCTTTCCTTTTCTGATAAAGTTATTGCTGCTCAAATTTCTTTGGTTTGATTGTCAAAATGGAAAAGTTCTTTCACTGAGAACTGGATGGAAACCAGTCTAGGTGAATTGACAAAAATCACTCAAACTTAGGTCTTTTTTGGTACCTTTCTACAGTGCCCTGTTAGTTTTCTCTAAGACAGATGGTCAAATATCAAAGATTTTTTTCTTCTTCAGGTGTTGTAACGAGTTATGAAATATCTACCTAAGTGATTCAGATTTCCTTTTTTTCCTGTTTAATAAAGATGAAAACAGTTTGTAGAAAGGGTCATATTTTAGTTTAACAAGAGAACTGTATGAGATTGGGAAATGGGTATGAGACTGGTTATCTCAAACACCCTATACCAATACATTTCTGTTGGATTTATGGACGCAAATCAGTTCATTTACAGTTTAATTTAGGTTCAGCGGAAAATGTCTGATGGATGCAGAGAGGCTATGTGCTCACAGGAAATACATCTTCGTTAAGTCCTGTTCATTGCTGGAGCCAGGGTGGCTCTCTCATGTTTAATAAAATTGCTTTGAAATGTTAGCATGTGGGAAGACATCTTAATAAGTTATATTTATAATCAGTGTGGTCTTTTGGTTCTCTAGACTCAAGGTATCAGGTTGAAAAGTACAGCATCTTGGGGCACCTGGGTGGCTCAGTTGGTTAAGCGTTTGCCTTGGGCTCAGGTCATGATTCTGCGAACCCTGCTCAGCAGGGAGTCTGCCCCTCCCCCTGCTCTCTCTCTCCCTCAAATAAATAAATAAAATCTTAAAAGAAAAGAAAAAAGAAGAGTTACAGTATCGTAGTGGTGCATGTGTCAGCAGGATCTCCTCTTCCAGAGGCCCTGGGATGGAAAACCCAAAACCTACCCAGGGAACTAAGCAGTGGGAATTTCCCTTAGTGATGCTTAAGTTTCTTGTTTGAAGAAACCGTTGGCCAGATTGGGTTTGGTTTACTTTTTAAGACAGATGGAGTGTCAGAGAGGCCTCATGTGTTGGCTCTCCAAACATGCTGGTGCCTTTGATTCAAACGACAAAATCTTTTTTGCCCCATTTGGCAGGGAGATTAAATATTTTTAAGTGTCTGCCAGTAGGTTTATAATATGGTTTGAAATTCAAGATAGATTTTGTTTGGAAGTTGAGCTAAATGTGAGGACCTTTGAGCCTGGACTGTTTTGCTCAGGGAAATTTAGTGTTGTCCCTGGTTGGGTTTGTGTGCAAAGAGCAAGGTCTTGGAAAACAGCCTGTGAAGATGTGTGCGAGCCCTACATCCCTGAGGCAGAAAGCCAGGACCTGATTTGTTTTCAGTGGTCCAGAGCCCTGAGGTGGAGCCAGGGCCTGCTGGGAGAAGGGAAGCTCTCGGGGTCTTGAGGAATTCCTTTGGGTAGGAAAGGTTTATGAAAACTTGGTTCTCTTGCCCAGAATTGTTTTGTGCTGTGCTGTTGTCTTTAAAAGAGTGAGAGAGAGGATATTCAAAAACAACTTTAGATTGGTCATTTTGAGGATAGATGGTATATTTAGAAGGAAAATATGAACTTAGCAACAGGAAATAAGAACAGACCTAGTTGGATATAATCTGGCCTGGTTTTAAGGTGTTTGGCTCAAACCAGCAGATGTTTTTTGAGTTCATTCTAGGAGGAAAGCGGCGTGATGGTTTAGGCAAAAGATTTCTCAGTTTGAATGCTGACTTCACCACTCACCAGCAGTACCTTGGCAGTTACTTATCCTCTCTGAGTCTCAATGTCCCCATCTGTAAAAAGGGAAAAATAATACTTAGGGTTCTTGGGAGGATCTGGAATAAGTTGATATATGTAAAGTGCCTAGCAGAGTGCCTGAACATAGAAGAGATGTAAATGTGCCCTTGGTTTCCCAGGTATAGTTTTAGGCACAATAGGGATATAAAGATGGATGAGACATTACTTTCTTCCTACAGGAGCTCACAGTTCAGTGAAGAAGACTCATACAGTTACAAGTAACTGATAAAAGGCAAACCATGGTAAATGTACAAATGAAGTATTAGAGGAAAATACAGCTGGAATAGATTAATTCATCTCTGAGCGTTGGGCACAATAAGGGATATAAAGATGGATGAGACATTGCTTTCTTCCTACAAAGGCTCACAATTCAGTGAGGAAGACTCATACAGGTACAAGTAACTGATAAAAGGCAAATCATGGTAAATGTACAAATGAAGTATTAGAGGAAAATACAGCAGGAATAGATTAATTCATCTCTGAGGGTTGGCAGGTTCATTTCACCCAGCCACCCATCCAATGCCCAAATTCCCTTTGCAGTATTCCTGCCAAGCGATTAACCTTTGATTGAACCTCTTTGCTGACAGGATTTGTATTAGCTGTTCTATCCTCCCATACTACAGCATCGTCTGTCTTTGGATAGCTCTGACTATAAAACCACTTTTTTTCTTTGGAATGATCTTTCTTCCTGTAGTGCCTACTTCTAACAGGTTGAGGTGGTAGCTCTGTAGGGAAACAGTTTGGGCTAGTGGAAAGAATGTGGGATCTGGAGTTAGAAGGCTTGGGGCAGATCCTCGCTCTGACAGTAGAGGATTGTGAACAGTGTTTCTTCTATCAGGAAAGCTAACTGCTAATGCTGTCTTTTGGGGGCCAAAGAGAACAGGTCTAATCCTTCAACAAGACATACTGGGGAAGATGGTACTTAATGTTTCAAGCCTGCACTTCTCTGGGACAGATCTCTGTTCCATTGACTGTTTGTTGCCAGGCATTTCTCTTCTTTCCTTGTTACCCTCCTCTGAATGTGCTCCTTTTTTTTTTTTAAAGATTTTATTTATTTATTTGACAGAGAGAGACACAGCGAGAGAGGGAACACAAGCAGGGGGAGTGGGAAGGGGAGAAGTAGGCTTCCTGCTGAGCAGGGAGCCAGATGCGGGGCTCGATCCCAGGACCCTGGGATCATGACCTGAGCCGAAGGCAGACGCTTAACGACTGAGCCACCCAGGCGCCCCGAATGTGCTCCTTTTTATCAGTGTTGCTTTTAAGTTGTGGAGTGGGCAAAGCTGAATCTCTGAATATTCCAGCCAAGGTCTGAGCAACATAACCCGGAGTATACAGGGCTAGCCATTTGTCTAGGAATTAATTTGGTTCTATGTACTGAATGGCCTTGATAATTCCCGTATCACTGAGACTTGGTGTTTTGTTTTGTTTTGTTTTTTAAGCAGATTTTGCTTTCCAGTGCCCTTTCATTAATAAAGGAATGAGCATCTAGTAGGAATGAGCATCTAGTAACTAGTGAAAGTTTGGCCTTTAAGGAGCCTTAGCTGAAGGATTGAATGATTTAAGTTCTTAATAAAAGCTGGCTTGATTCTCCCTTAGCTGATATTTCTAGTTCTACCTCCTCCCTCTTCCATACAGGCCAAAACTGGCTGGAGGGTTATTTGAGGAATGCAGGAAAACTATACATCTTTGTGGTCATGGCTCAAAAGGTTAATTGTATGGTATATTGGAAAAGGTGATGGGCTTAGGATCAGAAGACCTGCACTCATATTCCACCTCTGCTGCTTGCTAGCTTTGTGATCTGCAGCAAATCTCCTTATATCTCTGAGCATCAGCTTCTTCAGCTGCAAAAACAGTACATAGTATTTACTTTATAACTTTGCTACTCAGCGTGCAGTCTATGGAAACATTTGGGAAAGTGTTAGAAATACAGATTATCAGGCCCTACCAGCCCTACAGAAGCAGAACCTCCATATTTATGAGATCCTTAGGTAGTTTGTATGCACATTAAAGTTTGAGCGACATCTCTCTGTAGTTATTGTGGAGATTAAATGAGAATAGTGGGCATTTTCATGTGCCCATGCCAGTCAATATTCATTCCTCACAAGGAGACACTCAGGGATGCTGTCTCCTTGGTCAGTTTGCTCACTTCTTTGGCTGCTCAGAGATTGAACTCTTATCCAGCTCAATCTTTTTTCACATACCTTCAGCTACCTCTAAAGCCGGTGAGGTCACAGAGTGTGATGGTTCAGTAGAATCTGCCTCCCCTCCGTTTGAAAAACTTGAAGCACTTGTTCTGCTGATGGGGTAATGGCCTTCTCCATGAAAGACGTCCATCATCTGGGTAATTGACACGTATTCAGTCAAGCTGTCGGTCACAAGGACCCACCGGCAACCCTGGTGATAAGTTAGGGGCAGTTCCCATCCTTAGTAAGCACTGCTGCCTAGTTGGGGGACCAGTTGGTAAAGAAAGCATTTCTACCCAGTGAGGCTTGTGTAGAGTGCCGTAAGAACCCCAAAGAGGGATTAACTCCACCTGGGGGCTGGAGGGTGGCTAGAAAATGAATTTTTTGAAGTCTTACTTTTTTTTTTTTTACCTTAAATGATTTTTCAGTGAGTTCTGATTTCTTGGTTCAGTGGCTTTGTGGCTGTTTCCTGTTCTGTTTATATGGCATTGGTAGTGTTCTAATCCACCAGTTTTCTGCATCAGGAGGGACAGATGTTCTCTGAGAGCTTGGTGTGTTAGGAGCAATCTGAGATGCCATGTGGATTTCCAGGCAGTGAAAAAGACACAGCCTGGCCCAATGGATCCTACAGTTTAACAGATCTGAGGCTCTTTCAGAGAAAAAGTTATCACAGCTACATAGCCCATACATTTTTTTTCATTGGAGTCTTACTACCATCCGAAGTGTTCCTTTCAGGAACTTACGGATAAAGTAAAACTTATGGATAAAGTAGAAAGTTCAAGGAGCTTCTCAGCCAGGAGAAAGGGAGTTATATGGGATGATGAAGTATAGATGATGGCAGAGGATCAGTGCAGGGAATTCCATCATCAACTTGCCCTGTTTGATTCTATAAAATGACATTTTTCTGGATTTGGGGTGATAGTGAATCAAGCACCACACTTCTCGGGGTGGTAGGTCTGGGACTTGGCACAACCTGCTGAGGAAAGTTTCCTCCCATTGAACAATCGGGACAGTTGAGTTTGCTCAGAGCTGGAGACTACAAGTCCCAAAGTAAAAGTTGAGACATTCACCTAGTGTTTCCTGCTCAAGTATGGGGCTTGTCAAATGATCCTGCTCTCAGAAGGCCCATACTCTTGGGGGGGGGGATAAACTTAGGACAGGGATAATTACAGTGCAAAATTGGCTGTAAGTGCCACCCACAGGAGCACCCTAAATGGAGATTTGAAGAAGGGAGCAGTTCTCCAGTTTAGGGTTCTCAACAGAGAGATGACAATGTGATCTTTTGTGTTAGTCCTTTTTTTTTTTAAAGATTTTATTTATTTATTTATTTTAAAGATTTTATTTATTTATTTGAGACAGAATGAGAGAGAGAGAGAGCTCATGAGAGGGGGGAGGGTCAGAGGGAGAAGCAGGCTCCCTGCCGAGCAGGGAGCCCGATGCGGGACTCGATCCAGGGACTCCAGGATCATGACCTAGCTGAAGGCAGTCACCCAACCAACTGAGCCACCCAGGTGCCCCAAGATTTTATTTATTTATTTGACAGAGACGCAGTGAGAGAGGGAACACAAGCAGGGGGAGCGGGAGAGGGAGAAGCAGGCTTCCCGCTGAGCAGGGAGCCCGATGTGGGGCTCGATCCCAGGACCCTGGGATCATGACCTGAGCCGTATGCAGACGCTTAATGACTGAGCCACCCAGGCGCCCCCTTTTGTGTTAGTCCTTAAAGGAGTAGGCAGCTAGAGGGTGGAGTGGGGTGGGTAGAGTGGGGTGGGGGTTGAACGTAGATACTCCTGTTTGGTATATGACACCACCTCAGGTCTAGAGTTACAAGTCTGGAAACTGCAGAAGAACCTCTGTTCCATCTAGCTGTGTTGAGTATAGAGTAGTATATTTGCGAAAAGGAAACTAAGGCTTTTGAAATGGATTCGGATATTTTGTACTGTTTAGGGACCTTGATGTTGAAATCCCAAATCTTTTTTGTCATAGTGCTGCATAGGTAGACATTGGCATTTCACTTCAGATGGTCCATTTTTTCTTACTTAATTTATTATTATTTTTTTTTTTTAAAGATTTTATTTATTTAAGAGAGAGAATGAGATAGAGCATGAGAGGGGGGAGGGTCAGAGGGAGAAGCAGACTCCTTGCTGAGCAGGGAGCCCGATGCGGGACTCGATCCCGGGACTCCAGGATCATGACCTGGGCTGAAGGCAGTCGCTTAACCAACTGAGCCACCCAGGCGCCCTTTATTAATTATTTTTTTTAGAGAGAGAGGAGCGTGTGTAGGGTTGGGGGTAGAGTAGGGGCAGGAGGAGAGGAGAGAGAGAATCCCAAGCAGGCTCCATGCTCAGATGGTCCATTTTAAAAGAAGGTAGCTAGAAGTTACCCAAATTGGAAAGGAAGGAGTAAAACCATCACTATTTGCAGATGACATGATACTCTACATTGAAAACATTAAAGACTCCACCAAAAAACTCTCAGAGCTAATAAATGAATTTAGTAAAGTTGTGGGCTACAAAATTAGCATGCAAAAATCTGTTGCATTTCTATTCACTAATAAGGAACTATCAGAAAGGGAAAACAAGAAAGCAGTCCCACTTACAATTGCAACAAAAAGAATAAAATAGCCCCAGTCATTGAGCCACCACTGACTCAGCAGCATCCCTCTTGAGCCCTCCTGTTTCCCAATTCTCAGTCCCAGTACCCATCCCCCCAGCTTTTCCCCACTCCTCCTCCTGCAGGCCTTTTCCACCAAAGAAAGGAATCATGTCGAATTTCCACTCTCCAGAACCTCCACTCTTGTGACTCCTTTGCTGATGCAAGTAAGGGTGATGTTCTGTTTCCTGCTGACACTGAGGATTATATATATAAGAATTCAACAGAGAGGGGCGCCTTGGTGGCTCAGTCGGTTAAGCATCTGCCTTCAGCTCAGGTCATGATCTCAGGTCCTGGGATTGAGCCCTGCATCTGGGCTCCTTGCTCAGCGGGGAGTCTCCTTTTCCCTCTCTCTCTGCCCCTCCCCCCTGCTCCTGTGCACTCTCTCATGCTCTCTCTCTCTCACTCAAATAAATAAATCTTAAAAAAAAAAAAAAAGAATTCAACAGAGAAATGGCAGGAAGACCCTTACTCTTGTCCAAGGGATTGCTGATGAGTACAATAAAAACTAGTGAAGGTGTTTAAGAAGAAATTTGCCTGCAATGGTACTGTAATTGAGCATCCAGAATATGGAGAAGTAATTCACCTACAGGGTGACCAGTGTAAGAATATATACCAGTTCCTTCTTTGTAGAGATTGGACTGGCTAAACATGACCAGCTGAAGGTTCGTGAGTTTTAAGTGCTTTTGGCTCACTGAAGCTTAAGTGAGGATTTCCATGTGATGAGTAGAATTTCCCTTCTGTCCCTTACCACAAGTTTAAAAACCTCATAGCTTATATAAGGGAACTATTTGGGGTCCGCTTTTAACTTGGACTAGTGTAACTCCTTTGTGCAATAAACTGAAAAGAGCCAGGGGCACCTGGGTGGCTCAGTTGAGTGTCTGACTCTTGGTTTCAGCTCAGGTCATGATCTCGGGGTCCTGAGATCAAGCCCCACATTGGGCTCTACACTCAGTGCTCAGTGAGGAGTCTGCTTGAGATTCTCTCCTCCTTCTCTGCCTTCTCCTGCTCCCCCTCCCTTTAAAATAAATAAATAAATCTTTTTTTTTTTTTTAAGATTTTATTTATTTATTTGACAGAGAGAGACACAGCGAGAGAGGGAACACAAGCAGGGGGAGTGGGAGAAAGAGAAGCAGGCTTCCCGTGGAGCAGGGAGCCTGATGCAGGGCTTGATCCCGGAACCCTGGGATCATGACCTGAGCCGAAGGCAGACGCCTAACGACTGAGCCACCCAGGCGCCCCTAAAATAAATAAATAAATCTTAAAAAAAAAAAAAAGAATAAAATACCTAGGAAAAAATTTAGCTAAGAAGGTGAAAGAACTGGGCGCCTGGGTGGCTCAGTTGGTTAAGCGACTGCCTTCAGCTCAGGTCATGATCCTGGAGTCCCGGGATCGAGTCCCACATCGGGCTCCCCGCTCAGCGGCGCGGTCTGCTTCTCCCTCTGATCCTCTTCCCTCTCGTGCTCTCTGTCTCTCATTCTCTCTCTCTCAAATAAATAAGTAAAATCTTTAAAAGAAAAAAAAAAGGTGAAAGAACTGTACACTGAAAACTGTAAGACATTGATGAAAGACATTGAAGAAGACACAAATAAATAGGAAGATATTTCTGCCTATGGATTGGAAGAATTAATATTGTGTAAATGTCCATATTACCCCAAACAATCTACAGGTTCAATGCAATGGCATTTTTCTTTCTTTCTTTCTTTTTTTTCCCACAGAACTAGAACAAATATAGAATTATTTGGAACCACAAAAGACTTGAATAACCAGAGCAATCTTGAGAAAGAACAAAGCCAGAGGCATCACACTTCCTGATTTCAAACTATACTACAAAGCTGTAGTGATGAAAACATTGTGGTATTGGCATAAAAACAGACACATAGATCAATGGACTAGAATAGAGAGCCCAGAAATAAACCCACAAATTGGCCATATATGGCCAACTGATTTTTTTTTTAAGATTTTATTTATTTGATAGAGAGAGAGAGAGACAGCGAGAGAGGGAATACAAGCAGAGGGAGTGGGAGAGGGAGAAGCAGGCTTCCCGCCAAGCAGGGAGGCCAGTGTGGGCCTCAGTCCCAGGATCCTGGGATCATGACCTGAGCCGAAGGCAGATGCTTAACGACTGAGCCACCAAGGCGCCCCTGTGGTCAATTAATTTATGACAGAAGAGGCAAGAGTATATAATGGAGAAAGGACTGTTGGGAAAACTGAACAGCTATATGCAAAAGAATGAAATTGTACCACTATTTACACCATATACAAAAATTAACTCAAGGGGTTAAAGACTTGAATGTGAGATTTGAATCCATAAATGGAAGAGAACATAGGTGGTAATCTCCTTGAGATTGGTCTTAGTGATGTTTTTTTGGATCAGACTCCAAAGGCAAGGAGAACAAAAGCAAAAATAAACAAATGAGACTGCATCAAACTAAAACACTTCTTCGAAGACACTGAAGGAAGCCATCAACAAAACGAAAAGGCAACCTACTGAATGGGAGAAGATATTTGCAAATCATGTATCTGTTAAGGGGTTAATATTCAAAGTATTTAAAGAACTCCTACAACTCTTAACAACAACAACAAAAAACCTATCTGATTAAAAGATGGGCAAAGGACCTGAATAGACATTTTTCCAAAGAAGATATCTAGGTAGCAATAGGCACATGAAAAGATGCTCAACATCACTGATCATCAGTGAAATGCAAATCAAAACCACAGTGAGATATCACCTCACACCTGTCATAATGGCTATTATCAAAAAGACAAGAAATAACAATTGTTGGTAAGGATGTGAAGAAAAGGGAGCCCTGTGCACTATTGGTGGGAATGTAAATTGGTAAAAACACTTTTGGAAAACAGTATGGAAATTCCTCAAAAAATTAAATATAGAGGGGACGCCTGGGTGGCTTAGGCGGTTAAGTATCTGCCTTCAACTCAGGTCATGATCCCGGGTCCTGGGATCAAGCCCCGCATTCGGCTCCCTGCTCTATGGAGAGCCTGCTTCTCCTCTCCCTCTGCCTGCCACTCCCCCTGCTTGTTCTCTCTCTCTGTCAAGTAAATAAATAAATCTTTTAAAAAATTAAATGTAGAACTGCCACATCCAGCAGTTCCACTTCAAGTATCTATCTGATAAAAACAGAAACATTAATTTGAAAAGATATATGCACCCCCATGTTAATGCAGCATTATTTATAATAACCAAGATGTGGAAACAGCCTAAGTATTAGTTAATAGATGAATGAATTAAAGAAGATGTGAGGTGTGTATTTGTGTGTGTGTATGTGCGTGTGTGTGTATTTCATAAAAAAGAATGAAATCTTACCGTTCATAACAACATGGATGAACATTGAGGGTATTATGCTAAGTGAAATAAGTCAAACAGAGAAAGACATATTTCATGATTTTACTTATAAGTGGAATACAAAAAAACAAAATAAAAACCCCAGACTCATAAATACAGAGAACAGAATGGTGGTTGCCAGAGGGAAGGGGGTTGGGGGAGCAGTGAAATGGGTTAGGGGATCAAGAGGTACAAACTTTTAGTTATAAAATAAGTCATGGGGATACAACGTACAGCATAGGGAATACAGTCATAATATTGTATTAACTTAGGACAGATGGAAACTAGACTTATATGGTCATCAGTTTGCAATATATGTAAATGTCACAATGTATCAAATGTTAAATCACTATGTTGTACACATGAAACTAATATTGTTTGGTTATATTTTAATTTAAAAGATGAAAGTTAGCTAGAAATTTTTGCTTCATTCACAAACCCATTTGATAAATATATATTAACTTGAGCTGTGTGCCAGATACTGTCCCAGTTTATTGGGTAAATGCAGATGAAGACAGTCATTGCCTCTGAATGCTTACAATCTAGCAAGAGTGACAAACAAGTAATCAGATATAATCAGGGTACCGTGTGATCTGTTCTAGAACCATATTCAGAATACAGGATATGCAGTGGAAGGAACTGAAACAGTCTGTGTGTGTGTGTGTGTGTGTTGATTGAATCTATATTTTATTAAATAGTTATTTTGGAGAGTAATAGATTGTTAGAGAGGAAGGAACTCAAAATGTGTAAGTGCTTGAAACTTTAAATTAATAGAAAAACTTTTTGAGAAAGAAAACCCAGGAACATGGAAATATATGCAACGCTTTTAAAAAGCACTTTGGATCAGGATCTGTTGTGGGGACATAAGAATGGTTACATGTTTAACTTAGTTTAGTCATACAAGAATTAGTTTTAGAATACTAAAGTACAGCTTATTTTGATAATTATTACAAATTTGCTTTACAGTTGTCTTACTTCCTACAAAAGGAAGTAGGAATAAACTTGAGGAATGATTTACCGTTTGCATAATCAAGAACTGTAAGTTTCTTGTTTGTAATCTTTAAAATAGTTGTGAAAGCAAAAATTATACTTGTACATGTGTGTAGCCTGGCCGCTGTTCTCTGCAGAGGTTGAAGAGGAGCTGGTACTCAACAAGGCCATCTGAAAAACTCCCCATTGGGGTGAGGCGTTTGATCAGCTCTGTGTCCCCAGAGTTCATTAGACTTTGAAACGTTGACTGACAAGGGTGACATTTAAAACTAAAATAATTGCTGGTTTCTTAATTCTCCATCAAGTGGATCAGTTGCTTTCACCTCTCCAGAGCATTTTTCCCTTTAGAATCTTGTGCAAGGTCAATGAATGGTTGCAGATTGCTTAGCAAGTCTGGAGTTAGAAGATTTGGGTGTTGAGTTTTAATGAGCTCTGATAGCCTTCTGTGGCCATGTCCAAGGGGGGAGCTAGGATCAGCCTGGCATCCAGCATGTTTTAGCAGACAGCGGTAGGACTGGTGGCTGCAGGCAGCCCTTCTCATGTTTAGATTTTAGAGGTAATTTTGGAGGTGTAAAGGGCAGAGCAGTATAGAAACGCCTTTTCTTAGGTTCTTTTCATCATTCATCAAATTGTATTTCAAAATAAAAAATATTTTCAGGAGAAAAATCTTCAGAAAATGAAAACATTCCCCCTATGTTTGGGAAATACCATACATTTTATAAATTTGATCATGTTCTTTTTTTTTTTTTCAACAGCCCATGCATTAAGTGGTATTACACCCCACACCCCCATTAGAGATGAGAAAGCTGACATTCAGATTACATGAGTCACTGGTCCAATCCAGAAGCCTTGGGGGATCCCAAGGTGGACTGCATCACAGTGGGTTTGGGTATTTTTGGTGTCCCATAGGGCCAGGACTCCATAGCCTTCAGTACTCATAACTTATGAATGGAAAAAATCCTGTCATTGGAAATAAAAAAATTTTTTTTTTTTTTTATTCTTTACACTGTGTAAGTACAGTGCAAGTTATTCTGCAGGGAAATATTTCACATTTGTATAGGATTTTATGGCTTCCAAAACACTTTCACATACACGATCTTGTTTTGAAAGTTAGAGAAGCCTTATAAGATAGATAGGGCAGGTTGTGATTTTAACCCCATTTTGCAGAGGAGAAAACTAGGGCTCAAAGCAATTAAGTGGTTTCCCTAGGGACTGAGTCAAGGCTAGAACCCAAGTCTAGTGCTTTCCTACTACACCATGCACTGTTCTGGCTCCCTGTTACCTAATGCTCAGTTTCAGATTCCCTTGCCAGCTTTAGCAAGGCAATGTGTCAGTAACGGGTGTGGGTCAGGTTGAGGAGGACAAGGTTGGGGGTACTCTGACTGGATTATGTTATCCACAGTGGGACTAGTGCCAGAGAGAAAGCTAAGAGGAGACTGTTGATGTGTGTCTGGAATGGTTTGAGAGCCTTTGTTCACTATATTCATTCATTCACAGTCTGCTACAGCATTAGCATTGTGCATTTCCCAGTCTGGTTTCCATTTCTTTTGCCATAATAAACTCAGTTTCCTAGTGGTCTTTATTTTTTTATTATTATTTTTTTAAAGACTTTTATTTATTTATTGATGAGAGAGAGAGAGAGGCAGAGGCAGAGGGAGAAGCAGGCTCCCCACGGAGCAGGGAGCCCGATGCGGGACTCGATCCCAGGAGCCTGGGATCATGACCCGAGCTGAAGGCAGACGCTTAACCGACTGAGCCACCCAGGCATCCCTCCCAGTGGTCTTTAAACCAGTGTTTCTCAACGTTGGGACTGTTGACATTTTGGACCAGAGGATTCTTTGTTTGGGGGGGCTGTCTTGTGCATTGCAGGATGTTTAGTAGCATCTTTGACTTCTACTTGCTAGAAGTCCATAGCATTTCCCCTCCAGTTGTGACAACCAAAAATGTCTCCAAACACTGCTAACTGTCCTCTGGGGGACAAGCTCCTAGGGTTGAGAACCACTGCTATAGGGCTGGTCAAGCTGCACAGGTACAGCTCTAGAGCTCCAGGGACTGGCCTAGGGTCAGTTGTTTTAAAGAGTAGAGCTGAGAGGATCCATTAGAGAACTTTTAATCCTACCCTTTTGTTCTGCTGAGGGCACCAAGGTCTAGAGATAGCTCAGGGCCTTCCAGCTCTGCTTTCTGGGAGTCTGGGTTGGACTGGGACCTAGATCTGAATCCCTACTACTCAGGACTCTTTGACCAACACAGAGTTTTTCAGTCTTCAGGTTGGAGGATGCGTTTCTGGATTCATTCACCAACCCAGAGGTTTTCAGTCTTCAGGCAGGAGGATGCTTTTCTAATGCCAGAAAAAAATCAGGAATGGTCATGTGATAATGCATAGTTGTACTTTAGTACCCGTTAATTGGGAAGATCTGTAATTATCTTCAATCAGTATTTATTGAATACCCACTGTCTGTGTCTCCATCTTAGGACTGTTTCACATGAACGGTAGTAGGTGGTCAAGTGGCACTTGCTTTTGTGGTTGTGTGATATAGTCACCACTTAGTGCACAGGCAGTGCTAGGTGGGCACATTTCACAGAGCACTGTAGTGGGAACCATGAACCCTATGAGCTCACAACCCATAGGTTGGAAACCAGTTGATGCATTACACCATGAGATTTGGGAGAACGGCAGGCCTGAAACTCAGGGCTTTTCTTGAAACCATGAACTCTCTTTACACTCAAGATAGAAATCTCCACAGTCTGTGGAAATAAAAAGCCAGTAGGCTACCCAGAGTCCTCCGTGCAGCTCTCTCAACAGCTATACACTAGGGCATTCGTGATAAAAGGAGAGGCATTTGGCTGGAAACAAGCTTTAAGTTCTTAGCATTAAGTTGGTAAATGGTGCATGGGTCTAAGGGGAGTTTAAAATAATGGCCTTGAACTTAAGAATATGTGTTTCCACAGCCTCTCATCTTGAAGCACTCAGCTTCTCTGACAAGAAATATTACTCTTATTTCAGAGGTAAGAGGCAGGGAGGCGAGGCTGCACAAATGGTCCCTGAAAGAGAACCAGCTACTCTCAGGTTTAGGACTGGAACTCTGGTTGGCATCCAGGATGGGGCTGTTTGTTTCTGTCAGATGATGGTGGGAAAAAGAAAAAAGTTGTTAGATTAAGTTCTACCCAATTTGGCCAACATTTTGAGTGCCCACCGTGAAAGACTCCATGTGAAGGGACAGTGTAGGACACAGATCAATAGGATTTGGGACAGAGGAAGCGGGTAGGGCCATTCCAGGCTGAGGGGCTTGTGGGAGCCAAGGTACTGTGTATGTATGTGAGAGGGGAGGGGGGAAATTAGGGAGGTGGTGAGGGGTAGGGGTGGCTCAGGCAGAGTGACAGTTGGAAAGATAGGCTGCAGCCTCCCTGAGGAAGCCCTGGACCCTAAGCTGAGGAATCTCTGTGTTAGGTTGAATTTAGTGAGGCACATACTGAATGAACACTGTCTCTCAAGCAGTTTGTGGGGACCAGCAGCCGTCTTCCTGCAGCATCCTGGTGAAGTTACCCATTGGTCGGCTTTCTACCCATTATTACTTGAGAGAATGAAGTGGGTAGAGGGGTTGTTCCCTTATAAGGGAGGACTCATGGGTCAGTACCCTTTCTCTCATTACTACTTCCTGGTTCCCCTTCTGCTGGGCAACTGAGTAGAAACAGAACAGTAACTTTCTTCTGCTTGAGGGTATCTCAGTTATATGCTCAAGGTAGACAGGCAGATCTTCCTTACTTAAAGTAGCTTGGCCCAGCCTCATTTATTAATCAAGTCCTTGACTGCTTCATGTTGGGCATTTCACTCCCAACTCCTGGCTGGCTCACTTAATTAGTTGTGATCTTTGAGATTATTTAATCTTCCCTTCATGTTTATCTTTGATCCAAGAGAGAGGGAGATGGGGAGAATTACTTCCCTTGGCTGATGACAACGACCTTTGTTTCTGAGGCTATACATTTCAAGGTCAGCCTGGTCTCTGTCTGTTATCCTCACAAAAATCTGAGAGCTCACTCTTTTATTACCCACTCTTTCCTGAGCTTCCAGCCTCCTGTTTGCTTTCCTGTTTCCTAGGTGCTTCCTCCATCACCCAGGATGGCCAAGCAGAGCCCTAGGACGACATCCCCCCCACCCCCAGTTCTAGTTCTGATTCTGTCAACTAGCCTCTTTGGGCAAGTGCGTGCCCTCCCTTTGTTTTTTCAACAATAAAATGAGAAGGATGGATTAAGTGAATGCTGAGATTCTTCCTGTTCTAATATTGTCTGAGTCAACAAGTACCATATTACAGTAACTCTCCAGAGGACCAGGTGTTGCTCTAAGCAGTTTTGCTGCATAAAAAGATGGAGCAGCTTCGTGTTCATTTTGTCTGTTAGCAGCTTGGGTACAGCCCTGCTCATTGTAAAAGCTGAGGGCAGCCACAGACTGTTTTGTAGAATGTGATGGATGTCTTTTTATTGTGATGTCCCTGGTTCAGAGGCCAGAGCTGAATAATGGTTTTTAGCTGCTCCTGTGAGCCGGCATCCAGGTGAGCAGCACAAATGCCAGAGGGCATCTCTCCTGGTGTCTGAGCCCCCTTTGGATCAGTAGTCTGCCTCTGACTTGACTGCCAGCCTTTTGGCAAAACAGAGGCACACATTTCTTCTGGGGCTGAGCAGGCTTAAGCCCTGCTGGACAGAAAACCCAGCAGTGACCAGTTAAGCATACTGGGGGTGCTTCCTCGTAGTAGTTCTCGACCTCCTCACCAACCCGTGTTCAGGGCCACAGGATACAAAGAATTTGTCTCCTTTGTGAGGGGAGTGGAGAAAGGAACCAGGTGGTCAGGGCTGGCCTGACTTGAGTCATCTTATCTAAATCTGCTTTTTAGGATGGCGACTGAAGATGATACTGATGTCTTGGGGGGGAGAGCAGTGGTCTTCTCTGCAAAGGCCTTGTGTGCTTGGTGTAAATCCTGGCACCACCATGAGCAGCAGCTAAACCTCTTAGAAATATGGAAGACATAAACCCACCTGGTTCTAAATTAAGACCTTTAAAACCTCAAGCCCCTGCTAGTGCCCATTAAAAACCATTCTCTCCCTTTTATTAATTTTCATGGTACCTTCCTGTGTCTCCTAAGCAGCTCTGGAAAAATCACACAACTTTGGAGTTCTTCTTGCCCATACAGAGGGAAATCCCAGGCCCAGAAAGGTTAAGTGACCTGTTAAGAGTGACACAGCTCATGAAGACAAAAACTGGGACTAGAACGCATGGCTCTTATCTCCTCATTCCATTGAGTTCTGCTGCTTCACTGCTTCTCAACAGACTCTGGGGTGGTATGTTCCCAGAATGGTTTTGAAAATTAAAATTAGTCGCCATGCAGGAAATAAAGTTGCCATGCAGAAAGCCAGCTGAGGGAGAGATGGAACAAACAGTTGCTATTTTAGGGGGTTGTTTTCTTTTGAGTTATAACTGGCTGTTGGTGGTTTGGCAGAATGGCATAGCCTGAGTGGAGGATCATAAACCTCGGGATCCTGTTGTTGCTACCTTCCTGACTCTTTGTGTAACCAGACTGTCTTTCCCTGCCTTCTAGGGGGGAATCCCTCCTATGCAAGGGATCAAAATAATTCCTACTTTTAACCCCTTGTATAGGACTCTGGGGAGGATTAGGAAGTCTATAAAGAGACCTAACAAAAAGTTGGTACGTCAATGGCAATTTTGGTGCTTCTTAATTTTTTTTCTTTTTTATTGAGGTGTATTTTATTTATAGTAAAGCTGAGAAGTCTTAAGTGTACAGCTCAGTGTTTCTTTTACAAATGTATATACCCATATAATCACACCCTGATCAAGACATAGAACACTTCTAGCACTTCAGCAGTCTTGATGTTTTCATAGCAGCTAAGGACTTGAGAAGAAAACAGTATTTGTTTACTCTGGCCCCCTTAAGAATCTCAGAGGTATTATATTATCCTTCTGTTACTCACTGAACATGTTTCCCAAACACCTAGTAGTTTAGGGCGCTGTGTTAGGGAGTTCAGAAATGAGTAATTGTTGACCTCTGTCTTGGGCTCACAACCCGTAAGAGATTACGACTAGGACCCCAGGGAGAAAGTGAGAAGGTCTCTAAGAAGCAGCTTGGAGGAAGGAGGCGGCTTCTGGCTGGGAGAGGCAAGTATGTATATTTACAGCCACAGAATTTTCCCCAGTCCTCTCACTATTCATGAATACAGGAAAGGAGCCAGGTTATGGACTTCTAGTCCCTTCTTAGCCAGTTCTTTGCATTTTTAGACCATGTTGGTACTTTGGAGAGGTGCAGGCCCAGCTGAAAATCTGCATCTCTGGTGTTAGCTCCGTCTTGCTTTTTCTGCTGGAGAGAACTTAGACAATATGGAAGAGAGCAAAAACAAGGCTCCTCTCCCCACTGTGGCTACCAGGCTCTAAGGAGCTGACTTCCCTTCTCTCTCGGGTCTTAAGACTTAAAACCACAAATCTTTTTGAGTTAATTTTGGCCTGAATTTCTCTGCCCCCCCTTTGGTCAAATAGTTTAAAACATAGAATTTTCTGTGCCTTAAGTGAAAACAGACTCAAGAATGACTTTTCTGATCTGTTTTCATGTGTGAAAAACAAGTTTTTTGTTGTTGTTTTAATTGCTAATAAAGGCATATGGCTCTGTGGTTGGTAGGAGGGAAGAAGGCCATGTCTAAGTAGATGCAAGGTGATCCCTTTCTTTAAAGAAAGATTCTCCCAAGGTAGTGAAGACCAGTGCCTAAGACAGGGTTAGCATGAGGAGATACTAGTCTGGGACATCTAAACATTGCAGAGCTTTACCTTGGTACATGTGTAGATAGGAAAGAAAGAAGGGCAAATGTCTTAGCTAAGCTGCACCTTGTTCAGGTTCTGATGAATTACTGTGTCTTGAAATCATAAGAGACTTTAGATCATTTGGGTCCATTCCACAGATGAGGAAACCAAGACTTTGGTTTGATAAGGGCTGGAACCAGAACCAGGTCCATGTCTAGTGGAGTACAAAGATGTTTTGTTAGAGTGCTCAGCAGGATTTCGAAGGAAGCATGGCTGGGAGAGGGTGGTTTTAGATGTGGAGGGTGAACAGAGTGACAGGAGCACTGGATGGTTCCCCCCAACAGTGGAATCAGGAAAACCAAAATGCTGGAGGTGGGAGAGGTAAGAGTGTGGAGGCAGGGAAGACTCTGAGGCTGTCAGTCATCTGACGGAGGTGCCCTGGGACCCCCATAGCAAGGGGATGTGGAGGCTACTGTGGCCAGGATTAAGGTCTTTAATTGGCTAGAGAATCTTTGGCACTTAGCCTCCTTATCTTTTTGTTTTCTGTTTGACTACTTGGGGACCCTTGAGGTGTTGCTTTCCTCGGTAGGAAGCCTGCCTTCTTCCTTTCTTTTAAAAATTTATTTGAGAGAGAATGTGAGCGAGCAGGGGCAGGCAGAGGGAGAAGAGAAAGAATCCTTAAGCTGCCTCCC
This sequence comes from Leptonychotes weddellii, assembly GCF_054177405.1. Lineage (NCBI taxonomy): Eukaryota > Metazoa > Chordata > Mammalia > Carnivora > Phocidae > Leptonychotes > Leptonychotes weddellii. Next base: position 22,242,862 of record NC_138378.1, on the reverse strand, counting down.
TGCTGAGCATGGAGCCAATGTGGGGCTGGATGTAGGGCTTAATCCCAGGACCCGATCCCAGGACCCTGAGATCGTGACCTGAGCCTAAATCAAGAGCCGGTCATTTAACCAACTGAGCCATCCAGGCGCCCCAGGAAGCCTGCTTTCTGACATTCCTTTCTTTACATTCTTTTCTAAACAATCAGATAATAATCTATCACTGTTGGGATATATACACACACACACACACACACACACACACATATTTATATAATTATATGTATACATAATACACACACATATTTACATATATTATATGTATACATGATATATACATATATACATGATATACATGATATATATCATGTATACATATATACATAATATATACATATATATCATGTATACATATATAACATAAAATTTACCATTTTAACTTAAAAAAAATTTTTTTAAGATTTTATTTATCCGTTTGACAGAGAGAGACACAGCGAGAGAGGGAACACAAGCAGGGGGAGTGGGAGAGGGAGAAGCAGACTTCCCGCCGAGCAGGGAGCCCGATGCCGGGCTCGATCCCAGGACCCTGGGATCATGATCCGCACCGAAGGCAGACGCCTAACGACTGAGCCACCCAGCCGCCCCTAACCTTTCTTTTTTAAATGTAGGCCCCACGCATAGTGTGGAGCCCAATGCAGGGCTTGAACTCACAACCCTGAGATTGAGACCTGAGCTGAGATCAAGAGTCAGATTACTTAACCAACTGAGCCACCCAGGCGCACGTATTTTAACCACTTTTAAGTGTACAGTTTTGTGTCATTTGTTTTTTGTTTTTTGTTATTTGAAGATTTTATTTATTTGACAGGTTGAGCACAAGCAGAAGGAGTGGTAGAGGGAGAAGCAGGCTCCCCACTGAGCAGGGAGCCTGATGTGGGGCTCAATCCCAGGACCCCAGGGTCATGACTTAAGCCAGAGGCAGACACTTAACTGACTGAGCCACCCAGGCACTCCTGGCCAAGATTAATCATGAGCAGAAGGGTACTTAAAATCGATGCCTGCCGTCAAGATTAACTATTTGGTCTCATCTGTAAAACAGGAGTAATAATCATAATAAGACCTGGAGTCAGACAAACTGGATTTGCGTTCAGGCTCTATCCCTGACTACAACTTGGGGGAAGTTACTTAGCTTTCTAAGTTTCCATTTACAGTCTTTTGCTTTTGAAGGAGAAGGGAATGAAGATTTATTGAGCATCTATGATCAGGTATTATACTATACAAGTTGCCTTGCATGTGCTGCCTTGTTTCCTCACAGTGGTCCAGTGAGATACAGATGTTATTATCTTTATTTTATATATTTGGACACTGAGTCTCAGAATGATTAAGTGACTTGCCCATGATCACCCAATTAATAAATCTAGGGAAGAGCCTTTTGGGAATGACTATTATTGTACTTTCTGAAATGGGATTTTTTTTTCCATATGGATTCTGATTCAGTTAATTTTTGCTGAACATTTTTTGGGTGATAGGCATTATAGTTCATACCAGGATTATTTTATTGTCTTATCACCATTTTATAAATGAGGAAATGAAAGCTCAAGGCTCACCCAAGATAGCCCAGATTGTAGATGGTAGAGACAGGATATGGACCCAGGTCTGCTTGACTCCTACCTCACAGTACCTCAGGATTGATTACCTGACTGTGGCCCAGTTGTTTTTGGCAGTTGTTGGTAAAAATGAATTTCATTCCAGCATTAGAATTTGGTTAGCCCCAGGAAATTAATAACAATGAGATTTGACCTGAATCACAAAATAATAAAAGATGTTAAGGGAGGGCGATAAGGAAGGGGTTTTCCCAGCCATTATTAGCTTGTCTGCTCAAAAGTTTTGCAAAGAACAGAAACAGAGGACTGCCATCACTGTTATATTCCCAGGAGGTTGGAGCCAGTAACAGATTAATTATTTGTTCTCTCATTGACCCTGGGAGATAGACCAGTGGGTGTCTTGTGATTTCATAAACAGTGAGGACTGGCAAGGATAAAAGTCTCATTAGAGCTCTCCCAAAGTTATGAGGATCTCAGGCTGTTGTTGGGGTTTCTGTTCCATTGAGATAGTTTAAGAACTTTTTTAGTAGTCAGACTTGGTTCAAATAAACTCTTATGTGGAGAAGCAATGATGGCAGGTCCTTGGGCAGTTTTTAAGTGGATGACTAGACCATAGACATTGCTTCTTCCTCATTCATTCAAATGACACATGGGCTTGAACACCTTATCTCTGCCAGACGCTGTCCCCAGAAGGTTCATTGCACTCTCTGAGGGTATGCCAGTTACAGTATAGTGTTAGTGCTTTGAGGCAGCCTTCAGCAAGGGGAGGTTCAGGAGCATGCAGAAGTGTCCTCGCCTGGCCTGGGGAGAGCGGCGGGATTGAGAAGCTGCTGTCTGCATAGGCCTGCACGACCAGTGGGAGCTAGCCAGAAGAAGGGTGAGAAGAGGGGTGCCTGGGTGGCTCAGTCGTTAAGCGTCTGCCTTCGGCTCAGGTCATGATCCCAGGGTCCTGGGATCGAGTCCCACATCGGGCTCCCTGCTTGGCGGGAAGCCTGCTTCTCCCTCTCCCACTTCCCCTGCTTGTGTTCCTGCTCTCGCTATCTCTCTCTCTGTCAAATAAATAAATAAAATCTTAAAAAAAAAAAAAAAAAAAAGAAGGGTGAGAAGAGCATTTGAGGAGAACTGGAAGGCTGAGGAGGCTGCAGAGAATGAAAGCCATACAGGGTTTTCTAGGCAGGGGAGTGGAGTGTGTTAAAGTCTGTGTTTAGAAAGGCCACTGGTGACAAGTAGAGTGGGGGTAACTCCCACCCCCATCCACACACACTTTTCCCACTCCCTTCCCCAGCTCATAGAGCTCAACCCATAACCTTATGAGCAAGTATGCAACGTAATCCTTTTGCCTCCAAGAAACACACTCAACATAGGGCTCTACCCTAGACATAGTCCACTTGCTCTTGGGTCCTGATTGCTTCCGTTGTAGGGAGGGCCCTTCCCCTGGTGTGCTTAAGGGTTAGGGCTTAGGCTGAAGATTTGTGGGCAGAGAGGCTTTTTGAGCCTCTAAGGAAGAAGAGGCTGAAATTGCTTTCCATGTTTCAGCCTTGATCCAGGTCCACCAGAATTGGGAGGAGTGGTAAATGCTGTGGGAGGTAAGGTAGAATTGTTAACTACCCAGCTCCTCAGTCAGGGAGGGTGAGTGTAGACATAAGAGGTATGTTCCCCCAGAGGTGAGGAAGTGCATGTATGTTTGTAAACAGGACTTTAGCCAAACTGCCACCTAATGCCCCTGACCCGGGTGGACTGGCAAGGTGCATGTAGAGGAAGAAATGGCCCTGTCCTCGTGAGATACCCTTGTGCTCCTCTTTTTTTGCCCTGAGATCCTCAGAATCTTTGCTATGTGTATCTCTCCACCATGGGACAGGCTCTGTGACTGGGAAGAAAAAGGAAGAGGGAGGTTCTTACCTAATTCCTGGGGGGTAGGGTGACCGTATATAGATCATCCAAACCAGGACACTTATGAGAGTGAAAGGAGACATCATTAATAACTTCTCTGGTCAGCAGGTATCAACTGGGACTATCTCAGGAAAACCAGGATGTATGCTCATCCTATTGAGAACTTGAGGTAAACAGCCCAGCACAAAAGTTGCAGAGAGTAGAGAGTAGCAAAAAGAAATGTTAGTTCTGTTATTTTCCTGGAGGCAAGAATATCGGTGCAGAGGTGTTGCACCAGTAAAGGCAGGAATGAAGGAGGTTGGGGGCAGCAGAGGTAGGCCACGGGCATAGTAAGGAAGTAGACCTCCAAATTTGGTGGACCAGTCAAGAACTCCTGATCGATCCTCATCAGGAGACCCTGGCTTTGGGAATGTCTGTCTCCTTTTTCTCAAGCTCCCTCCTTTTTAATTATTTCGGGAATCACAGACCGTTTTCAAAATCTAGTCAGTACAGTTTTCTCCCAAAACTACATGTACAGGGTTTGTGAAATTTTGCAGGTTGTGGTAGGGGTCCTGGACCCCAAGTTGAGAATCCTGTTGCAGCTTCTCTGTTGTTTTTCTCTACTGCTTCGGTTCTTGAATTGGCCGGTTTGGTTTTAGTTGCAGGTGACAAAATGCCAACTCTTACTGGTAAGCCCACTTACTCTTTGGAGGGAGGACTTACTGACACATGACTATGGGAAAGGGCAGGGTGGAGCTGGTCTCTCTTCCGGCATGTTGACTCATTCTTACTTCCTCATGAGTCTGGGCTAGGGCCGCAGGCTGCTGTGTTTACAGCTTTGGACCCCGGCAGGGAAAGTATCACTACCTCCCTCCACTCTCCTCTGGAATCTCCTAGCAGATTCCAGAGTAGGAGTCTGATTGGCTGCTTGGGTCTTGTACTTGTGACTAGACCAATCACAGCAATGGGGGCGGGCAGCTGTTCTGTGGCCCAGCTTGGGTCACAGGCCTACTCCACCCTAGGGCCAGGGAGGCAAGGTTTGTTTGTAGAGGCTTGGGGTTTGAGGAGGTTGATCCTCAGGAAGCAATTGCCCCTGCACTTTTCTCCTCCTTCCTGGTAGAGCTCTCTGCTCCTGTTCATCCATTCTTTCCCAGCCCTAGCAGGGCTTGTGGGAAAAAACTAAAGACCTGGGTTCTGGTCCTTGGACCACCCCTCTACCAGGGGTCTACTGAACATACACCCTGCTTGTGCCTCCCTGGGTCTTAGTTTCCTCCTCTGTACAAACAAGATTGGATTTACTCTCCAGAACTGTGTTGTCCAGCCAGCCATCCCTCACTGAACACTTCGGTACTATGTACCGAGAATACTGAGATGGAAAGACAAGTCCCTTCCTCCCAGAGTTCACATTCTTACAGTGTGAAATTAGAGAGATGCATTAGGGTTCCAGGATGCTGAGGTTCTGTGCCTCCATTTTTTTGTGGACCAGGGAAGACTGTTCTTTCCCAGAAAGGCACCAGCTAACTGTGGCTCCTCTTGCCCTCCATTCCTTGGAAGCCGCCATTCAGTCAGGGAGGGTGATTTGTCTCTACCCACCTCATCATGTCTGTCTGATTCTAAAAAGAGAAAATGCTGGTTCGGTTTTCCCTCCTGCTTTGGAAAAACATTTCCTAGTGTTATTCTGCTGGCATTCCCCTCTCCCCTCTCCCCACTTCCCCACAAACGACTTCAGCCCCAGACCTCTGTTGTCATCTCAGTTGCCAGGGTGCTTTCGTGCTTGTTCAGGCAGAGGGGGCTTTTGTTGGCATGAATTCAGCTGGAAGCAGGGGAAGAAAAGCCAGTTGGAAAAGAAACATTTCATTCTAGCCTGGGAACAGAAACCAAGGGTAGGCTCTGCTTTTTCTCTGTCCTAGCCAAGAACCTGATCACTCCAAGTGAGCCGGGCTGAGAGCATACAGCCTGGGATGTGGTGGGTGGGGGAAGGAGTGCACCCCGTGCCTTTACTCCACAGGTGGGACCAGACCACAGTTCCAGTGCCAGGCATAGTTGTTCTTAATAAATGTTTGCTCTTTTTCTTTTTTTTTTAAGGTTTTATTTATTTATTTGAGAGAAAGAGAGTGTGTGTGTGTTAGGGGTGGGGCAGAGGGAGAGGGAGAAGCAGACTCCCTGCTGAGCATGGAAGCCTAAAGCAGGGCTCAATCCCAGGACCCTGGGATCTGAACCTGAGCTGAAAGCAGACCCTTAACCAACTGAGCCACTCAAGTGCCCCAAATGTTTGCTCTTTTATATATAATTGCCTTTTCATGTCTGGGGATGGAGCAGAAATTGGCTGTTTAATTATGTAAGTTACTTTTTTGTTTGTTTTGATTAGATCAACATGTAAATGGTACATAATTTTAAAAGTGCTTTCTCTGGGGGCACCTGGGTGGCTCAGTCGTTAAGTGGCTGCCTTCAGCTCAGGTCGTGATCCCAGGGTCCTGGGATCGAGCCCCGAGTGGGGCTCCCTGCTTGTCAGGGAGCCTGCTTCTCCGCTCTCTCACTCCCCCTGCTTGTGTTCCCTCTCTCTCTGTCAAATAAATAAATAAAATCTTTAAAAAAAAAAAGGTGCTTTCTCTGCCCTAGCCACTCTTTACCCCTCCCAGAGGCAACCAATTACAAGGCCCACAGATAGTCTCTGCAAATTACAAGCATATACCTATATATCCTCCTGACACACACATGCATAAATCATAGCAATTAAGTTACCTTTGAATCCTTTACTCTTTACAAGAGCATGTAAGAAATTATTTAGATTGGACCCAGTCAGAAGTCCCTGAACTTCATCTTCATTATATGGATTTAGGGAGTGTTCATTTAAAATTGAGTTTTGAAGTACACAGCCCCACAGAAAGACCTTGTGAGAATGGTTTCTCTCTTCCTGTCCCATCTTCTCTCCCCTGAGTCACTAGTCTCTGAGAAATGACATCTCAACCACCTGGTTGCCCCAGCCAGAACTTGGGGGTTGTTCCTGACCCTGCATTTCCTTCCCCTACACATTCAAACAGGTGATACAGGCCCACGGAGTCTTCCTTCTTGATATCTCTTAAGTTCACCCTCATCCCTCTGCTGTGGCCTTAGTTCAGGCCCTTGAAATCCAAACTCTGGATTATTGCTGTAGTCACCAGTCCTTTCTCCTCACAGCAGCCAGAGGGATCTTTCTGAAATGCAAATCTGATCACATGCCTGCCCAGCTTAGAATCCTTCAATGGCTTTCCTCTAACCCTGGGATAAAGTCTAGCAGGTCCTTAATAGGACCTACAAGCTTGTTCTTAAGTTTCTCTCTTGGGCTTTTATCTTTCCTTGCTCCCTCCCCCATTCTCTCATGCCTTTCTGTTCCTTCTGTCTGGGATGTGTCTCTCTTGCCTATCTCTTACCATCCTTTAAAGCGTGTGATAACTCCAAAGGTTAGGTCCCCACCTGTGGGCTCCCCTAGCCTCCTGTGCCTACCTCTGTCATTATATCACATTGCCCATCTCTTTGCTGGTTTGTGAACTCTTTTAGCCTTGGTAATTGGTAATTTTTTTTTCCTGATCATTCTGGCTAGAAGTTCTATTTTATTTATTTATTTTTTTAAAGGATTTTATTTATTTATTTGACAGAGAAATAGAGAGCACAAATAGGCAGAGTGGTAGGCAGAGGGAGAGGGAGATAAGCAGGGAG
>NC_138378.1:22227397-22235220 GCF_054177405.1 Leptonychotes weddellii | reverse complement strand
CACATTGCCCATCTCTTTGCTGGTTTGTGAACTCTTTTAGCCTTGGTAATTGGTAATTTTTTTTTCCTGATCATTCTGGCTAGAAGTTCTATTTTATTTATTTATTTTTTTAAAGGATTTTATTTATTTATTTGACAGAGAAATAGAGAGCACAAATAGGCAGAGTGGTAGGCAGAGGGAGAGGGAGATAAGCAGGGAGCCGGATGTGGGGCTCGATCCTAGGACCCTGGGATCATGACCTGAGCCGAAGGCAGCTGCTTAACCAACTGAGCCACCGAGGTGCCCCTAGAAGTTCTATTTTATTGATCAAAGAGCCAGAATTTTATTTCATTGATTTCTATTATTTCTGTTTAATTTTTTCTTTTTTATTGAGATATAACTGACATATATTAGCTTCAAGTATATGACATATTGATCTTCTGTTTATGATTTATAATTTAATTTTATTGTGGTTAGAGACCATACTTTGTATGACTTGAGTCCTTTTAAATTTATTGAGATTTGTATTATGGCCTGGAATGTGGTCTATATTGGTAACTGTTCTATGTACACATGAACAGAAGGAGTATTCTGCTGGTGGTGGTGAAGTCTTCTACAGATGTCACTTGGGTCAAGTTTATTGATTTTGAGCTATTCAGGACTTCTGTATCTTTTTTTTTTTAATTTTTATTTTATTATTATCTTTTTTATTTAAATTCAAGTTGGTTAACATACCGTGTAGTATTGGTTTCAGGAGTAGAATTTAGTGATTCATCACATATTATAACATCCTGTGCTCACCCCAACAAGTGCCCTCCTTAATGCCCATCACCCATTTAGCTCATCCCCCTATTCTCCCCCACCTCCAGCAACCCTCACCTTGTTCTCTGTAGTTAAGAGTCTCTTATGGTTTGTCTCCCTTTCTGTTTTTATTTTATTTTGTTTTTCCTTCCCTTCCCCTATGTTCATCTGTTTTATTTCTTAAATTCCACATATGCGTGAAATCATATGATATTTGTCTTTCTCTGACTGGCTTACTTCGCTTAGCATAATACACTCTAATTCCATCCATGTTGTTGCAAATGGCAAGATTTCATTCTTTTTGATGGTTGAGTAATATTCCATTGTGTATATATACACCACATCTTCTTTATCCATTCATCAGTCAATGCACAAGACTTCTGTATCCTTATTGATTTTCTGTCTGCTCTATCAGTTGTCAAAGAAGGGTATTGAAATCTGACTATAATTGTGGACTTACCTGTTTCTCCTTGCAGTTCTATCCATTTTTGCTTTGTATATTTTAAAATTCTATTATTAGGTCTCTACATGTTTCTAATTGTTATATCCTCCTGATATATTGAACTCTGTAGGATTATGAGATGATCTTTGTCTCTGGTAATTCATTGCTCTGAAATCTGTTTTGGTTTATTAATTAATATAGCCATTACAGCTTTCTTTTGAGTAATGTAACCTTGGTATATCTTTTTTCCATCCTTTTACTTTTAACTTATTTGTCTATGTGTGAAGTGCGTTTTTGTGGGCAGCATCTAGTTGGATTTTTAATCCAATCAATTAACATCTACCTTTTATTATTTTTAGTTTATTAGAAGATTTATTTATTTATTTGAGAGAGAGAGAGAAGGAGGGAGAGAACATGAGCAGGGGGAGGGGCCGAGGGCGAGGGAGGAGAGAATCCTCAAGCAGACTCCCTGCTGAGCATGGAGCCCTTTGTGGGGCTCGATCCCAGGACCCTGAGATCATGACCTGAGCCGAAATCAGGAGTTGGACACAACCAACTGAGCCACGCAGGTGCCCCAATAACTTCTGCCTTTTTTTTTTTTCCCCCCGAAGATTTTATTATTTGTCAGAGAGCACAAGCAGGGGGAGCAGCAGGCAGAGGGAGAAGCAGGCTCCCCACTGAGGAAGGAGCCCGGTGCAGGACTCAGTCCCAGGATTCTGGGATCATGACCTGAGCTGGAGGCAGACGCTTAACCAACTGAGCCACCCAGGTGTCCCCTTCTGCCTTTTAACTGAGGCATTTAGAAAGTTAGATTTTATGTGATTATTGATATGGCTAAATATAAATCTGTCATCTTGCTCTTTTTTTAATATGTCTCATCTGTTCTTTGCTCCCAATTTTTCTTTTTTTCTGCCTTATTTTGGATTAAGTATTTTTATGATTCCGTTTATCTCCTTTGTTGGCTTATTAGCTGTAATTCTTTGTTATTTTTAATACCGTAGAGCTTATAATATACATCTTTAAGTTAATGTATTCTACTTTCAAGTGATATTGTCACCTCACATACAGTATCTGAACCTTACAGTAGTGCATTCTCACTTTTCCCCTGGTTTATGTGCTGTTGTTGTCATGTTTTACTTTTGCGTATGTTATAAACTCCACACTACACTATTGTTGTTGTTGTTTAAAGAGATTTAAATAATTAAAAAGCCTTACATGTTTATCCATGTATTTATCCTTTCTGGTGCTCCTCATACTTCTGTGTAGAGCTATATTTTCATCTGGTATCATTTTCCTTCTGCCTAATTTGATCAGATGTCATATAGAAATTTTACCTTATTGGGTATTAGATATTTCTATATTCCTATATTCTTTTTTTTTTTTAACGACTGATTTTTTTTTTTTAAAGATTTATTCATTTGAGAGAGAGAGACAGATAGTGACAGAGATAGCGAGAGAGAGTACAGGCGGGGAGGAGAGGGAGAAGCAGGCTCCCCCCGAGCAGGAAGCCTGATGTGGGGCTCGATCCCAGGACCCTGGGATCTTGACCTGAGCCGAAGGCAGACACCCAACCATCTGAGCCACCCAGGCGCCCCTGTATTCCTGTATTCTTAAGCTTTGTTTGGCATAGTTAATTTTGTTGGTAATAATTTGTGTTTTTGGGTCCTGCTTTTAAAATTTGTTAGGTGGGGGGCGCTGGGTGGCTCAGTCGTTAAGCGGCTGCCTTCGGCTCAGGTCATGATCCCAAGGTCCTGGGATTGAGCCCCGCATCGGGCTCCCTACTCGGCGGAAAGCCTGCTTCTCCCTCTACCACTCCCCCTGCTTGTGTTCCCTCTCTCCCTGTCTCTCTCTCCATCAAATAAATAAATAAATAAAATCTTTAAAAAAAAATAAAATAAAATTTGTTAGGTGGGCCCAAAGCAGGGCTATTTATTCCCCACAATCGAGACAAGACCCTTCTGAATACTCCACCCAAAGCCCCATGAATTATGAGGTTTTTCAGTATGGCTGAGGAGCAGGTACTATAACCAGCCCCATGTGAGCACCTGGTACTATTCTCTCTAATCCTTTTGAGAGATTCTTTCCTTGGCCTCAGATAGCTTCTTCACACTTGTACTGATGAGTATTTTGCTTCATACTTGAGGGGACTGCAGATCTCCAGGAGTTTGTGTTGTGTGTTCTCTTTCTCTCTCCCTCCCCACCACCTCCTCCAGCTTTGTCCTCTCTGGTACTCTTTCTCCTGTGAACTCTAGCCTCTTTGGTCTCTCTAGACTCTCAGCTGTTATCTTGTCAACTAGGGAAGCCTGCCAGGCTCTGTCTGGGTTTTCTCTCCCTGCACTGAGGCCTAGGAAACTCTCAAAGCAATAAATTAGGGCAGTTGTCACCTAGTTTATTTCCCATTTCTCAGGGATCACTGACCTTTTTGTACCTGATGTCTAGTGTCTTGCAAATCATTGTTTCATTTTTCTAGGTAGGAGGGTAAGTTCAGTCCCTACCACTTTATCTTGGCTAGAAGCAGGAGGAATGTGGATTTGGATCCTAACTCTGCCAGTTATTCACAGGCTTTGAGCAGTTAGCAAGTTACATAATCTCTCCAGCCTCAAATCTCCTCATCTATAAATGGACTAATAAGACTAATTCCTTATTGTAAGGATTAAATGAAGGAATAAAATACAAGACTCTGAACAGGTGTGTTAACTCAGGTTAGTATGTATGAAAAGAACACAGGATCAAGGCTGAGCTCCATCCAACCACTTGGAATTGAGAAGAAGAGAGAAAGGATCTAGAAAAACCCAAGAAGAAATGATTGTGGGAGCCAGGGAGCCAGATTCTAGGGTATCTTCTAAAACTAACAGGAGAGAGGATTTCAGAGAGAGGAGGTCACCAGTGCCAGAACTTACAGGGAAATGGAGAGTGAGGGCATCTAGCTTTACATTCTAACTGTAATTACCTCTTCTCCCTGAATGACATATATGAATGACATCTGTGGCTAGTGTTGGGCATGAGTGCTGACTTCCTCCGCCCAGCTGGAGCAGCTGGGGGCAGAGGCTAGAAGTAGTCTATGATTTTTCTAACACAATTTGTGAAACCAGTTAAAAGAGATACTGCTAATTTTATTGGACAGGAAAAACTTGATTATGTGAAATACTCAGGAAATGGAGAGTATTGCTGTTAATTACATTTTCAAGATCACACAGGGTCAGTCAGAAAAAGTCTTTTGTGTTTGTTTTAATCAGTTACTGGAAATTTCAGAACTATACAGGTTCATATATTATTAGACCTGGAGGAACACCTTAGAGGGAGCATCTAATCTACCCTTCCTGTGTCCTTGATGAGGAGTCTGAGCCCTAAGAGGGACTTACTCAGTGACATAATTTGATCATGACAGTTTTAGATCAAGAAGCTAGATCCAGGATCACAGGACCCATGTTTCAGTTTCTGTCTAGACACAAGTCTCCCCAAGAGTAGTGGAAAGAGGGGCGCCTGGGTGGCTCAGTCACTGAGCGTCTGCCTTTGGCTCAGGTCATGATCCCAGGGTCCTGGGATGGAGCCCTGCATTGGGCTCCCTGCTCCACAGGGGGCCTGCTTCTCCCTCTCCCACTCCCCCTGCTTCTGTTCCCTCTCTTGCTGTGTCTCTCTGTCAAATAAATAAATAAAATCTTAAAAAAAAAAAAAAGTAGTGGAAAGAGCACTGTCCCAGGACACAGGGCACCTGGCTTGGATTCTTCTTTGGCCCTTACCTCTAACTTTGTAACCTTGAGCAAGTTGTTGAACCTTTGGTTGCTTGTCTTTAAATTGGTAATAACCTTAATTGCCTGAAGGCAAGGGATTGTCCCAGATAATTCGTAACAGTTTCCTCCAGATCTAAGATTAATGTCTAGTGTTATAGAGTGGTCAGGACATGTAAATGAGTAACATGGCCATGTATATAAGAGTGGGCAGTGGTGGGCACTGAGGTGAACTAGAGAGTATGTGCTCCTTCTAAAAGGATGGCTGCTACTTAGTTCCATTGGATTATTGCCAGAAAATTTGCATTATCAAAAGGAAGCCAAAAATCTGGATTTTTTTGTGTGAAATATGTAACATTCAAATTTATGTATTAAGACATGGAACAACTAAGACATATCTTTGGGTTGCATGGGTGCTCAGATTTAGTTTCTGATAGCTATTTAAATGAAATTCTTCTGAACCTTGGCCTTGGATCCCAAAGCACAGGCTGTCTGACTGTGGCCCTCAATAACTAAAGGCAGATGACCTTCCTTCCTGGGATCCTAGTTTCCCCATCTGGCCCTGAGTTACCCTTGTCACAAGAGCTACTCCCTGGCTGCCTGCTGTATCTGGGAAGTGAAACACCTCTTCATCCTGCCCGAATTGAACCCAGCTGCAGCAGAGCCCTGGAAAGCCATCAGCTGCCCTTTTAGGAACAAGAGGAAGCAGCCACACAGGCCTTTGCACTGTTCCCCTGGGTGGGCCTGACTTCCCTTGGCCATTTTCTCTTCTTCCTTATTGCCTGGGCCACACCCACTGGCTAGGTCTGGAACAATTTGCTGCTTACTCTGGGTCTGTGCTACTTTCTCTCAGATGTTGTCACAAGGGGAGGTCCTAGGCTCACTGTCACTTAAACAAGCCCCTGGACTCTGGTTTTAAAGTTCTAGGCATCGTGGGGCATCTGGCTAGCTCAGTCGGTAAAGCATGCGACTCTTGATCTTGGGTTGTGAGCCCCATGTTGGGTGTAGAGATTACTTAAAAAAAAAAAAATAGAGTTCTAGGCATCCCAACAGGAGTTATTAATACAGGAAAAAAAAAAGGTAGGCAAGTGAGAGAAGTTTGAGAACCTTTACCAAGTTCTTGTAGCTGTAGTCCCTGGGTCTTCTATAATATAGAGGGAAGGTTATTTACGTCTTGGGAAAAGATCTAGAGGACATTATGGGGTGAGAGGACAGAGGCCAGAGCCCACTGGCCTCAGAAGAAATGACAGGGCAAAGTTGGGCATTATGGAGTACCCCGAAATCTTTTCCTTATGTCAGTGCTATTAGGGGCACAGATTCCACTCTTGGGGAGCTTATGACCTAGGGAAGGTACAGGGCAGGCATGAGAGAAGAAGATATCCCTTAAAACAGAAAACAACTCATTATAGTCTCCCCAACTATGTAGAATTGTCAACCTACATGCAGAGGAGCTAATGAAATGGTTGGATTTTATCACATATACTTTTAACCAATTTAAAGTCCACTGGAAAAAAAATTTGTTTTCAGCCAAAGGCTTTTACTGCCTACCCTCATGGATTACCAGTCAGTCAAGTGTTTCTGGGCAGACTGAGCTGCCTGTGGATGCCCTTGGTGCCAGACTGCTAGCTAGCTTGTGGAGGCTGGGGAAGGCACGGGAGGCTCTCAGATCCCCAGACTCAGGCAAAAGCGGGCCAGCTGCCTGCTCAGTACAGGGTAGATGTTCCTCCATGGAGTAAGAATACGCCCTTTGCAGATAGGCAGCTTGGCATTGATCCCAGGCCTCCTACTGTCTAACCATATGACTTGGGCAAGTGATAAACTCTTTGAGCCTCAATTTTTATATCTATTAATGGGGGCAATAACAGTACTTACTTTATAGGGTTATTGGGAGGATCCGATGAACATGTAAAGCACCAGTCGTGGTGCCTGCTACCCAAGAAGCTCCTTATGTTAGCTGCTGTTCTATATTATAATATTCTCCACTGTGCCACAGCTGTATACTGTTTCTTGGAGAGACACATTGGGCTAGGGGGCTGGGGGCTAGGGGGAGGAACAGCACAGGGAAAAGAAGATGCAGAGATCCCCAGAGAGAGTATCAGACACAGGCAGGGAGAGAGAGGCAGAAGGTTAAAGAAGTGGGCAAGATGGAGAGAAAGCTCACATTTATTGAGTATTTTCAGAGAGATTATCTTTCTCATTCATCTTTGGGGTAGCACTATCACTCCCATTTTTCCATTTGATGAAGAGGTGAAATAACTTACCCCAGGCCAGAGGCAGGGCCAGGATTCAGACACCAGGCTCCATGTTCTTTTCTCTCTCCTCTGGTGCTGGTACGCATCAGCCAAGACAAAGGATGATGAAGCTTATGTTGGCTGAGTAATCAAGGTGGTTTTAAATTATTTTTTTCCCAAGCTCTTTTTGGGGAGGAGGGCATGGTGGTGGTAATGGTAGTGGTTCTCTTTCTATTAAAACAGGCTCTCTTGGGGCGCCTGGGTGGCTCAGTCGGTTAAGCGACTGCCTTCGGCTCAGGTCATGATCCTGGAGTCCCGGGATCGAGTCCCGCATCGGGCTCCCTGCTCGGCGGGGAGCCTGCTTCTCCCTCTGACCCTCCCCCCTCTCATGTGCTCTCTCTCTCTCTCATTCTCTCTCTTTCAAATAAATAAATAAAACCTTTAAAAAAAAAAAGAAAGAAAGAAAGAAAGGGGCGCCTGGGTGGCTCAGTTGGTTGGGCGACTGCCTTCGGCTCAGGTCATGATCCTGGAGTCCCTGGATCGAGTCCCGCATCGGGCTCCCTGCTCGGCGGGGAGCCTGCTTCTCCCTCTGACCCTCCCCCCTCTCGTGCTCTCTCCCTCTGTCTCATTCTCTCTCAAATA
>NC_138378.1:22218450-22227297 GCF_054177405.1 Leptonychotes weddellii | reverse complement strand
TAAATAAATAAAATATTTATAAATAAATAAATAAAACAGGCTCTCAGAAGTCCTGCAGTTAATAATAAGACCAGTGACCAACATTTACTGAGCACTTGACCTTTCTGGCCCTGTGCCAGGTGCTTCACATACATATCTCATTTTAATCCTCACAATAACTCTATGAGATGAGTATTATTATCTGAGAATTAGTGAGGTTCAGTAATTTCGCAGGGTTTACTTGATAGTGGAACTGAAACTCACAGCTGAACAGCTGGACTCCCTAAATGACTGTGTTAACTTGGCATGACCCAGCATTTCCTAAGGTTGTTCGAAGGTGTCTTATCATGCCTTTATCTGACCTTTGCAGAACGTACTTTCTATGTGTTGTTTAAATGATTGGGAGCAATTTGATACAATGTTAGATTGTTAATTGGGAGGCTTATTTCTTTCATATTTGTCCCCATTAAACAGATAAGGGGCTTCTTTCTTTCTCTCTAGAATTTTTCCTTGCAGTGAGTACTGTACTCCCTGTGTGTTTGCTGATGAAGTCAGCAGGGTTTCAGACCCTACTTGCCTGGTCATACACAAGTACTTATTTTACCATCTCTAAATGGAGCACATTAGCTCCAGGCCATGGAGAGCAAATTAGGGGAACAGGGAGATACATCACAGAGAAGGAGGCTGCTCTGAAAAATGCCGTCTGCACCTCTCGCCTGCACTCTTCAGCTGTGTGGGCATAAATACAGCGTTCCGGGGCTTTTGCAGGATGAGGCCCTCTTTTCCGCAGGTGAGCCTCAGGATACAGAGTGAGGATGGACACAGAACAGCCCCTGTCTGGGCTTAAAGGCATATTTGGGTTTCTGAGACCTTTCTGTAGCTCCTGTAGATCCATACTATTCCTGCCACTTTTTTTTTTTTTTTTTAAGATTTATTTATCTATTTTAGAGAGAGCATGAGCGTGAGGAACAGGGGAAGAGAGAGAATCTCAGGCAGACTCCACACTTGAGTACAGAGCCTGACTCAGGGCTCAATCCCACCACCTTGAGATCAGGACCTGAGCTGAAACCAAGAGTCGGACACTTAGCTAACTGAGCCACCCAGGCGCCCCGTGCCACTTCTATACAGGGTAGAGAAACGAGAGCCCAGCCCCGACCCCATCTTCTGAAACTGTGGACAGGATCAACAGTACCCATTTAGGGAAAGTATTCTGGAACCAGGCAGATGCTGGACCTTTTTTCCATTCTTTTTTCTTTTCTTCTAACTGGGAACTTCGGAGAGAATATTGGTAGCTTTCGGGTTCTTTCATGTGTCAGCATGACCTTTTAAATGGGGTTTGCAAAGGGCAGAGTTTGGAAATTGGATGAAAGAGCATTAGGAGACTAGTTTCCTTATGGTGGGGGAACTGCTGATTTATTTGTAGCAACTTAATTTGGAGATAAGAGAGTTGAGGTGGTGGAAAGAGCCCTGGATGTAGACCTGGGTTCTAGTACTGATTCTTTCTCTAACTCCCTATGTGATGTGTCACCTTTTCTGGGCATCATTTTTCCTCAGTCACCTAAAGAGACAGGTCGGACTTCGGGTTCTCTGAGAATAGCTCAAATGTGCACCCCTCCCCCTTTGATGCCAGAATTGTAACTCATTTAGTCAGGGTCTGGCAGGACATTTGATGCCATGTTGCGCAGGGATGCTTACTAACTGTCCCTGTAGGACAATGGCTTTCTTTGACATTGGTGATTAACTTGGTTGTTTTGACTTTGGGTCTTTTCTTGCCCATGTTCACGGGACAGATGACAGGTGACCCCAGCACAATGACTAGTGGCTTGAAGGCCAGATGTGGTTCTCCTGACTGTGAGGGTACCCTGAACATCTGAGGTTTATTCATGGGCGTGATGAACAGGAACGTCTGAATGATTGCTAGATGCAGGCAAAGCAGGGCTCCCTCACTTTCACTCAGCTGCATGCCTCCCAGTAGTCCCCACCATGACCAGGCTGCTGGTTCTTCAGAATTCCCACTTAGTGTTGCATTTGTGTGTAAGTGTCCTCTGGAGGTGTTTGTGTTTGCTGTGTGCTGAGAGTGGGAAAGAACGGCACTCTCCTCCTTCCCTCCTAGTCCTTGTATCTTCAGCTAGATGAACTCAGATGTAGAATCTTGGGTCTTTGAAAGGACACCATCATTCATTCATTCAGTGAGAGGATATTACTGGGCCCTCCTTCCCACCAGTGCCGAAATCTCTCTGTACTAGTCATGAGTGTACAGTTATGACTTTTTAGCATCTTTTGAGATGCCCTAAGTTCGTGGCTCCTATACTGAATGCCCCCAGACCAGGGCAGGCAAACTTGCCCCTCTTAGCAACTCTTCAAAGAGAAGTCAAGTCTGCCTTTACCTAAGAGAAAGGAGCATCCTATCTAGTTGTATTGAACTGATGTGTTCTCTGAAAATGGTTTCTGTACAGTCACTGACAGGTTCCTTGCAGAAGGAGTTTCCAGTCTTGGGTGAATGTCTTTTCAACTGGTCTCTCTGTTTCATAGGTTATCTCTTTTGTATTTTTCCTCCAGATAGCTGTTTAGAGTGTCTAATGAAGCGACTGTCTGGAGACCAATGTTTATTTCAACATGGTTGGAGTTGTTTTTGCTTCAGCTTTCAGAGCCAATAAAGCTGGTTATTAGATTCTGTAATTGCTGCTGTAATTACTCTCTTGGAACCGGCAGAAGCATAATTAAATATGGAGATTCCAAGGACTATTTTTTTCCATCTAAAAGCAAACTCTTTAACTTCTGTTGGCCTGAGTTAGATTTCAACTGTTAAAGCCACTGTGTTTATGAATGACACTGAGGTCCTTTGACAGGAAAGGGATTTTTTTTGGATACCTCTTTGAATATTTGGTTTATGAACTCCTTGTAACCCCGTACTTGTTTTTATTTTTTTCATTTTCCCCCCAGTTTTATTGAGATATAATTGACATAACATTGTATTAGTTTTAGCTATACAGTGTAATGATTTGATGTATGTATGTATTGTGAAATGATTACCATGATAAGTTTAGTTAACATCTATCACCTCACACAGTTACAGTTTTTTTTTCTTATAATAAGAACCCAGTACTTGTTTTCTTAAACCCAACCATCTGGAATTTGGAGATGTAAAAGGCAAGACACTAAGAGCCAGCATATATTTATGTAAAACATTGGGCTTGGCCCTTTAAACTTTGGCTACATATAGAAGTAGATTCCTGTGGTCAGAAATAGGGTTGGGATGGATGATATTTTACTTTAAGTGTAACAGTATGCAGGAAGAGAGGCATTTTACTCCTTTAGTTTGCCCTAAGTTATACTTTACCACTCTGCCACACGTTTCTAAAGTATAGAGTGGTTCGAGTACTATGAATATTTAAGTTTACACATACTCTTATAGCCCAAATGGTGATCTCATGTCTAATTTTTTTTTTTTTTAAGATTTTATTTATTCCAAGAGAGTGAGTGCACAAGAGGAGGAGGGGCAGAGGCAGAGGGAGAGAGAGAATCCCAAGCAGGCTCCACGCTCAGCGCAGAGCCTGACACAGGACTCAATCCCACAACCCTGAGATCGTGACCTGAGCCAAAACCAAGAGTCAAATGCTTAACCACTGAGCCACCCAGGCGCCCCTAATTTCAATATTATATTAGGGGTGCCTGGATGGCACAGTCAGTTAAGTGCCGACTCTTGGTTTCAGCTCAGGTCCTGATCTCAGGGTCATGAGATCAAGCCCTGCTTTGGATCCCACGCTCCATGAGGAGTCTGCTTGAGACTTTCTCTCCCTTGCCCTTTGCCCTTCCCCCCCCAAAAATAAATAAATAAATATTTTTTGGAAAAAAAAAAAAATCACTCATGAACCACATATGAAGGGAGAAAATGAATAGTGTACACTTTCTCTTTGGAGTTCTTAACTAGTTGAGAAATACACACAGGAGTTAGATTGGGGTAAATAAATCAGCTGTCCCTGCCAGGTACCATCCTGGAGAGTTCACTACATGGAGAGGAAGACTTTGTGAACCCTGCAGGCAGGAGGGGAAGCCCTAGAGGGCCAGGCTGTTTGCTCAGGCCCTTTTCTTCCTCTCCAAGAGCACACCTTATGGTGAGGATTGAGGGAAGGACAAGTGCTTACAAAAGTTGCTGTTTTATGGGCCAGGAGGGATGCAGGGAAAGAATCCTATCAAATGATTGTTTTAGCTAGTGTTTCAATGAGACATTATCATTTCTCCTTTGAGTCACAGGGACACAGGAGATAAAATATGGATGTACCACACATGAGGAACCCTGCATAAAATACATGAAAAACTTAAAATACAGATGAAATTAGAGATTCAGTTTAATATATATGAAGTACTTATTGTGTACCAGCCATTGTGCTGGATATTGGTCTGTAAACATGAATAATATAAACATTTCATTCATGGGGGGACTTGCTTCCTTCTCTAATACGTTTGGGTATTTGCTTCCAGATCATTTATTGCTTGGGGAATTTTATTTTTATTTTTTTATTTTTATTTATTTTTTAAAAAGATTTTATTTATTTATTTGACAGAGAGAGAGCAAGCGCAAGCAGGAACACAAGCAGGGGAAGTGGGAGAGGGAGAAGCAAGCAGGCTTCCCGCTGAGCAGGGAGCCCGATGCGGGGCTCGATCCCAGGACCCTGGGACAATGACCTGAGCCGAAGGCAGACGCTTAAGGACTGAGCCACACAGGCGCCCCTGCTTGGGGAATTTTAGAAGTAATGTGGAGATCAGAGAAATGTAAGATTGGCACACAAGGAGTCACTGCCAATTGAAAATGTAGGGAGGGCACCTCGGTCGAGCCCCTGCTCAGTGGGGACTCCGCTTCTCCCTCTGCCCCTCCCCCCCACTTGTGTGCTTGAGCACATGCGCACGCTCTCTCTCAAAAATAAATCTTAAAAAAAAAAAAAAGGATATGTTTCCTTAAAAAAAATGTATTAGAGAAAAAAATTAAAGCAGTTCTAAATCTAATATGTTAATAGGGAAAGAATAAATTTGGTTTTAAAAATCAGAATGTAGGGGTGCCTGGGTGGCTCAGTCGTTAAGCGTCTGCCTTGGGCTCAGGTCATGATCCCAGGGTCCTGGGATCAGGCCCCGCATGGGGCTCTCTGCCCAGTGGGGAGCCTGCTTCTCCCTCTCCCTCTGCCGCTCCCCCTGCTTGTGTTCCCTCTCTCGCTGTGTCTCTCTCTGTCAAATAAATAAATAAAAATCTTTAAAAAAAAAAAAAAATCAGAATGTAGGGGCGCCTGGGTGGCTCAGTCGTTAAGCGTCTGCCTTCGGTTCAGGTCATGATCTTAGGGTCCTGGGATCAAGCTCCTGGGATCGAGCCCCGTATCGGGCTCACTGCTCCACGGGGAGCCTGCTTCTCCCTCTCCCACTCCCCCCCGGCTTGTGTTCCCTCTCTGGTTGTGTCTGTCAAATAAATAAATAAACTCTTTAAAAAAAAATCAGATTGTATGGGGAAACTGGTGCTAAACCATTCATGAACACCCTGCTTCTGGGTTGGGGTTTCATACAAAGCAGAGCAGCTCCCTCTCTGTGATTTATTGAAAGTCAGCCCTCTACGCAAGGGTTTGGGAGGAAAAACAAACAAACCAAGAACAAAATTTGAAGAAAAAGAAGAAAAAGACAAAAATCAGAATGTAGCTGACTATATAAAATCAAAGCTCCTGCTACACTCAGGACACTGAAAAGCAAGGCAGGTGTGTCATCTCCTTGTTCATTCTTGAGAACTCTTCCAGTGTCACTTGCCATCATTCTGAGCCTGTGTGGGAAGAGCAGAGACTTGAGGGTTTACACAGACCAGTGGTTGAGCCCTCCCCTCTCCACATACAGCAGTATGACTTGGGTGGGCCACTTCACCTTTCTGATCACCAGTCTCTTTGTTAGTAATAGATCTGGGATCTCTGCCCCACGACTGGGTAAGGAAGATTAAATGAGAAAATGGATGGGACTGCCACAGCTTGCTTACTACACAGTAGGCAGTCAAGACCCCTTGTTCACTTTACTCATGAACATGGCAGACAAGTTTTTATAGGCTGGGCTATGCCATGGGTGGTGGGGATGGCTGAGGTGGACCTGGGAAAGAGGCATCTGTGGGACATTGGCCTGAGAAAACTTGAGACTCATTTGTTGATTAGGATATGTCTGAGTTTGGGGCGCCTGGGTGCCTAAGTTGTTAAGCGTCTGCATTCGGCTCAGGTCATGATCCCGGGGTCCTGGGATCGAGCCCCGCGTCGGGCTCCCTGCTCAGTGGGGAACCTGCTTCTCCCTCTGCCTGCTGCTCTGCCTGCTTGTGCTCTCTCTGTGTCAAATAAAATCTTAAAAAAAAAAAAAATCTGAGTTCGTTTCTGTGGAAAGGCAACACAGCACCAAGGAAGGCACAAGGAAGCAACTCCAGGCCCTGAGCACTTATATACCAGGTATCTTCCCTCTGCCATGATAGTCAGTGGCAAAGGTATCCCAGAACCCAGCCTGTGGGGACAACCCCAGTCCCTTGCAGGATCTTACAGGCCATATCAAACCACGTGGAGGCTTTGTCGTGTGGGTACAGGGAGCTGTTGAGGGTTTTTAAGCAAAGGAATGACATGGATTTGCACTCCATCTTCCGTGTTCCCACAGTCTCCTTGACACTCCTCACTGGACTGGATGACCCCTCCAGGGCAGGATCCTGCCTTTTTCATTAAGTGGAAGACATAACAGTTATAATGGCAGAGTCCATGCTCTGGGGTTCCACCCTTGGCTTAATCCCTTCTGCCATTTACCACCTGATGACCTGAATTATGTAACCTCTCTGAACCTGTTTCCTCATCTGCTAAGAAGGGTGGTCATTTCTACCTTAAAGAGTTTCTGTTTTGTGAGGTACTTACATAGCATGTATGACTTAGTATTAGCAGGTGAAGGTGTTTAGAGTCTTGGGGACCCCTGGGTATGACTGCAGGTTAGATTTCTCGAGGTTATAGGTCATTCACACAGGAATCAAGGGAGATAGGTTGAATGTCTTGTCAACTTTTAAGGAGGCACATTTCATTGTTCTTCAGATTTTTTGCAATTTCTCATTAGCCTGCTTTATCCTTTGGCTGAAAGAATTTTCCTAGTGGTTTTATTTGCTCATTTTAGAGGAAGTATGGACTGTTTACCTGCAGTCCCTTGGCAGATGGTTCTCAGGATGCATCCTAGGCTAACAGGAAGCATGAGTAGAAGGAGCATGGGACCTATTCATGTGATATATGGAGAAACCACAGCCCTATAAGGAAGATGATTGCATGTCCCTGAGAGCCTGCTGGAGATGGCTCTGGTTGGAAGCCCAGGGACATGGTGGAGCATGTGTGTGGGTACATATGTGTGTTCGTATATGTGTCTTAAGACTAGTGCTATCCAGGCCAAGGTAGGGGCCCATTCGTTCTGCCTTTGATGCCCATCTAAGATGTGTACTAAAGATACCTTTAGGTGCAAAGAGGGGAGTTGAGATGGTAAGGGGAAGGCACCTTGGGTTGTGAGTAGGGAGATGTGCTTTTGGCTCCTGCTCTGCCACAGATTCACCTTGGTCAAATTGCTTGTCCTGACTGGATCTAAGAACAAGATGATCCAGGAAGCATAGATGGATGATGACATTGACTTGACCAAATGGTCGGACTCTAGATTTGTCCCTGGCAGGGAATTCTGTCTTTATTTTAGTTGGGTTGTGTTTTCTTTTTCTTTTTTTTTTTTAAGATCTTATTTATCTATTTGACAGAGAGAGACACAGCGAGAGAGGGAACACAAGCAGGGGGAGTGGGAGAGGGAGAAGCAGGCCTCCCGCCGAGCAGGGAGCCCGACGCGGGGCCCGATCTCAGGACCCTGGGATCATGACCTGAGCCGAAGGCAGACGCTCAACGACTGAGTCACCCAGGCGCCCCTGTGTTGTGTTTTCTATGATAGAGAATGCTACAGTAACCATCTTTAAAAATGAGGATTTTTGCTTTTGTTGAAAACATTTCCAGAAGGAAATTACTGGGTCATAGGGCAGGGACATCATTATAGCTGTTGCTGTGTGTTGCTATGTTGCTTTTCAGAATCAGTGTATCAACTTACAGTTGTCAGCTATGTGTGAGAGAGCATTTTAACCCTAACTTATCCAGTATTTAGTATCGTTATTATTTATTGTTTTTATAATTTAGTTGGCATAAAACGATACTTTAAAGCTGCTTTATAATAATTAGAGGTGCTGTTTTTTGGTGTCCACTATGTTTAAGTTGTGTTAGGTGTTTATATTCTCTCACTTATTCCTCACAATGGATCTATCAGGGAAGCTAAGTAGCTCACCTAAATCTGTGAGCTGGGATTTGAACCTAAAGCAGCATGGCCTCAAAACACATTCTCTGTCTCAGTGCCTCTCCATGCTTTGATTTGTGGGGGTGTGGTTACACAGTATGAACTTCAGCTTGTGCGCTTTGCTGCACTTTGAACTATGCGAATTTTGTATAGTTTTCTTAGAAAATTGAATGTGTTCTTTGCATAGAAGAGATTTTTAACCCTGTGTTATAATGGAAGCAACAACTGAGGTGCATTTATTACAATTAGGGCGAAGACTCAAGTGAACTCTAGGATATTCTGGTGTCAGGCTCTCTGAAACTGTTTTCTCCCCCATGCAGCGGCCCTCCAGGCCCTGAAGCGCAAGAAGAGGTATGAAAAACAGTTAGCGCAGATCGACGGCACACTGTCAACCATCGAGTTTCAGCGGGAGGCCCTGGAGAACGCCAATACCAACACTGAGGTGCTCAAGAACATGGGCTATGCTGCTAAGGCCATGAAGGCTGCCCACGACAACATGTATGTGGATACCCACTGGGCGGG
>NC_138378.1:22213276-22218350 GCF_054177405.1 Leptonychotes weddellii | reverse complement strand
GAAACAGGCTTCCCGCGGAGCGGGGAGCCCGATGCGGGGGCTTGATCCCAGGACTCTGGGATCATGACCTGAGCCGAAGGCAGACGCCCAACAACTGAGCCACCCAGGCGCCTCTGGGAACTCCTTTTAGAATGGATTTTATACCCTATTGCCTAAAGAAACAGATCTCGGGGTGCCTGGGTGGCTCAGTTGGTTAAACGTCCAACTCTTGATCTCAGCTCAGGTCTTGATCTCAGATCATTTAAAAAAAAGAAGATTTCATGGAATGAAACAGTATTTCTGAGTGATGAGCAGAGTTTCTAGCTAGAAAGGTCCTTAGAAAGTTCTTTCACCCAGGCCTCTGATTATCAAGGTGGGGAAGCTGTGTCCCAAAGAGGGGAGGTGACTTGCTCTGGGTTATGGATGAGCTTGGATGGAACTGGGGTTAGAATCAGTGTTCATGTCTTCTTCCTGATGCTGTCAGGGTCCTGAAAGGGCTTCGGATCTCTCTGTTCTTAAATCTGCTTTTGATGGAATTTTCTGGCTCCCCTCTTGCTCTCAGTCTTTGGCTGTCATATTAACAATGTTCTTGGGGTGCCTGCCTGGCTCAGTCAGTAGAGCATGTGACTCTTGATCTCGGGGTTGTGAGTTTGAGCCCTAAGTTGGGTGTAGATTACTTAAAAAACAAACAAACAAAACCTTTCAAAACAGTGTTTCTGACCTCAGCGATCCTTCCCTTATGTGGCTACTTCTCATGTACAGTGGCCTAGGAAACTAGATAACCAAACTTGTTACGGTTGTAATTAAAGGCCAGGGTAACACTAAGTGCCAAATGAGGGCCTCTCCCATGAACAAATTCTGCATTTGTTGTAGTGCTTGGACTTGGCAGCATATATTTGGGGAGTGTTTAAAGTCCTTTTTTTGGGCGCCTGGATGGCTCAGATGGTTAAGCGTCTGCCTTTGGCTCAGGTCATGATCTCAGGGTCCTGGGATCAAGTCCCGCATCGGGTTCCCTGCTCAGTGCAGAGCCTGCTTCTCCCTCTCCCTCTGCCACTCCCTCTGCTTGTGCTCTTCTGTCTATCTCTCTGTCAAATAAATAAATAAAATCTTTAAAAATAAATAAATAAAGTCCTTTTTTTACTTCCTTGGGGGTACTCAGCCATGTCAGGGATTGGCAGAATGTTGCCTGTGGGCCTACCACCTATTTAGTAAGTAAAGTTTTATGGATACACAGTCGTGCCCATTAATTTACATATTGTCAATGGCTGCTTTTGTGCTACATAGCAGGGTGAAGTGTTCATGACAGTTTGTATGGCCCACAAATTCTAAGATATTTCCTATTTGGTCCTTTAGAGGAAAAGTTCGCTGATCTTTGCTCTGGAAATGTGGGGTTGCAGGAAAAGTAGCCTTTAAATAAGTGAGGTATTACCTGAGGGTAGATGTTCATTGGGCTGAGCTTCCTAAGTTAGGTCCACGTCTGCTCCATTTCTGTGTTCTCCAAGATGCCTAGCACAGGGCACATCTCAATAAACCACTGTGCATGCTTTGAAATATATGTGTGTGTATTATACTGATTAATTGTATGTTTGTAAGATTGACAGTGCATAGAAAGTAATACTGCATGTTTGCCTTTCTTTTGGGGCCTATTGGAGGAGCCATAAGTGGATTTGAGTAGAAGGGAAGGACCTATCAACTGGCACAGCTGTATTTTGTGATTTGTGATTTTATCTCTCCCTGTATAGAGTTACAGAGTTGTCCTTGACCTGAAGAAGAGCTATTGGCCCAGGAGTTAAAGTCCTGTAGTCTCATTTGACATGTTTATTACTAGCTTACATGAGAGATCATGAATGTGGCATCTAACTTTGCTAAGCCTTATTTCTTTAGGGTGTTGGACTAGATGATGTCTAAGAACACTTCCATCCTCTTGATTCTGTGATTCTCTTTTAAAAGGGGGAGAAAGATAATAAAGACAAACAAGTAATTCCTCAAAGGGAATAATTACAGGGGATAGGGTGGGAACCAGATTGTGTGCAGTGGGGTTTCTGTTCCTGCCTCATAGACCCTCTTTACAAAGACTGATTGTCCAATATGACATCTGTCCATTTCATTTATAGGGACATCGATAAAGTTGATGAATTAATGCAGGACATTGCTGACCAGCAAGAACTTGCAGAGGAGATTTCAACAGCTATTTCAAAACCTGTAGGATTTGGAGAAGAGTTTGATGAGGTGAGTGGTTTCATGCAGTTCACATAAGCTTCACAAATGTCACCCAGGCCGCCCTTTGATGTGCTGTTGAAGTCTCTCCGGCATGGTGTATGTGGTTTGGAAATCACCAGTTCTCATTCCTCCAGAGTCTTGGACATAAATAGATGATGGTATTAACTCTCCCTAATTCTGGATTTTGAGAAATGGCTTTCAATTCACTCTTTGGGATAAAAGTTTAGGTTGAGTAAAGGGACCTTCATAGGGACCCCTCAGCAGGCTTCAGGTCAATAATTGGTTTCAGTAATTACCTTGCACATTTCATGGGGGACCCTGGGTTCAGAGCTGGGGCAGCTGAGATGACCGTTCTTTGTAGAAGGTTACAGGATTTTCCCTTGGGCAACTCTGATTTGAGGTAAAGGTGAAGCCAAGGAAGGAGCATTTATATCTGACCCCTGAGGGATCCATCTGGAACTCGGCCACCTACCAGTTTCTGCTGTAGCAATTGGGATCTTCAGTCTCTTAGGATTTAAAAATACAGCAGGCCCTGTTGAAGAGATTTCATTCTGTGTTAGATTTGAGTCTGCTGAAGGTCAGGTCCTCCCGCCTGAACCTAATTCTTTGTGCTATCTGATTCCCACTATAGCTGAAAAACAGCCTGTGGCTCTTAGACTTGACTCCCAGCACCAGGGTCTTCATGTTTTCAGACTGAAATTTGATGGACTAGTCAAGTTAATTTCAATTCAGCAAATATTCCTGAACATTCACTGAGTGTACCCAGTTCTGAGATAAAGAGGAATGAAAAGATGCAGTCCCTTCTCTCAAAATGCTGACAGCTAGTGCAGGACACTGGATATAGATTCTGTAACTGCTTGATAGGGTATTATGTTCACCAGTAGAACCATGTTTAAGGTTTGAGTCAGAGTATGGACCTGGAGATCATCTCCCTTCTGACCTTCCTAGAAGGGGTGTGTGTCCTCTGGGTCACAGGAAAGAGGGACTGCTGCAGGGGGTAGGAGTCCCAGGGACATCTCTCTCACTCTTGTGTTTCCTTTGCCAGGATGAGCTCATGGCAGAATTAGAAGAACTAGAACAGGAGGAACTAGACAAGAATTTGCTGGAAATCAGTGGACCCGAAACAGTCCCTCTACCAAATGTTCCCTCTATAACCTTACCATCAAAACCCAGTGAGTACTTCTTACCCAGTCATGACATCCCCCTAGTGCCCTGTGGTGGGTAATCTTGAGGTTAGTTGGCCTCAGTTTGGGTCCTGAGTTTGCCTAGGATTGAGAATCACAGAAGATCTGTTGTGATGGCCGCGGAGACATCATCGCCTGTCTTTTCCTAGTTTCTCTATAGAACAGGGTTTCTTAACCTCGGCACTGTTGACACAGCCAGGTAATTCTTTGGGTTGGGGGAGGGGGGTTTTATGTATTACAGATGTTTACACAGCACCCCTGGGCTCTGTCATCCCCAGGTTGTGACAACCAAAAATGTCTCCAAATACTGGCAGATGTCCCCTGCAGGGTGTGGGGGGATCACCCCCAGTTGAGAACCACTCTTCCAGAATGATTTTTCCTATGTCACCAAACAAAAGAAAGTTCTAGGCACTGGGAGAAGGTGTGAGAGTTTAATTCCAGGACAGCTGTTGGTTCCTGTCTAATATCCTCTGCTGTGCACATCTGCAAAAACTTGGGGCCTCAGAGGCAGCCACTGTGGGAAGGAAATATCTTTGGCTTTTAGAGACATGGTTCTGTAAAACCTTCATTTCTTTCTGCCTGCTCCTTCTTCCCCCTCCCTCTTCCATTATTTCACCTTGGGTGGGTAGAAGTATTCCACATCAAACTTCTAGAAAAGGTACAGAAGTTTGACTTGGCATGGAGAGAGCCTGGGGAGCAGTGTAACGAGGCTATAGTCCTCTTACCCTCCCATGTATCCAGAAGAAATGGCCCCTTAAGTTGAGTCGGCAGCATGGTGGTGGGTTCAGGCAAAGGGGGTCCAAACACTGTTTAAGGGGCACCTGTGGGTGTGGAGAGGTGGTTCAAGCCACTTGAGGTGGAGGGGGATTGCTGGCAAGGATTAGATCTCTGGGGTTCTTCCTGATTTCCCCCTTCTTGAATGCTCTGGGATAAATTCTGACGGACTCTCAGTGTAGAATCCTTGTTTTGCCTGGCCCCAATGCTGGGGGGGGGGGTCGGTGCCGGGAACGTGTGCCTGTTATCTGGAGTTTTATGTTGCAGCTTTCAGGCACAGAAAATGTCTGCTGATAGCCTGGCGATGAGGCTGGGTGCCAGGGTTGTGCTACATCATGTCTCTAAAACAGCCCTGCCCTTGCACCCAGCCAGAATGTGTTGAGAGCATTGTAACCAGCCCTCCTAAATAGCCTTTTCTCTCTTCACACAGCCAAGAAGAAGGAAGAGGAAGAGGATGATATGAAGGAATTGGAGAATTGGGCTGGATCCATGTAACTGGTCCAGTGCGGGCTGGGCCCAGACAGACTCTGGTGGCCTGTGCAGCGGGCAGGCGTGTGCGTGTGCGGGGCAGGCAGGACATGGTGCAGGCAGGTTCCATCGCTCCTGAGTCTCCCTCCAAAGCCTTAGGGCCGCATCACTGCTCACTCTCTGCATAGCATGGTCTGCACCCAGCGGGACAGGGAGGGGGGAGGGGGGCTGGCGGGTGGGGTGGGAGGTGCCTGCTGTTTATAATGTTGAATTTCTGTAAAATAAACTGTATTTGCAAATCCAACATTGAGCTTCTGGACTACGCTAACTCCACTGCTGAACCTCAATGGAAAGGGTCGACCATTTGCAGTTGAAATGATCTGAAAATGTAGCCTCTGTCCTTTTAAGTCAGTTGACTTGTCGCACCTTTCTTTGTAAGACTTGTATGG
>NC_138378.1:22205525-22213176 GCF_054177405.1 Leptonychotes weddellii | reverse complement strand
TTCTCTTGAGAGCAAGTGAGATTGTAGAGTTAAACCCCAGCTATACATTTTTCTAACATAGCTCTAAGGTCCTTGTTGCTGTTTGTGATAACTGATAGATAACTCATTGGAAACATGTGCATACATTTATATTCAGATGAAATTATGGTTTGCACTGTCTATTAAATATCTCAATTAATTTTCATACTTTGCTGTTGTGTTTGCTCTGTCATTTGCTTTGGGAGCTGACTCTTCCGAGGCTAGCGTGGTGTCCAGTGGAGTCTGTGGAAACCTACACAAGACTTGAGCATGACCTGCATCAACAGTCTGTACCAAAGAACAGAGTACGTCTTACTAGAAATGTTTTTAAGTTCTGGAGATCATGGGTCTGTGGCCTTCATCTTCCTTGGGGACCCTTGGGTACAGTTCAGGAGTGAGTGGTTCTTGTGCAGTTCCATGGTCTTCCCTCGTTTTTCTCTGTCAGTGTCCATGGGCAGAGCCTCCCCCTGTTGGAAACATGGTATTCCTACTGACTGGGCCCATCTGGTGCATTGGTTTAGTGAACCAATCTGGAACATTGGTGCACTGAAGAAAATGGCCTTTCTCATGGAGAGAAAATGTAGGGCAGTGACTAAGAATCTAGGGCACAAGTGGTAGTCTCAGGTCTGCTGTGACTCACAATGTGACCTTGGCCCAGGCTCTTCCACTCTCTCTACTTTTCTTTAGTCTTAGCCCCCCTGGAGAATCTGATGACCACTATGGACCTTCTTTAGAAAAGTGGATCTATGAACCTGTGTTCTTAATTCTGCATGCCAGGTGGCAGAATTTGAGAGGATCCCTTCTCTAATGCCTATCCCTAAACCTCTTAAGATTAAAATCACCTTGGGGCTCCTGGGTGGCTCAGTCAGTTAAGCTTCTGACTCTGGATTTTGGCTCCAGTCATGATCTCAGGGTTGTGAGATTGAGCCCCATGTCTAGCTCCGCACTGGGTGTGGAGCCTGCTTGGGATTCTCCCTTTGCCCCCCTCCCCCCAAAAAGATTAAAATGACCCTGAGTTCACAATTAAAACACTGCCATCGCTCACTGGGTACCTTGGGGCTAGTTGCCCACTTTCCCTGGATCTCATTTTCCCATCTGTGAAATAAGGGGTGGGACCAGATCATCGGAGGTCCTGTCTGTGAAGTTGCTGATGCCCTGTGCCTCACTCCTCGTTTCTCATCTTCCCTGGCTGCCACACTTAGGATTAGACTTGACCACCATGGCTTGGAAATTCATGACTTGTGTGGAGGTTGGGTCTGGCTATTCTCAGAAGTTCTTTTCTTTCCACCTCAAGAAGAATCTAGTGGCAACACTTGCTGCCAGCTTCCCACCCTCTTGGAGCAGTTGGTGTAGCCCCTGGGCATCATTTGGTGTGGGGGATCCAGAGTGAACATTCTTTTTTTTTTTTTTAAAGATTTTATTTATTTATTTGAGAGAGAGAGAGAATGAGAGAGAGCGAGTACATGAGAGGGGGGAGGGTCAGAGGGAGAAGCAGACTCCCTGCCGAGCAGGGAGCCCGATGCGGGACTCGATCCAGGGACTCCAGGATCGTGACCTGAGCCGAAGGCAGTCGCTTAACCAACTGAGCCACCCAGGCGCCCCAGAGTGAACATTCTTAAGCTCTTCTCATCAGTTGTCTCAGGGGCTTCTCACCCAATGTCTGAATGAGGGTAACTCACAGGTCCAACCATCCAGCTCTGGCAGGCCTGAAACCAGGTTCAGGGCAGTGTCTGGGGCTCCTCTGAGAAATAGCTGCTTATTCCTCTTAAATGTGGGCCCTGTGCCAGGCTGTGGGTTGCAGTGTTGAATAATGCTCAGTCTCTTTCCTGCTCTTAGGAGGTTCTCAGGCTGGAGAGAAAAGTTACTGTGTCAGGATTCCTTGGCTACAAGCTACAGATGACTCAATTGACTAGTATAAACAGTAAAGTCATTTACTTATCCATTCAAAGCTTACTCAACAAATATTTACTGAGCACCTACTGTGTGCCAGGCATTGTTCAAGGCACTGTGAGTGCATGCAACAGACAAAGTCCCTGCCCTCGAGGTGTTTACATTCTAATAATTCTCAGGACTAGAAATCTTGGGTTGGTAGAGGGTTGAATGGGAGTGGTGAGGGCATGGGGGGAGTCTGGGTTTGAGGCAGTGGCTCAACCATGTCCTCAAGAACTAGGATCTTTGCATCCTTCTGCTCTGCCACTCTCCATACATTAGCTTTTCCTTATTGGGCTTGGTCCCTCTTGGTCATTAGATGGCCTTTCATCACACATCCAGGATCTAGAAGCAAGAGGATCAGAATAGCCAGAGTTTCTTTCACCTCTGCCCATGTTAACAGGAGGCTCCACACAAACTATCCCTATATCTCATGGACCACAACTGTTGCATGGTCATTTCTTGCTGTGAAGGAGTCTGGGAAAGTGGGGACTGTACAATAAAGGGTCCAATCAAGATTCTCCCCTTGGGCTGGGGATGGACCTCCCTTCTCTGAGCCCATTACTATTTTTAAGAAGGAAGAAGAGGGGATGGTTGCTGAGTTAGGTGGCACCAAGTGTCTACCACAGAGGCAGACACTGAAACAGACACATACGAGATTAGCTCTATCCATTTATTCCAAAAAGCGGATCAGCCCATGATGTATTGTATTCCTTTCAAATCCTTCAATCTGCCTCCACCCTCTCCTCTTCTGTGGTTGGAAAACTAAGGTGCGTTGGAATTACCCAGGGAGCTTGTTAAAAGTTCGGTGTCCTGGGCCCCATCCCCTGAGCTGGGTGGGGATCCAAGAATTTGCATTTTAACAAACTCCTTGGGTGATTCTGATGTAGGGGTCCTGGGGCTACACTTTGGAACACTAAGGTGGACAGGATCAAGACCTCAGAATGTTTACATGAATCCTCCATAAGCTTGAACCTCTCCCCATGTCTCCCCCATACTGTTATGCAGAACTCCTATCTCCTACAACATGTGTTCTCTGCCTCCCAGCTGTTACGTGGGCTCCAGTTCCCTAGCCTTCCTCTCCTGAGTACAGCCTGCCTCATTCCTGCAGGGATTTGCTGCATCCTTCTCTGCTTCCCACTTCCCACACTCTTGTTAGGATTCCTTACTTTCTTCCCAGACAGATCACTGCATTTCCTCACCCCCTAGATCTGCCCAGCACAGATCAGCTACTCAACGATGTTTGTGTGAAAGCATGTATATGGTCAGAGGGGAGTGTGCTGTTGATTGGGTGTGCCAGGAGGAGGTGGAATTTGAGCCTGGGCTTGAAGGAGTGGATTCTTGATGTGTGCCTGCGATGAATGGGACATTCTAGACCAAGGGAAGCTTGTGAGAGGAGACAAGAAGGCAGGGAGGTGAGGGCTGCCTCAGGAGGATTTAACTGGGGGACGGGCTTGCTTGAGAAGAGGTTGAGGTAGAAGTGGAAAGGTAGGTTGGGGCTAGACTGGGATCTCGAGCATGAGACTGAGGGGTCTACATAGTCAAGAATCAAGCAGGGAAGGAAGGGAGACAGGGATGGTAGGGGAAAGATGGAAAGAAAATCAGTTGCTCAGGCAATAGTTTTGGGGCCAGAGGAGGGGTAGAGATGAAGCTTTTTAGGTTGCCTCCCATTTCCCTCAGTGAAGTGAGGGGTGGCAATTTTAGAAGCAGCAGTACCATGGGGTAAATTCCTGCGTCTTCCAAGTGGAGGCTGGACAATGGGCTGGTGTGTGGGCAACAGCAGGCCAGGATGTAGATGCTAAGAGCACAAGGCTCTGGAGCCTGGCATGTAAGATTCAGATCCTGCCTCTGTAGTGCAGGGACTGTGTGAGCCTCGGGAGGTGACTTCATTGCCTAAGCCTGGTTTCTCATCTGTAATGTGCAGGTCCTAAACACCTGTCTGTTTCGTTTTCTAGTGCCTCCATAACAAATGACCACAAACCAGGGGCCTTAACACAATAGAAATCTATTCTCTCACAGCTTAAGAGGTCTGAAGTCCAAAATCAGCAGGGCCATGCTGCCCTCAGAGGCCCTAGGGAGGATCCTTCCTCACCTTTTCTAGTTTCAGGTAGCTCATAGCATTCTTTGGCTTGTAGCTCTGTCATTCCAGTCTGTGCCTCGTCTTCTCATGGCTTTCCTATGTGTCTGTGTGTCCTTTCCTGTCTCTTATAAGGACACTTGTCATTGTTAGGGCCCACCCTAATTCAATATGATCTCATCTTGATCCTTACTTTAATTATATCTGCATAGACCCTAATTCCAAATAAGGTCACATTGTGAGGTTCCAGGTGGACATGAATTTGGGGGGACACTATTCAACCCAGTGTGCTGCCTCATAGAGCTCTGAGGTCACAGCCTGCAAAGCACACAGCAAGGTTTAGAGAGCTCTGTGAGGTAGAGGTGGGAAGCCCAGCTATTATGAGCCCCACTTGCTAGATGTGAAAACTGAGGCTTTAGGGAAACTTTGGGTCCCACTGCTAGTAAGTGACAGAAGAAGCAGATGAATTGCTTATTCTATGAAGGCCATTCAACATCTGTATTTTGGGCGTCTTTATGCCAGCTCATGGTTTGGTGGAAAAAGTAGTTCATCATCCTCTTCATCATCATTGCCATGACAGGCTGGGTAGTCAATGTAGTGAAACCCTTTGAGAAGAGGGAGGGTACCTGCCCCAGGAGGGCTTGTGAGAGGAAGTACTGTCTTAGCCAAAATTGAGGGGTACTGAGGAATCAGCAAGGGAAACTGTGAAAGACAGGAGTTAGGATAGTTTTCAATGGCATGCGCAAAGGCCTGGAGGCCACCCTGGGCTTCTGTGTGGGCCTGGGCTGGTCAACGACACAGAGTCAGTAGACCTTCAGCTATGTATTTATGAAATGAGGGGCACCTGGGTGGCTCAGTCAGTTAAGCATCCGACTCTTGATTTTAGCTCAGGTCATGATCTCAGGGTTGTGGGATGGAGCCCCATGTGGGGCTCTGCACTTAAAGCAGAGTCTGCTTGAGATTATCTCCCTCTCCCTCTGTCCCTTCCCCTGCTCACACTCGCTCGCTCTCTCTCAAATAAATAAATATTTAAAGATTTTATTTATTTATTTGACAGAGAGAGAGACAGGGAGAGCAGGAACACAAGCAGGGGGAGTGGGAGAGGGAGAAGCAGGCCTCCTACAGAGCAGGGAGCCTGATGCGGGCCTCGATCCCAGGACCCTGGGATCGTGACCTAAGCGGAAGGCAGACACTCAACAACTGAGCCACCCAGGTGCCCCAATAAATAAAATCTTTTTAAAAAGTATTTATGAAATCAATTACAGATGGGGAAACAAAGGCACCAAGGTACTTCAAGTCCCATAGCAAATACTGGCAGAGCTAAGACATGAACTCAACTCCCCTATCTCCCTATCTAGGTCTCTTCCTGTCTGCCCCGGGTACCGGGTGCTGCAGAAACAGCTTCCTTGCTCCCTGCTAAGCTGCATCCTGGCCTTGGTCAGACAACAGAGGAGTCAGGTGGAGCTGGGATAGAAGCACAGACCTTTGGGTTCCACAGCCGAGACTGCACCGATCGCGAGCTGGACTTCCCATGAGGCTCTAGCTAAACTGGGCCCACATTCCTACAGGGCAACTCCCGGGCTGAAATGGAGGGGAAAGGTCCCCCTGTTTAGAGCAGAAATATGTTCTCTTGCCCACTAATGTTACTTGCCTGGACTTGTTGGTTTTCAGTAAGAACAATAGCCGAAAAGAATGGCAAGTATTGAGGTATTTACTAACAAGCACTTAATCTCCTTCATCTTACTTTATCCACCCAAGAACTATTTCAGGGTAGGACCACACATTGCCCTATTTTACAGCTAAGAAAACCCAGGCTCAGTGGGATAAAGTGACTTGCTCAAGGTCACAGAGCTGGGGAGCAGTAAAGCCACAAGAATCCAACCCCCACCTTCGCCACCCCCCCCACAGCCCTTCTTTGCCACAGTGGTGGGGGAGGGGCAGGCTCACAGAGTCTCTTCCCTGTCTCCCTCAGAAGGTACCAACTCTGAATGTGACCAAATGCTCCGGTCCAAAGAGGAGGCCAACTCTCTTAGGAATCTTCCTGCTAAGAGCAAAAAGACCACAGGCAACAGGATCTAGAATCATCCAATGTGACCTGGACTGGAGCAGTGGTGTCAGAACCATGCAGCGGAGTCAGGCTCCTTCCCCAAGGGGCTTTGGAAGGTGGGACCCCTCTGGGGCTGGTTTGCCCTCCCCACCCTGAGGCCCTACCTATTCCCCGCCCCCCCAGACCATCTCACTGATACTACCTCTGTTTCCTTCTCTCCCTCCTCAGCTTGGGTAGCTATGTGGGGGACAAGCGTGGACAAAGATACCACGGTATGTAAGGATGGCAGTTCTGCTTATCTATTGTTACACAATAAACCACCCTGAAACTTAGTTGTGAAAAGCAACTATTTCATTATGCTCACAGATTCTGTGGTCAGAAATTTGGAAAGGGCCCAGTGGGAACCACTTGTCTCTGTTCCCTGATAACTGGGGCCTCACCTGCAAAGACCTGAAGGCTGGTGATTACTTCAACGGCTGGAATCATCCAGGGGCCTCTTCAGTTCTTCAGTATTTGTGGTAGTTGATGCTAGTTATTGGCTGGGACTTCCACTGGGACTGTCAGCAGGAGCACGTGCCCTCTCCTTGTGGCTTGGGCTTCCTCACAGCACAGGAGCCTCAATGTAGTCCAAGCTTAGGGCTCTAAAAGGGATTGCCCCAGCCAGGGTGAGGAAGGTGCATTACTTTTATGACCTTGCTTTAGAAGTCATGCAGAGCCACTTCAATGCATTTTACTGGTTATGAGTGAGTTATAGACCCACCCAGGTTTAAGGGGAGGGGAATCAGACTCCATCTCTCTCTCTCTCTTTTTTAATTTTTATTTTTTTATTATTTTTTAAAGATTTTATTTATTTATTTTGACAGAGAGAGACAGCAAGAGAGGGAACACAAGCGGGGGGGTGGGGGTGGAGGTGGGGGGAAGGGAAAAACAGGCTTCCCGCCGAGCAGGGAGCCTGATGTGGGGCTTGATCCCAGAACCCTGGGATCATGACCTGAGCCGAAGGCAGATGCTTAACGACTGAGCCACCCAGGTGCCCCTCTCTCTCTCTTTTTTTTAAAGTTTTATTTATTTAAGTAATCTCTACACCCCACATGAGGCTCAAACGCACAGCCTGGGGATCAAGAGTCACAGGCTCTTCCAACTGAGCTAGCCGGGCGCTTTTACCTTTGAAATCTGTCCCCTCTCCTTCCCATCCATTGCCACCACCTGGTCCAGGACACCATTAAATCTCAGCTGAGCAACTTCAGCAGTAACTTCCATGGTCTCTCTGCCCCAATCCTTCATAGTAGCCAGAGCTAGAGTAATCTTTCTAAAGAGCTGTCACTCTCATTTAAAAGCTCAGTGGCTTTGGGGCGCCTGGGTGGCTCAGTCGGTTAAGCATCTGCCTTCAGCTCAGGTCATGATCCCAGAGTCCTGGGATCAAGCCCCGGATCAGGATCCCTGCTCAGCAGAGAGTCTTCTCCCTCTCCTTTTGCTCCTCCCTGCCCCGCTCGTACTCTCTTGCGCTCTCAAAATAAGTAAGATTTCATTTATTTATTTATTTATTTGTTTGTTTGTTTGTTTGTTTGTTTGTTTATTTA
>NC_138378.1:22185265-22205425 GCF_054177405.1 Leptonychotes weddellii | reverse complement strand
GAGAGCACGAGCAGGGGGAGCAGCAGAAGGAGAGGGAGTAGAAGGCTCCTCATTGAGCAGGGAGCCCGATGTGGGGCTCGATCCCAGGACCCTGGGATCATGACCTGGACTGAGGGCAGATGCTTAACCCACTGAGCCATCCAGGCGCCCCAAATAAAAAATCTTAAAAAAAAAAAAGATAAAAAATAAAAGCTCAGTGGCTTCTACTGCCCTCTAAACAGAATCACAGCTTCCACCCTCCCAGCAGGATCTGGCAGGCCCCTGCCTGCTTTTCCAGCCTCCTTGAAGGCCTGTTCTCATCCTGCGGTTGGCAGAACATCTGCATCAGAATTTCCTGGGGACTGATTCAACATGCAGATTCCTGCATCAATCAGAATTGCTTGGGAGATGGGGCCCTGGAACTTGCATTTTAAACATGCTTCCACGGGATTCTCTTTCTCATTAAAGTCTGTGAATCCCAGCTAGCCTTTGAGATCATCTCTTCTAGTTCAACACCCTCATCTCCATTCTGCAGATGAGGAAACCAAGGCCTAGAAAGAATAACTTTCCCATGGCCTCAATGCTCATTGAGGGAACTGAAGAGTTAAGTCAGACATCAGGGGCAAATGTGCTTGTGGAATCCCCAAGGGACATTTTCCAAACTTCTTGACCAGGGTGTGGGTTCTGCAGAACATTTTGGGGAACGCTGCCAGGGCTCCTTCCAGGTGCGGGGACAATGGGAGGCAATGTGATGCTGTCGTCCAGTGATGGAGCGCACCTCAAGCCCCTAAAGAGTATGGGACCCTCTCTGCCTGCTCCTCCCGGATTTGAGGGGCGGACGCCGCAACGCTCCTGAGAGCCTATAGGTGGCGCCATCTCCCAGGGAGTGAGACCCCGCGCTTCGCTCGAACCGCCCGGGGCGGATAGGCTCTTCCCGGGTGGTCTGCACCCCTGGAGCGAGAGGTGAGAGCAAACGGGAGCCCGGGCGGGGACGCGGAATGTGTGTGCTTAGTATCCCCTCCCCGCCCTGCCTTGAGGGGGTCCTTCGATGAGAGGCTGCAGGAGGCCATCTGACTAGATGGGAGAGGGATGGGTGGTGTGTCCCAGCTCCTTCCGGGGCTTGGGGGGTGAGAGGAGAGGTGCAGGAGGAAGGGAGAAGCCAGCCTTGAGGTGGGGCCATTAGGACAACAATGGTAATAATGTCCTTATTTCCTGAGCACCTTATTTGCTTGGGGCTGCGGAAGGGAGAGGTGCTGGGGGTGTACGCTCCTCCCTCATCCTCTGGGGAGGTCTCTTCCCCCAAACTCTGACAAAGGAGGGCAGCACTGTGGGTGATATCTCCCCCTTGTGTTTGCATCCCACATGGAAAGGTGAGGGTGGGTCCCAGTCTGGGGATTTCAGTTGTTGACCTGGAGCTGGGCCCCCAAGGGTACAGATCCCCAAAGGCTGCCCTTCTGCTCTCTTCGCGACCTGCCACCCCCACACCTCTGCCAGTTTCCTCTTCTAATCCCCCCAAACCGGTTTTTCCTTTTGTGAAGCTTGAGGGCCCACTGTGTAGGGCCTTCCTGCCCTGGCCCTCCAGGCTCACGGGGCTCCCAGAATCACCCAGCAGGTGACCCAGCAAGTCTGGGGAGGGGTGCCTAGAAACTATATTTTTAACTGCCAAAGTGGGCAGTGGACCCACTCTGGGAAAGACAGACGAAGAACCATCTTTAGAAAAAAAAGACCCTGACATTTGCTGATTTCCATGGTGTAAATACTCACAGCATGGCCAATTTCAGATACCAATAAGACAACATAATTCCTCAAAATTGAACAATTGGCTCTTGGGAACTGGTACAAGCTGCTTCCAGTGGGAAAAGATCTGTTTATGACTTGGAGTGTTTAAGGAAAATCCTGTCTCTGTTCTGGTCAGGGCCTGCTATGTAATTTGTGGGGGCCAGTGCAAAATGAAAATGCAGAGCCCCTTGTTAAAAAATTATTAAGAATTTGGGGCGCCTGGGTGGCTCAGTTGGTTAAGCGACTGCCTTCGGCTCAGGTCATGATCCTGGAGTCCCGGGATCGAGTCCCTCATCGGGCTCCCTGCTCGGCAGGGAGTCTGCTTCTCCCTCTGACCCTCCCCCCTCTCGTGCTCTCTCTCTCTCATTCTCTCTCTCAAATAAATAAATAAAATCTTTAAAAAAAAATTATTAAGAATTTCAAGACAGTGACAACAGGGTATTAAACCAAGTGGGGCCCTTCTGAGTCACAGGTCACACACCCATGAAGCTTGCTGTATCGCTGATCCAGGCCATCAACAACGCTCACTTGTCACAACCTCCTCATCGGCCTCCCTGCTGTCTCCCTGACTCCCTACAAACCATTCTCCACTCAGCAGACAGGGGGACCTTTTAATATCTAGGTTAGACATTCTCACTCCGCTGCTTGCCTGTTGTCTTTAGGAGCAAGCTCAAAGCCCTTCTGCCTGGCTGGCTTCCCGCACGTGTGGCTCCTCAGTTATATATCCTCATCGCTCCCCTGCCTCACTCTGATCACTGGAGAGACTTTACATTTACTGGTACAATGTCCGTCTCTCCCTCCACACCTGAAGTTCCAGGAGGGCAACAGCTGTTGTAGTCCTGTGCTCAGCACCACTGTGTGCCTGCACGTGGTAGGCTCAGTACTTGGTGGTTGAATAAATGAATTAATTGATGAAAAGGATAGTTGGACCAGGATAGGGGTTTTCAATTTTTTTTAGTAACAATCATTTAGTCAAATGAGATCTTATAGGGAAGCTCATTACATGATAAAATAAATAGTTTTGGGGCGCCTGGGTGGCTCAGTTATTTAAGCGTCTCTCTTGGGCTCAGGTCATGATCTCAGGGTCCTAGGATCAAGCCCTGCATCGGGCTCCCTGTTCAGTGGGGAGTCCGCTTCTCCCTCTGCCTCTGCCTCTGCCCACAATTCGTGTTCTCTCTCTCTCAAATAAATAAATAAATGCTTTTTTTTTTATAGGAAAGAGGGGAAGCCCCTCTTTTTTTTTTTTTTTTAAAGATTTTATTTATTTATTTGAGAGAGAGAGAATGAGAGACAGAGAGCATGAGAGGGAGGAGGGTCAGAGGGAGAAGCAGACTCCCTGCCGAGCAGGGAGCCCGATGCGGGACTAGATCCCGAGACTCGATCCTGGGACTCCAGGATCATGACCTGAGCCGAAGGCAGTCGCTTAACCAACTGAGCCACCCAGGCGCCCTAAATAAATAAATTCTTAAAAAAAAAAAGTTTAGGGGCACCTGGCTGGCTCAGTCTGTGCAGTGTGTGACTCTTGATCTTGGGGTTGTAAGTTCAAGCCCCACACTGGGTGTAGAGAGAACTTAAAAAGAGTAGATGTTTGGTCTGCATGGGAACCCCACATGATCATTGATTGTCTCCGCAGAACAGGGAGACTTCAATGGACCTGGTTTGGTGACAATATTGCCACCTTTTTTCTTCCTACATTGAATTTTAGCCAGCCCCTCTTGGCTAATGTTAATGATCTAGTTTCTGTTCCCATTAGCCAGACTGAACCCTCAGCTGTCACACTGGTTATAAATCCAGATGATGTTCCCGTAAAGAGGGGAGAGGATGTTACTGCGGCTGCCTATTCTGAGCTCCTCCTGCAGACCTCCAGGAAAGGTGGGCTTGGTGTCGGTTGGGGCAGCCTGCCCTACCAGCATCCCCTTCTCTGCTTTCTCCCCTTCCCTGGCCATGCACATTTCTCTCGGGCACCTCTCAAACTCTCAGAAGGGCAGTTGGGCTGAGTCACAAGCAGAGGGTATGTGTCCCTAGTGGTGAGCACAGAGGCAGGGCCATAGCCTGACATCTTGGCCTCACTTTGGTCATCAAGTGACTTTCCGTGGCCAGAGGCTATATATTCTCTCTCACTGGCCTCTAAGCTGACTTTAATGCCAGCCAGCAGTTATTAAGCACTTACTGGAAGCTCAGCATGCTAATAAGGGCTTTTTGGGTTTTCCTTCCATCAGTCCTCACAAAAGCCCTTAGGAGTAGCTGTTATCATGCACCCCATTTTACAGACAGGAAAGGGAGGCTCCGAGCGGGAAGTGGCTTGGCTAAGGTCACACAGTGGGTGACCTGGACACATTGGGGCCATTGAGCCATATACCAGCTCGTTATGGGTGAGAGAGGAAAGAGGACTCAAGGCCTCCCTCTGCTTCTAGTGGCCTGGTCGCTCCCCAGCCCCTGGAAGGTGCCCTTGCTCTCTTCCCTGTGAAGTGACATGGCCAAGTGGCATTTGAAGCAGACAGACCTGCATTCAAATCCCAGCTCTACTGGTGACGAGCCGTGTGACCCGGTGTGTGGTCTCACTCTCCCACCTGAGCAAGGGGGGAACAGATGTCCTCACCCATCTCCCCAGGTGGGGGTGGGCACGTGGAAGGAGAGGTGGCCAAGACACTTGGAACATCTCGAGTGCTCGGTGGAAAGTGGCTATGAGGGATTTTCATGATTTACTCATCTGGGCTCATCTTAGAGCAGAGGAAAACGGGACCCTTCAGGGGCTCTCTTCCCTGTCCTTCCTCAGTGGGTCCCAGAATGGGACGTACTGAGGGTAAACCTCACCTCAGGGCTGTCCTCCATTGTGCATCTGCCCACTCAGCTCCTGATGAAGAAACGGCTGGGGCTGCCACACGAGGAGGGGCAGCATCCTGGGTTCTGGTCCTTGCTTTGCCGCCACGTGACACCCGGTCCCTTTCTGGGCCTCAGTTTCCCCATCTCTACTGTGAGTCTCCTTTGGAAACTCTGAAGTGTCAGAGTAAAGAGCAAATGAAAATTTGAGTCGCAGCTCTGTGTTGTCATACCCCACATAAAAGAGGGGGCATATTAATTTTCTGGGGCTGCTGCAGCAATCACCACGAATTGAGTGACTTCAGACAATAAGAATTTATTTTTTTCACAGTTCAGACCAGAAGTCCGAACTCAAGATGTCAGCAGGGCCTCTTGGGGAGAGTGCTTCTTGGCCTAGTTTGCCAGCAAGCCTTGGCATTCCGTGGTATGTAGCCTCCAGTTTCTGCTCTGCCTTCATATTACCTCCTCCTCTGCGTGTGTCTTCTCCTGTTTCTTATAAGGGCACTTGTCATTGGATTTAGGGCCCACCTGGGTAATCCAGAATGATATCATGTTAGATTCTTAATTTAATTACACCTGCAAAGATCTTTTTTTCGAAATAAGGTCCCATTCAAAGGTTCCAGGGATTTGGATGTGGACAGATCTTTTGGGGGGCTGCCATTCAACCCACTAGGGGGTTTAGCATAGTTATTACACCTCACTTCTGCTGCCCAAGAAAGGGAAGTGTGAAGCAGGATTCCTGCAAAGACCTTAGATAGCGCTGCATGTGCTAAGCTCAAGAAGTGTGTACCCAGAGAAAAAAAACTGAGGCACAGGGAGGAAAAAACCACTGAGGGAGCCTCCCTGGCAGTCCTGAGACCCTTCCCCTTTGGGTCTTGTCTCTGTGGATGGGTGAAGCGGGACCTCTCTGGCACCAGCAGCCCTAAGTCCTGATTCTGGGCTGAGCCCAGGGCGAGTGGGCACCTCAGCGTCCCATTCTGGCAAAGCACTACCCAGAAACGTATTTTACCCGTAAACGGGCCAATTAAGAAGGCAAATGTTTTCAAACAGAAGGATTTATTGGCATAGAATGTGCCATCCCTCTGAGCGGGAGGAGTGGGTGTGCATGCAGAGCCATCTGGAGGGGAAGTGTTTATCATATTTATTTAGTTACGAGTTGCTGGTTTGGAACTGGCAGGGCTTCATTAGGTGTGAGCACGGATCCCTGGGAGGGTGCACGGATTCGGGAGGCTCTGTGAACACACAGGTGCCTGCGTGCCTTTGTGCGGACACACGCGTCTTTGTGCCTCAGTGCATGTGTCCATGTGCCTGCACGTATGTACGCACACGTGTGTCTATGTGTGTCCTTTGTGTGTGGATGCACGTGTGGCCTTATATGCACTTGCCTGTCACAGATGCCTCGTGCCTTAGCTGACTCAGCTCCAACTTAAATGATGCCGATCACTCTCTCCTTAAAAGTCTCTCCCCTGGCACATCCTGTGTCACCTTCCATGTCTGATGTCTCTCTCTTTTTCTCTGTCTGGTATGTCTCTCTAGATCAGGGACTGCCAGTAGGTCTTGTGAATGAGAGGAGAGGCCCGACCTGGGCTAAGCTTTTGACACAGACTTGTTTTGCATATTAAACGCAAAGAAATAGTCTTGGCATCTACAAAGATATATACTTCCCTGTTTTGCTTGATAAACAGCAACCCTGGGGTGCCTGGTGGCTCAGTAGATTAGGCCTCCCACCGAGCAGGGAGCCCGATGCGGGACTCGATCCGAGGACCCTGGGATCATGACCTGAGCCGAAGGCAGAAGCTTAACCGACTGAGCCACCCAGGCGTCCTAAGTGAGCATAATTTTTAAACGTTGGCTCCAAAGGTTTTTAAAATACCGTGCAGGCCAAACTGAACTTGTGTGCGGGACAGATGAAGCCTGTGGCTGCCCATTTGCAGCCTCCCACCCACACTGTCCTAGGTGAGCCCCTGTGCTCCGTGGCTTTAAGGACCAAACTGACAACTGGCAGCTGTGCCTCTGAGTTGGGCCCAGGCCACTTCTGAGGTAGACCCTCTCCTCCTGGGCTCACGCCTTGTAAGCACTATGAACCCAGAGGTCCATGGTGCAGTGCAGCATCTTTCCGCTGACCTGTGCCTCCCGTGCAGCCCCGAGTCAGAGGCAGCCCCACCATCAGCCCTGGAGACTGGAATCTGGGTGCCATCCTTGGGTCCGCTCCTCCCCTCAGCCTCCCTGGGCATCCAATCAGTCACCCACTCCTGCTCACTTTGTCTCCATGACACATCCCTCCAGGCTTCAGCTCCTGGCTAGCGCCTCCCCGTCCCTTCCCCACTCGGCAAAGTGCACTGAACTCTGTGTGACTTGACTCCTGCTCACTCTTCCAGCCTCATCCTTCCTCTCTTCCTGCTTCAGCAATACCAAACTGCTTTTATTCTATTTATTGCCTCCTGCCTGTGCACATGCTGTTCCCTCTTCATGTAATTCCTTTCTAGGACTGCCCTCTTCCCCCAGCTAACTCCTCTTCATCCTTTGAGATCCCACAGGAAGCCCCTTCTGCAAAAAGGGTGAAAATAAATCTCACCTCATGAAGTCGTTCTCCGGATTCCATGGGACTGTACCTCGCACAGTGCCTGGCACACGAGGCGCTCTCTTGCCTTGCCTCCCTCTGCCTGCCTCCCCAGGCTGCCACTCCCTGCGGCAGGAGGACCGCCGAGCCTCCGTGAGGCCTGAGGGAATGGACGGTCTGGCTTCTTGGGCGGCGGAGCTCCCAGCCTTTTCCAGGCCCCGGGCCCTGTATGATGTCAGCCACGGAACTTCACCAACACGTGGATCTTTCCAATCAGCCCTTCTCCCGTTAAATAGGCATTTTTATATTTTCATTGGACATACATTAGTCACGGAGAATTTTTACAGCCCATGTTTTAGAGCGCGGCGGTCTGGGCTGTAAAGATACAATCGGCTCTGATAGGAGACGGTTTCTCTGGCGCTAAAGGGGGGCTGGCGTGGTGGCGGCATGATTGGAGCTCTAAGTGTCTGAAATGACTGTGGCTAAGTCCCCAGAGCCACAAGTCAATCAACCGCTCCAAACGGGAAACTCAACAGTGAGTGTTAAAAAGAGGGGGGATGATGAAAATGAAAAAAGAAAAACATTCAAGAGGGAATTGAATTTTGGAGTCACTTGATGGAAGTTTTAAAAATGAACAGTAACAGCCCCCAAAAGTGCATCTTCTCTACCCGGCTGAAGAAGAGAGGGTTTGCTTTCTGGGATTCTGGAAGACTCTTTCCAAGTTACTTCTTTCTTCTCTTCTTTCCCTCTGTCCCTCCCTTTTTCCCCACGAATGTTTCCTGAGCACCTACTATGTCAGGTACTGCGTGAGTCACTGGGGATAATATAACAGTGAATAAGGCAGATGGTGTCCCTGCTCTTCTGGAGTTTATATATTTCGCACACATACCAGAGGACGCATGGAACAGTTTCCTGTTGCCCCAGCAACGATGACCAAGGCCAAAGCTATAGGCAAAAGCATCAAGTACCCCACATTCTCTTTTTTTTAAATCCCACAGAGGTTGTCCCATGATGGGGCCCCCGAGGACTGCAGACCTGTACCCACCCAGGGGTGCAAGGCATGGCTGGGGAGCATCTTTCCAGGGTTCTACTCCCAACGTGGGGCTTGAACTCACAAC
Source organism: Leptonychotes weddellii (assembly GCF_054177405.1). Classification (NCBI taxonomy): domain Eukaryota; kingdom Metazoa; phylum Chordata; class Mammalia; order Carnivora; family Phocidae; genus Leptonychotes; species Leptonychotes weddellii. Next base: position 22,197,169 of record NC_138378.1, on the reverse strand, counting down.
CCATGCTCCACTGACTGAAGCAGCCAGGTACCCCAGGTATCCCACATTCTAAAGAGCTCAGTTAGAATTCGGGCCAGAAACACCCTCAGGGCTTATAAAAGACAGTCCAGCAATTTCTGTTATTCCAACTGTAACCCCCAGCCCCACCGCCAGCCCCTATCCCCTTGTCCTGTCTCCAGAAGCAGAAAACCATGAGAGACAGAGGAGAGAGGTACTGGACTGCCAGTTGTCAGCCCCGGAGGTGGGGGTGGGGGGTGATTGTCTCCTCCCTATGGGGGAGGATGGGGGACCTCCAAAGGGAGCATTTGCAGAGATGGGGACCCCCCGAAGGGCAGATGAGCATCTCTGCCACATGGGGGGCTCTGCTTATGCAGTCACCTGGCCTCTCCGCCCTGGACCAGATGTGGGTGGCCAGGGAGGGGCTGCACAGAGGAGGAGGCTGGCCAGAGCTGTCTGCGAGGACAAGGACTCAGAGGCAGCAGGAGGTCTGAGGTGGGCTGCCGGGGTGGGAGCTGAGGGATGGAAGGGGCAGAGCCACAGAGGTTGTCCCATGATGGGGCCCCTGAGGACTGCAGACCTGTACCCACCCAGGGGAGCAAGGCATGGCTGGGGAGCATCTTTACACACTTTCCTCTTCCTGGCCCACTTCCCCTGGAAGCTGTCTCTGCCTGCCCCCTTTCCCTGCCCCCCACACCAACCAGGCTGGGTCAGGGCCTTCCTCTGGGCTCTCCTGGCCCCCAGGGTTCCTACCACCGCAGCACCAGCCCCTCTGGCCTGTCCCTGTCTAGGGTGTGTCTGTCTCTGGCGCCAGCAAGGCTTTTGTCGTCTTTGCCACAGGATCCCAGCATCCGGCACAAAGTGGGAAACAGCAGGCGCTCACTGTGTGCTTGTGGGAGGCACCTTTCTGGAGGAGCATTGAGTTGAGGGCAGCTGCTGGCTCAGGGACCCCGGGGCTGGAGGGGCCTGTCCTCTCCCTGCCTCTTTATTATCCTTTCTGTCCTTTTCCTGCCCAACTCCAGCCTGGCTTTCACTTTACCACCAAATAAATAAATCTTCGTCTTCATGGAGAGATTTCCTCTGGGCAGTGCTCTAAGAACTGGAAATGCTCCCAGCCTACGAGCCACCGGGAGGAGACTTCTTGAGGCTAGGCTGGGCCCCTGTTGGAAGGGGCACCCCCGGCCTTTGCGAATGCTGTGCTCTCTGTCCTGCTGACTCTTCCTTCCCCGCTGCTGAGTACCTTCTCCCCTTCTAGGCCTGTCTCTCCAGGAAGACTTCTTCAGCCTCTCTGGCTATGGTAGGGTTTCTTCTGGAACGCAAGCCGGTAAGTGTCCTTCATCCCCGTGTCATCAAAACAGGATTTAATCATCTGTATCTGTGTCTTTTTCACCAGATTGGGTGCTGAGGGCAGGATCACAGTCTGACTCAGTGCCGTGTTCCCAGCACACATGTTTTTGAACAGAGTTGCTGATTGGTCGGACCAGGCTCGAAGGTGTTACAGAGGTGATATATAAAGGATCTGGAGATGTAGTGGGTGTGGGTGTTGGGGATGCGGACACAAGGTAGAGAAATGGAGAGAGGGAAGGGCATGCCAGGGAGAGGGCACAGCATGGGCAAAGGCACGGTGGCAGGAACTAGCTGGGAGATGCAGGGCTCTTGTGTAGCTCTAAGCTCCCAAGTAGGGAGTGATGAGTGATGAGATTGGAAAGGTCCTGGAGGGTGTTGATGCCAGGTGAGGAGTGTGGATGTTGTCCTGAAACCCTTGGAGCCACTGAAGGCTTGGAGCAGTGGGAGGGACCAGATTGCACATTGTGTTTAGAAAGCTCACTTCAGTTGTGCAAAGACCAGAGGGGAGGTGAGTGATGGTGGGCCCTCTACTGGGGTAGGGGCAGCAGATGTGGAGAACAGGGGACAGACCTGAAGGAGGTTCCAGAGGTAGGATCAGGGTTGTTGGATGCTGGAATCGGAGGAGAGGCCAGCACGGCACCCAGACTGGGATTTGGGGGTAGGGGGTGGGGAGCAGCTGTGGCCAATGTTGAGTTCCCTGAGTGGGGGATGGGATGTGAGAGGAGATATTCAGGAGGCCACAAATTTGGATTCAGAAATATTTCAAATAAAAAACAAGGTCAGGGGCGCCTGGGTGGCTCAGTCGTTAAGCGTCTGCCTTCGGCTCAGGTCATGATCCCAGGGTCCTGGGATAGAGCCCCACGTCGGGCTCTCTGCTCAGCGGGAAGCCTGCTTCTCCCTCTCCCACTCGCCCTGCTTGTGTTCCCTCTCTCGCTGTGTCTCTCTCTCTGTCAAATAAATAAATAAAATCTTTAAAAAAAAAAAAAAAAGGATGGACATTATATAGCAGTCAATTATGCGCTCTTCTTCCCAAATATATTTAAATATACTTAAATTACATTAAAAACAACAACAACAACCAACCACCTCCCCGTACTCCCCCTGCCACCTCCATCCCACTCCCCAGACAGTGACTGGTGCTTGCTCCAAACGGGATGTTCAGTTTGCTATAGAATGAGTGATATAAACCCGGTCCTCCCCACCTCCGTGGAGGGTTAGCTCACTGCTGTGCTTTAGAATGAACTCTTGTGGAAACAGGAAGAGCTTGGGCCCATGTCCCTGGGAGTGCACCTGGGAGGCCCCTCGAGCCAGGGAAGATGGGACAAGTTGGGAGGGGTGCGCCATTTTACAGAGGTAGAGACTAGGGATGTGAGAGGTCACTTGGCTAAGGTCATGAAGCTACTAAGTACCTGATTTCCCCCATCTGCCCCTTCAGGCCCTGCATAACCCACTTGGTCTTCTGTGAGCCTACAGCTCCCGCTCAGAGCAGGTGGCCAACCCTGTGTCTTTGCTGCAAGTGAGGGAGTGAGCTTTCAATGAAGGATAGTGTCCTTCATCTTGTTCCCTACATTTTACGCCCACCATGTAAAATTTTCCATTAATTCCTCAGAATAAAATGTAGTGGCTGTTAATTTTTGACACCTGGGAAGTAGCCTGCTGAATGCTTTTTTTATGCCTGAAACTATTTTCCACCATTAGAATAGTGTGATAAAAAGTTTCCTTTCTTTCTTTGATTTTATTTTTTAATTAGACCAAAGGGTTTTTGTGGCTCAGTCAGAGCTATTGCCAGCAGCTGGGAGCCCAGAAAGTAGCAAAGAAAGGACACAAACATTGTCACTGCTCACATGCCATCTCCATGGCCAGGCCTTGCCTCTCTGAAGACCAGGAGGGTCAAGGTCCTGCTCGAATCAGAGTAAAACCCAAAGCTTCATTGCTTTTCCAGAAAGGCCATTTGTGAGAGGTAACATGGGGCTGTGAGAAGCTTCTCTTCTTTGCTTATTAATTTTTCTTCTTTAGAACTTCCTTTTGGATTGATCAAGTTTTCTTTTTTTTAGTAATCTCTACACCCAAAGTGGGGTTGAACTTACCACCCTGAGATCAAGAGTAGCATGTTCTTCCAACAGCTAGCTTCCTGAGCCATCCAGGTGCTATTGGACTGATCAGGTTTTCTTTAGCTAATTTCATCTATTTGTTTGGAAGGTATAAATATTATTTTTATTTTGTTTCAGGTATTTTTTGCAGCATGACAAACCGTTCCACCTGAATGGCTTAAAACAAAAATTTTTTTATCAATTCTACTTCATGTGACTGGGGCATTGAGAGAGCAAAAGGGTCTAAAAAAAGCCTTCCTAATACAACTGGCAATTCGTGCTGGCCGCTAGCTGGGAGCTTAGTTGGAGCTGTTGGTTGGGGACCTTGGTTCTCCTCTTCAGCCTTTCCACATGGCTGCTTGAACCTCTGCATAGTGTGGCGACTGGATTTCAAGAAGGAGCATTCCAATAGCTGGAGTCATAAGCTGTAGGCATCTTAAGGCCCAGCCTTCAATATTACACAGCATCATTTCATTCTTTCAGATAAAAAAAAACAGATCCAAGGGGTATGATGGGACGAGTGACAAAGGATTTGTGGCCATCTTTAATTTTGATCAATCTAAACATCATAGAAGCTACACTTGAATTTCCTACTTGTAGTTAACTACATGGATGCTAACAAAATCTAAAGTTGTTAAAAAGAAAATTTCAGAATGCATTGCCTTCCTTCTCAATGCCTTTTTGCCAACTCTTTTGTTATTGTTGTTTAGGATTTTAGTTCCATGTTATTTATAAAACCTGACTTTTTCAGTATTTTTTTTAAGTAATCTCTACACCCAACGTGCGGCTTGAACTCAAGACACCAAGATCAAAAGTCGGATGCTCTTCTGCCTGAGTCAGCTAGGTTCCTCCTCAGTATTAGTTTTTTACCTTTTTTACCAAAAGCTTTGATGACCACTGCACCTTGCATTCCATTTCTCCCTTGTGAGTTCATTTTTTTTCTTGTTGATTTGCACTCTTTAATAGTTCTTTCAGTGACAGCCTGTGAGTAGTAAACTCTATGAATCTTTTTTTTAAGTTTATTTTTTTAGTAATCTCTACATGCAACGTGGGGCTCAAACCCTTGACCCCCAAGTGAGAGGTCACTTGAGAGATCAAGATTCACACATTCTTCTGACTGACCCAGCCAGGCACCCCTGAGCCCTAGTAATCTTGGTGTCTGGAAGGATCTTTACTTTGGTCTCACTCTGTAATGACAGTTTAGTTAAGTAAAGAATTCTAGGCTGACAAGTATGGTTTCACTGTGTTTAGAGATATTATTCCACTTTTTTCTGGCTCCTATTGTTGCCAATTGGAAGTCTGCTTGTTTGTCTAATTGTTTTTTTGAACGGAATTCCCCCCCCCCCAGCAACTTTAAAGACTTTGTTTTTATTCTTATTGTTGTTCACTGCAAAAGTGTGGATTTGTTTGTATTTATCCCACTTTGAACTCTATGAGGACTCAGATCTTTCTTCAGTTCTGGAAAATTCTTAGACTTTCATATATTGCCTTTCTCATGCTTTCCTTTTATTTTTTTTTTTTTTTAAGATTTTATTTATTTATTTGACAGAGAGATACAGAGCACAAGTAGGCAGAGCAGCAGGTAGAGGGAGAGAGAAAAGCAGGCTTTCCACTGAGCAGGGAGCCTGAAGTGGGGCTCTGTCCCAGGACCCTGGGATCATGACCTGAGCCGAAGGCAGATGCTTAACCGTCTAAGCCACCCAGGTGCCCCTCCCATGCTTTCTTTATTGTCTTTTATTGGAATTCCTATTAGATGTATGATGGATCGTCTCATTTCATCCTCCATCTTAACTTTTGTTTTATATTTCACATCTTTGTCTCTCTGCGTGTTATATTCCTGGTGATAGCCTTGGAATATCTAGATCTTCTAGGCAACAACTATGTCAAACCCATCTATTGAGTTTATTTTAATTTCAGTTTATCTTGGATGACTTTTTTCCTTCCATGGCCCAGGATAGGAGACTCACTTCTACACTGCCATCCAGAGTTATTGGGCAGTTTTTATCCAGTTTTCATTCAAAGAAGAAATAGCTCATTTCCAACTTCTCCTTTATGGAGGCAGCCTAGCTCTAGCTCCAGCCTCTCACAGGGTCTCGAACCTCATCTTCTGTGCTCCTAGAGGCATTAAAACCCCAACTCTTTCCAACCAGAAGTTCAGATATGGCAGCCCCAAGCTGGTGTGATGGCTCCATGAAGCTGCCAGAGGCTAAGACACCTTTGATTTTCCCACTCCATCACCCTCAGGGTATGGCGTTCACCCTCCTTGTTGTACTTGCAGGCATCTCATCTTTGAAATACCCCCATAGCTTCTGTCGTTTGTCCAGAACCTGGTCACATGGCGACCACAAGCTGCAAAGAAAAGCTGGAAGAGTGGGTTTTTTGGTGGTACCTTTCCTTCCCACCATGCAACAATTGTGGTTCTCTTAGTAAGGTAGTAGAGCAAGTAGGTCTGGAGCTAGTAACTTGTAACATCTGCCACACAGAATGTTATCCTCGTTTAGGGGAAGAAGTGATAGCTCAGAGAGGGGTGGTGATTTACAGATTCCACTACACTGAGTCCATGTTCTTCCTGCTCAGCCCCACCACCCTCTCCCTGCTCTGACTCAGGGACTCTGGCCCGGATCTCAGCTGCTGGACTTTCCCTCAGTCTCAGTCTCAGTGCACTGACCTTGCATGATGGATGACCCGGCGGCCTCCTAAAGCACCGAGTTTTGTTGGTTCCCAAACCTTACAGGAGCAGCAGGGCCCGGGGAACTGGGTGCAGGGAAGCTGAACAGAACCCCATCTGTCCTCCCCCAGCTCTTGTTCAGGCAGGCATTTGTCAGCCACTGCAAGAGGGCAGCCTCAATCACTTCTTTCAGCAGTTAGGGGGCTGCACACAGGCAGAATAATGACTGGCCCCTGAAGAGGGAGTGGGGGTTTATCAGGGGCCAGCATGGCTAGGTGGAGCTCAGAGTCTGACATCCACATCTCTTCTGAAGGGAAAGGAGCTGGCTGACAACTCCCTGCCCCACAGTGGAGGCCTCCTTAGCTCTGCCTTCTGGTTTTCCCCTCCTCAACATACCCCTCTCTCACTGTCCCTCCACCCCACCAACTCTTCCCAACCAACCGAGATTTCGGCCCTGGATCAGTGGCCATGTGCTCTGCTTGGATGACCACACCTGCCTCCTTGGTGCTGCTCTCCTAGCTCTAGCCTTGCCCCCTGTAAACCACGCTCCACACTGGCTGCTTACAAGTCTGGTCATGTCACACATGTCTCTATCCTCTGCTTTTATATCCTTCTATGGCTCCCTACTATCTGCAAAATAAATAGCAGACTCAGCCTTGCCAACCTTAGCTCCCATTCCTCATCCTCTGTCTCTTGCTGTGTTTGCTATTTAATTTTTTAGAATGGATTATTGTGATATTATGACTTATAATAAGAAATATATATTTGATCCTCATCCCATTGCTGGCACAGAGCTCCTAAAACTCTTGGAATTTCTGAAATTATAAGAGGGATAAAGGTGTCTTCTATTATTCAAACCCCTTTCAGCAACACCTGAGTTTATTGTATTAATGAGGTCACTCTTTGGAAAGTTCTGCAGGATGGGGCTGCTCACCAGAAAGACCAAGTGATTAGAGGGTTAGAACGTTCAGTTCCACACATCGACCTCTGGGAAGGGGTTGGGGCTGGAAGCTAGGCTCTATGAAAATTCTTTTTTTTTTTTTTTTAAGATTTTATTTATTTATTTGACAGAGAGAGACACAGCAAGAGAGGGAACACAAGCAGGGGGAGTGGGAGAGGGAGAAGCAGGCTTCCCTCCAAGCAGGGAGCCCAATGTGGGGCTCGATCCCAGGACCCTGAGATCATGATCTGAGCCAAAGGCAGACACTTAACGACTGAGCCACCCAGGCGCCCCCTCTATGAAAATTCTTGAACAACTCGATTTGATGAGCTTCCAAGTTGGTGAACGTATCCATCAGAAAGGGGACACATCCCACTTCCATGGGGACAGAAGTTCCTGCACTCAGGACCCTTCTGGACCTCACTCTTTGTATTTCCTCATCAGGCTCTTCATCTCTATCCTTCATAATATCCTTCACAATAAGCTGGTAAATGTGAGCAAATGTTTCTCTGAGCCGCTCTAGCAAATCCACTGGACCCAGGGAAGGAGTTGTGGAAACTTACTATTATAGCTGAAGTGGGAGCAGTCTTGTGGGACTGAGCCCTCAACCTGTGGGATCTGATGCTATCTCCAGGCAGGTGGTGTCAGAGTTGAGCTAAATTGTCAGACACCCATTCAGTGTCCACTGAGATTGGAGAATTCCTAGGTGGTACTGGGCAAAACCCTCCAGAGTCACATGATCACTGGTTTCAAAAATCAAACTAGTCACACAGTGGGAAAAAAAAACAACACTAGTCACACAGTCTCACCTCCACATTTCTCTCAACTGTTCACTTCTCATCACCCACCACATTTCTTAGTTCCTTGTGTCTCCTTACAGAGTTTCTTTATGTAAGTGTAAGCATTTTCTAGGTACATCTTCTAGGGCCGGAAACCTCCCACAACTTTGCTACTCAGACGCTGGGGTGCAGGTTGCTCCACGTGTCTCCTCTCTCTGCCTGGTCATCCCTCCCCAGTTCTTCTCCCACTGAGAGTCACCAGGAATGGGTGAGCCTAAGCAGACATCTAATAAGAATAAGGTGCTGGTCTGTCCTTCTAAGTGGCACCCCCAACTTCTGAGATTTCTCTTGGAGTCCCCTTCATTTGGCTTGAACTGGTGGACTGGGAGTCCCCCTCCTTTTCCAGGGGAGGGAAAGCCATAATACCATCTGCCCCCTCCTCCTTAGATAAAACACCCAACTCCAAAGACCACTCCTCCCCTCACCTGTGTATTCAGAGAAGGACACTTGGGGAGCAAAAGAGCCAGTCTGGCTGCCCCTTAGTAGATCCAAAGGTGTCCCCTTCTCTAGCTTGGTGGGATCTTGAAAAAGGAGTTTGGTACCTATTCATCTTCTGTCCTGGGCCCCATTGCTGATTCTGAAGCAACAGGGAAAATTCACACTTTACAACCCAAGACATCTGTCCCTCTGTCCATCCGATATAACTTGAAGACCCCAGACCAGATGAAGGGCTAAGAGTGTGGGACAAACTACTGAGAAATCCACATTCCTTGATGTGTCCTCTGTGCTGCTGGGGGTCACCACAGACCCCCAGGATCCTCCCCCTGTGAGCTCCATGAGTGTCTTGTATCCACAGGACTGGCCTGGGATCTGGCACATGGTAGATGCGGAATAAATACCTGCTGGGAGGGTGACTGCAGTGGCTTTCATGGCTGTCTGGGAGCTTACCTTATGCCTCTTCAATTTGTCAGAGTCTGCCTTCTGTTAATGTTATACTTCTTTACATGTATAAGGGCCCAAGAGCACTGTGCTCTGAACTCTTCCCTGTCATCCTTTGTGGTATACTGTCATGCATTTTATTTTATTTTAAAGATTTTATTTATTTATTTATTTGACAGAGAGATAGTGAGAGCAGGAACACAAGCAGGGGCAGTGGGAGAGGGAGAAGCAAGCTTCCCGCGGAGCAGGGAGCCCGATGCAGGGCTCGATCCCAGGACCCTGGGATCATGACCTGAGCCGAAGGCAGACGCTTAACGACTGAGCCATCCGGGCTCCCCCATGCATTTTATTTTTACAAGTACTGCAAACACACAATGTATTTCTACTGTTTTGCTTTAGACAGTCAAAAATATCTTGTAGAGTAATTAAAAATATGAGACAATTTTTTTATTGTCTTATTTTTATTTTTAATGGAAGTACAGTTGACATATTAGTTCCAGCTGTACAATACAGTGATTCAACAAATTACGTCCATTACAAGATGTTCATCACGGTAAGTGTAGTTACCATCTGTCACCATTCAAACTTACTACAATCTTATTGACTATATTCCCCATGCTGTACTTAAAACAATCAATTTTACATTTGCCTTCATTTATGCCATTTCTAGCACTTCTTGTTTCTTTGCATCAGTATAAGTTTCTTTGTGGTATCATATTTCTTCTTCCTGAAGAACTTCCTTTAATACATCTTATAGTGCAGGTCTGCTGGTCATTAATTCTCTGATGTTGTTTAACTGAAGAGGTCTTATATTTATTGCTTACTTTTGAAAGACATTTCCTCTGGGCATACAACTTTGGATTGACAGGGTTTTTTTGTGGGTTTTTTTTGTTTGTTTGTTTGTTTTTACTGTTGGCACTTTAAATATGTCACTCCATTCCAAACTTTAAAGTTGGAAGCTTCTTTCACCACTTTATTTTTTTAAAAAGATTTTATTTATTTATGAGAGAGAGAGCACGAGAGAGCAGGTGGAGGAGTAGAGGGAGAGATTGCATGATGAGTGCGAAGCCGGACGCGTGCTTGATCCCAGGACACTGAGGTCATGACCTGAGCTGAAACCAAGAGTCAGACGCTTAACCGACTGAGCCACCCAGGTGCCTCCTCTTTCAGCACTTTAAAGATATCTTCTGCTTTGCATAATTGTTTTTTTTAAGATTTTATTTAGAGAAAAAAAAAAAAAGATTTTATTTAGAGAGAGAGAGAGAGAGTGGGTGAGCATGTGAGCAGGGGAGAAGCAGAGGGAGAGGGGAGAGAATCTCAAGCAGGCTCTGTGCTGAGCATGGGGCCTGACGTGGGTCCCACGTGGGGCTCCGCACGGGGCTCGATCTCATGACCCTGAGATCATGACCCAAACGAAAATCAAGAGTCAGACACAGCACCCCTGCTTTGCATAGTTTCTGATGAGAAGTCCACTATAATTCGTCTCTTGATACTATGTTATTTCTCTTGCTTCTTGTGTGTCTTCTAATTTTTTGTTGAAAGCTGGATGTCTTGTGTAGGGCAGTAGAGATTGAAGTAAATAGTACTTATGCCTGAAAATGGTCATGCCTTTTCCTTTGCCAGGCTTTAGCATGAGGTTGGATTGATATGGACGGGAGTTGAGCTGGGTTTGGGTTTTGTTGTTCCAAGGATTCCTGTCAGTGCATCACACTCTTCAAATTCCTCTAGCACTGCTTTGTGTTCAGGGTGGGAGCTGGGTCGCTGGAGGGTATTTTCCCCAGTGGTCCTGTTTCACCCCAAGCTGTAGATTTTGCCTATGATCCTGCACCACAAAGAGGTTCCTCCTGTGTGCTCCTGCCCTCCTCCAGCAGTAGACAGCTGTTACCTATTCCTGGGTATTTGCTAGTCTGGGGGTAGAAGGTGTGGGAGTTGCTCTCTGTTGTGAAGGTTCTGTTAAAGTCTTAGGCAGGTGCTCTGAGACCGAGGGACTTAGGGATCCAGCCCTCTCTCACTGATAAAGGGATTTTTCTATGCTTTTCCCCCAGCTGCAATGGGCACTGAGGGCCAGGAGGCTTGCTGTCCCTTCCCCAGAGTCTATGGCCTTCCTTCCAGCAGTGGCCACTGTTTCCTCCGCTAGGCCTGCACCCCAAGGTGGGCTTTCTCTCTCACCCCCAGTCTCCCTCCCCCAGACCCAGTGCAGTCTACAGAGAAGAGCCTGTTGGGGGTATAAATTTCCCCTTAGTTGGCTGCTTTCAGGGGATCCACACCCCCATACCAGCCCACACTCAGCCTTGGCAGCTTTTTAAAAATTTATTTCAATTCTTACCGGTTTATTGGTATCAGCCCTGAGTAAGCAAAGGCTCATGTCCCATCTTCCTTGGAGGTGCCTGTGTCTCTTTAGATTTACTTGTTTATTTATTTGAGAGAGAGACACAGAGAGAGCACGAGCAGGGGGAGGAGCAGAGGGGGAGGGAGAAAGAATCTCAAGCAGACTCCATGCTGAGCGCGGAGCCCCAGCTGGGCTCTATGTCTCCACCCTGAGATCATGACCGCAGCCGAATCCAAGAGTCGGACACTTAACCATCTCGGGGCGTGATGCCTGTGTCTCTTTAGATTTCAGGCCAGTTGTTTGCCCTGTGATCTCAGCTCTCTGATAGGTACAAGAAAAGTTAAAAAGTCACAGATTATCTGGGTTTTTCTTGTGGCAAAGGTGGAAGTGATACTCTTTCCAGCTTTCTACATCCTAGGGGGAACCTGGAAGAAAACTGAACAGTTTTAAACGTGTCCATACCTTCTCTGAAGGCAACAGGAATAACTCTGCATGGCTTCTGAAGCTGTGTCTTTTTTTTTTTTTTTTAAGATTTTATTTATTTATTTGACACAGAGAGAGAGAGAGAGAGCGAGAGCAGGAACACAAGCAGGGGGAGTGGGAGAGGGGGAAGCAGGCTTCCCGCTGAGCAGGGAGCCCGATGTGGGGCTTGATCCCAGGACCCTGGGACCATGACCTGAGCTGAAGGCAGATGCTTAGCAACTGAGCCACTCAGGTACCCCTAGGCTGTGTCTTAAAAGGCAACACGGCGGGGCGCCTGGGTGGCTCAGATGGTTAAGTGTCTGCCTTCGGCCCAGGTCATGATCCCGGGGTCC
>NC_138378.1:22149369-22184765 GCF_054177405.1 Leptonychotes weddellii | reverse complement strand
GAAGCCCAGGCCATGGGGACAGGCTACTGGGAAGTGTTCCAGTTGAAAGTTTCAGCTAGAGGTTCGTCCAGCGGCTAAGATAACCTCCAGAGGTGTGGCTGGTGACACCTCCAGTTCCCAGCCTCCCATCTTGCGGGCAGAGGCCACGGACATCATGGAGCGAAGAAAAGCCATGCCCTCCATGCCCTGTTTGGAGTCCTGACCCACAGAATCTGTGAGCCTCATAAACGGTTGTACCAATACGTTTTGGGGTAATTTGTTGCACAGCAATGTAACCAGGCCAGTAACTCATCGTCACAGGCTTGATTCAGCCACTGGGTGCCTGCCTTGGGCCTGATACTGAGGAGGCAGAGACACAGGAGACACCCCGTCCCAGCCCTCCCAGGGCTCCTGGGCTGATGGGGAGGCAGACAGCTCCTGGGTGTAGAGATGAGGGACAGTGGGGAGCAGATCCAGGGCCCTTGACACAGCTGGGGGAAGGGACGGAGGGCAAGAGAAAGCTTCCTGGAGGAAGCGACTCCTACACTGAGACCTGAAAAGTGAAAAATAAAGGAAAGAGAGTTCAGCCATGAGAATACCTTGGGCTGGAAGGCCATTGGCAAGAGATGTGGGTGGCACTTTGGAGGGACCTACAAGAGGCTTGCTAAGGCTGAATTGAGAGAGTGAATGTTTGAAAGGCAAAAGACGAGGGAGCGTTTCTGCCATCGCAACCCAAAGGGATGTCAATGTAATATACTCATTTTACAGATGAGGGAGTTGAGGCTCAGAGCAATGACTTGCCCAAGGCCCCACTGTATGTCGTAGAGCTTGGACTTGAATCCAAGTTGGTTTGACTCCAAAGCTGACATGAATCACCTCTTCACACTTCCGAGAGAGGTTGAGGGGATGGAGGCTCAGATATGGAGCTGTGGAATGTGTAAGCCTTGGCAGCATCTTCCGTTTGTTACGTTATAAACCCCCATCTGAGTTAGGGGTCATCAGAGAAGGGATGGAGGAGGCTGACAGCTGGAAGAGGCACCTGAAGGGCACTGGTGGGCTTGCTACCCCTCTGAATGTGCTGGATCAACTCTAACCAAATTGGTGCCTGCACGATTCTCAGCTGTTGTATTGATACATCTTGCCTTGGAGGCCAAATCAGCCCCTAATCAAATTGGATTCCTTATTTCTGGCCATAAGGAGACCTAGGGAGATCAATAATAATAACAAAGACATTCAGAGAAGTACTCTGCCTCTTAAGAAAAATGAACAGGGTGCCTTCCGGCTCTGCCAGAGCCCAGCCAAGGATAGGTGTGTGAGCAAATGGACATGATGGCTTTGTTTGTTTAACTGTCTCGACACATCAAGCAGCCATTCAAATTCCCCAGTGCCAATCTTAGTTAGGAACAGAGCAAAATAAAAATACTCAGACTGCATGGTGGGGCCCAACTGCCATCGTTAGGGATGGCAACCATCTAATGTGTTAAGTGATCATTAACTAGCTATCGACAGAGGACATCTGATGGGTACCAGCTATTTCTGTGGGCTGGGAGGAAAACTTCAGGGACTTGGTGAAATCCTGGAATCTTTGTCACAAATCATTTGGTCATTGATCTACAAGTTCCTTTATAAAGTTTTGGTTATTTTGGTGGATTCCGAATAGGATGGACCTAAAAGATCTCTCCTATCTTCTATTGATCTGGGGTCTAAAGTTTAGATTAATGGTTTCATCTCATGTAATAAGTATGACCCCGGGGTAGTGGTGATCTAGAGTGCTGTGTTGAGAAGGATTCTGAGGTTCCATGCTTGGCATTATTCCCATTTCCTTCTGGAATCTGCACCCCCATTCTTCCAGGAATTCCCTTTCCTCTCTGGGTCTAACCTTGTGGATCTAGCAGGAGCCTCATGTTTTTATATAGTCTGTTCACTTGGCCATGGCTGAGTGACCCGATTCCTGGTGGCATCTGATCCAAATTGGGCCAGAGTCCTTTAATCTGTAAAGGAGTGAGTCAGCTCCTCTCTCTGGTGTGAGAAGAGAAGGAATGTTGGCAACTATGGTGGCACCTGAAGTAAGAGAGAAGGAATCTGACACATTGAGAAGCAGAGAGAGAGTGGGGTTCAGGGAATCCTAGTGGCCTCCAGGCCCAGGTACCAGGAATTGGGTGATGCAGGTCTATCCTTCCGCAGCCTACGGTTGGGTTGTTAATTTCATTTTTGCTTTGCAGGAGTCAGTCTCCCTTTCTCTTAAGCTGGTGTATTCGTCAGGATTCTCCAGAGAAGCAGATCCAGTAGGATATATAGAGATAAATATAAGAAGAGAGACACCCAGGTGGCTCAGTTAGTTAAGCATCTGCCTTTGGCTCTGGTCATGATCTCAGTCAGGGTCCTGGGATCGAGCCCCGCTTCGGGCTCCCAGCTCAGCGGGGGGGCCTGCTTCTCCCTCTACCTGCTACTCCCCCTGCTTGTGCTCTCTTGCTCTCTCTGTCAAATAAATACATAAAATCTTTATAAAAAAAAAGAGAGAGAGATTTATTATAGGAACTGGCACATGTGGTTATGGGGGCCAGGAAGTCCCGTGAACCAGGAAAGCTGGTGTATAATTCAGTCTGAATCCAAAGGCTTGAGAACTTGGGGGTAGGGGGAACTGATATAAGTCCCAATGTGAATCTGAAAGCCTGAGGACCAGGTGTGCCAATGTCCGAAGGCGGAAGATGGATCTTTCAGCTCAAGCAGAAAGAGGGTGAATTCTCCCTTCCTCCCTCTTTTTGTTCTCCACAGGCCATATACAGATTGGGTGATGCCCACCGAATTAGGGAGGGCCTTCTGCTTTACTCAATTCATCAATTCAAATGCTGATCTCTTCTGGAAACACCCTTGGAGACACCCCCAGAAATAGTGTTTTACCAGCTATCTGGGCATCCCTCAGCCCAGTCCAGTTGACACACGCAATGAACCATTGTAACCAGTGTGGACTGGGTTTCTGTTGCTTCTTTGGGATGATACGTTCACCAGCATGGCTGGGGAGAATGTGAGGTCCCAGGAAGGGAGTGACGGGAAAGTGCTGGCTACACCGTAGTGTGCTATGCCTCTTTGCTGGGACCCTCTCCACTCTTTTTTTTTTTTTTTTAAAGATTTTATTTATTTGACAGAGAGAAACACAGCAAGAGAGGGAACACAAGCAGGGGGAGTGGGAGAGGAAGAAGCAGGCTTCCCGCAGAGCAGGGAGCCCAATGTGGGGCTCGATCCCAGGACCCTGGGATCATGACACGAGCTGAAGGCAGACGCTTAACGACTGAGCCACCCAGGCACCCCTGGGACCTTCTTCACTCTTGTGGAGTCCAGAAATGTAGCCATACTTCTGTCCCTGAGGCCCTGGCTTCAGATGAACAAACCCTCTGCATAGTGGGAAGTTGAGGCAGGCAAAGTAATGCTCAAAATACCTGCTGCTTACACCTGCCCAGCCAGGCAGCCTCTAACGTGGAGATTTTGGAATAATAGAGAGCGGAAGAAGAGCTAAAAAATAAATTCCATCAGCTTCTTTCCCAAATCCTGTGGATATCCAGGATAGGCCTAATATGTAAAACAGACTATCATTTCCAGGGAAGATCCTAAAACCTCTCTAGGGACCAAGGATTCTAAGGTCATGCATTTGGACACATATCTACTTCTTACATTTGATCAAACTCACCCAGTGGCATTGGGAAAAATAAAATGAAGAAATACACCAGGATGGACCATGGCAGGAATATCAACAACTCAGCCTCAAACCTGGGGAAGAAGTGAGTGAGTTGGACGTCTGATCATTGCTAGACCTTGGGAAGATCTCCCAGAAATAGGAGCAGTGGCGGACAAGGTCTTGATTTTAGAGCAGGGCGAAGCTTGAAGAGCTTGCTTTGTCATCTGGCACTTGGTAACTGGCAATGCCAGAAACTAGGCCCTGGAGGAAGGAGGAAAGGTTGAGAATATTTTCCAGGTGGCCTATTATTCGAGGCTACCTCGTCTGTTGGCCCATATCTCTCTGGGTTTCCTAGTGTACATTCTCTGCCAAGGTCAGGCTGATTTCTAGCCACATGCTCCCTGCTTATTCCCACCCTAGTACTTTGGCTTGGGGTATCTCCCCAGCCTTCCTAGAAGGTTCTAACCCCACCATCTCAGCTGGGCTCAGTGGAACAAGTATAGGACCACCAATTACAGCTGGATAAGCACCGCACAATCCCGGGGCACCATTCACAGTCCAATGTTCAAGTTGTCCAGTAACACTCAGCAGATTATTCTGCAGGAGGTTCAGAAGATCCAGGCTTTGGGGTTAGATGGGCCCAAGTTGAGTCTTGGCCCACTCATTATTAGCTATGTAACTTTGGACAAAACATTAACTCTTGTTGCCTGGTGTTCTCATCTGAAAAATGGGGATGTGCCATATTTTACTGATTCTAAGATGCACAGTCTTTCACATTTCCCATCTCTGAAATTGGGCTGTATCTCACAATTGATGGTATGCTCTATTTTTAAGCAGTAGCATTTTTTCTTTCTTGGTGGTAACAGAATAATGATGTATATTTTGATTGATACCATTGTAGAGTTGTTGAAATATGGAATATGGAAATAGTATCTATCTCACAGGAGGACGGATAAGATTTAATATGTGAAGTGCAGTATCTAGTTTGGATCAGCATCCTGCCCATATTCCTTCAGCCCACCCTGGGGGTCACCTGAAGCTTCCGTGAGCAGTCCCTGTACTTTTTTTTTTCATTTAGAATTTTTATGCATTTTTATACATACGAGCAACCTTAATGTCCAAATTGTCAGTGACAATAAGCGAAAGTAACATACAGTGAGGCCAAACAGTTCATTTATAACTTAGCTTTTGTTTTGTGTTGTGGTTGTTATGGTTGTTGTTTTTCCAAAGATCAGTCCCTTAAAATGGATGATCCTGGAATATGAATAAAGAAAATACGTCTGAAAGGTGAGAATTTCAAACAGTCGACTTCTTTATCCTTCTAACTGCTGACCCCATGACAGTAGGCATAGCACCTTCTGGTTCCTGCTTGCCCTCTTTTTCCGCGTACACTCTGAGGTGTAACTTACATTCCTTACCTCTGGGTGGGATCAGGCCGAGGCTGAAGTTGCACTCTTGTCTGCCCTTTTCCCCTTCCTGTCTTCCACACCCACGTCCAGCTTCTCATAGGAGCACTTCCTTAACAAACCACTTGCACAGGAATCCTTATCTTTGGGTCTGCTTCTAAGACCGTCCCCCCACCCCCCATTAAGGGGATCAGTGGCTCTAGCAAAATGTAACGTCCAGAGGCAAAGTTGGGTGTGATTGTGCGACACTTTCCCCTGCTCGTGCTTGGGAGGGCCTAGACCCCCTCCTTTGAATGTCTTAAATCAATATGGCTCAACTTTTCAGATAGTCTTTATCTATCTTTCTTTCTTTTTCTAAAAGATTTTATTTATTTATTTGTCAGAGAGAGAGAGAAAGAGAGAGAGAGAACACAAGCCAAGGGGGAGCAGCAGGCAGAGGGAGAAGCAGGCTCCCTGCTGAGCAAGGAGCCCAATGTGGAAATCGATCCCAGGATCCTGGGATCATGACCTGAGCTGAAGGGGCAGATGCTTAACCAACTGAGCCACCCAGATGCCTCTTTCGTTTTTTCTTTCTTTCTTTCTTTCTTTCTTTCTTTCTTTCTTTCTTTCTTTCTTTCTTTCTTTCTTTCTCTTTCTTTCTTCCTACCTTCCTTCCTTCCTTTCGTCTTTATGTTTTAATAGGAAAATACAACCTAATTTTTTTTACATTTAAAAATTATTTTATTTATTTTTAAAGATTTTATTTATTTATTTGACACAGAGAGAGCGCACAAAAGCATGGGGAACAGCAGGTAGAGGAAGAGGGAGAGGGAGAAGCAGGCTCCCCACTGAGCAGGGAGCCTGACATGGGACTCTATCCCAGGACCCTGGGATTGTGACCTGAGCTGAAGGCAGATGCTTAACTGACTGGGCCACCCAGGTGCCCCTAAAAATTATTTTAAAATTTATGTACAGTTACATTCACTCCTTTTGGAGTGCATTTTGAAAATGCAGAGTCGAGAACCATCACCACAATCCACAATGAAGATCCTGAACAGTTTGATTATCCCCCCAAATTCCCTCATGCTGCCCCATTATAGTCAAACCCTCCCCTCTCCCTGAACCACTGGCAACCACCAATCTCTTGTTCATTACCATAGCTTCGTCTTTTTCAGAATGTCTTATAAATGGGATCACACAATAGGTAACCTTTTGCGTCTGGCTTTTTTCACTTAACACTTGAGATTCATCCAAGTTTTGCATGTATGACTTCTTGCTGTTGAGTAGTAGTCCATGATATGGCTGTATGACAGTGTGTTCATTCATTCCTCAGCCAAGCGATGTTTGGATTGTTCCCAGTTTTTCATGATTATAAATAAAACTGATACAAATACTTGCATTGGGTTTTTCATTTAAGGTGGGCTTTCATTTCACTTGGTAAATACCAAGAGGTGGGATTTCTGGGTCATATGGTAACTGTATGTTTAATTTTGTAATAACCTGCCCAGGTGTTCTCCAGAGTGGTTGTACCATCACCACCAGCAACGTGTGAGATTTTCTGTGTCTCGACATCCTCACCATCTTGGTATTGTCAGGTTTTGGTGTTTTCTTTTCCCCATTCTAATAGATCTATGGCCTCAATTTAAAAAATCAGGTCAGTGTGCCTGGGTGGCTTAGTCGGTTAAGTGATTGACTCTTGGTTTTGGCTCAGGTCATGTCAGGGTCATGGGACAGAGCCCTGCATTGGGCTCTGGGGTCAGTGGGGAGTCTGCTTGAGGATTCTCTCTCTCTCCCCCTCCCTTTGCCCCTTCCCCTGCTCTCTCTCTCTTTCAAATTAAAAAAAAAAAATCTTCAAAAATAAATAAATAAATAAATAAATAAATAAATAATCAGGTCAATTGAGAAATGTCATTTATCTACTTAAACACTCCAGTGGCTCATATCACCCCTAGAATAAAATTCAAGCCCTTGCATGGCCTCCAGGGCCCTTCTTACCCAGCTCCTGACAGCCCCTCTGGCCCCTTCTTCCTCTGTCCTCCTTCTCCCTGTTCTGGTCTCCATGTTCTTCCTGAGAACTGCCAAGATGCCCTACCTCAGGCCTTTTGCCCTTGCTGGTTCTCTGAAATGCTCTTTCCTCAGATTTTCACATGGGCAGCCTCCTTCCCGACATTCCGATATCAGATATAAGCCATCTGTACCAAAGGGCCTTTTCTGGCCTCTCCAAATAATACTGCCCATCTTCCATCCCCACCTTCACATAACCCTCCATGTTACCTGGTTTTATTTTCTTCATGTCTCTCATCATGGTGTGAAATTATTTCAACTACTCGTTGTTTAAATTTGTTCTCTCTTTTAAAAGTTTAACTGAGGTATAATATGCATGGGTAAAGTACATACATCTCTTTTTTTTTTTTTAAGATTTTATTTATTTATTTGACAGAGAGAGACACAGCAAGAGAGGGAACATAAGCAGGGGGAGTGGGAGAGGGAGAAGCAGGCTTCCCGCTGAGCAGGGAGCCCGATGCGGGACTCGATCCCAGGACCCTGGGATCATGACCTGAGCCGAAGGCAGACGCTTAACGACTGAGCCACCCAGGCGCCCCTAAAGTACATACATCTTATGTGTACAGCTCAATGAATTTTTACATATGTTATGCAGGACCCCTTCTTGTTATCAGTACGTGGAATGTTTCCAACACTCCAGAGAGCTCCCTCTGCCTCTTCCTCCAAAGGTAATCACTATCCTGATTTCTGATTTGTCATATTCAATGTGCCTGCTTTTGAACTTCATATAAGTGGAATCATATGGTTTGCACACCTTTTGTTCAAATTCTTTCATTCATCATTGTTTGTATGGTTCAGCCATGTTTTGCATGTGGGTACATGCAATATGTTTGTTCTTTTTTACTGCTGTGTAGTATTCTACTATTTAAATATACCCCACTTTATTTATCCATTCTTCTGATGATGGACCTGATGGCTGTTCCTGATTTGGAGCTATCCGATAACGCCGCTATGAACATTTTTATGCATATCTTTGGACAGATATACACTCATTTCTCTTGGGTGTATGCCTGAGAATGGAATTGCTAGATCATAGGGAGAGATTATGCTTATCAGCTGTTCATTCTTTTATATGTTTGTTATTTTTCCCATTAGACTCTAAGTTCTGTGAAGGTAGGAAACAAACCTGTCTTGTTCACACTGTATCCTCAGCATGTAACACAGTGCCTGCCACATTGTAGGCTCATTAAATATATGTTGAATAAATGAAAGATCAGCTCAAAGTAAGTTATGGTGGAGCCAGGACTAGATCCAACTCCTCCTGACTTCCACTCTCTGCAAGCTGAGATTCAGGAGCCCTGCTGACTCAGAAGTAGACAAAGCTGCAGGTGGCTGGCTTGGTTTCAGCAACCCGTTAGTCTTTGAAGGAAAGGCACTCCCTCTCCCTCTCTTGGCCTGCATTGTCACAGCTTGAAATATTCTTTTGATTATGAGTACATTTCCCATTAAGTGTACGTCTCCAGCTTCCCCCCCAGGATTTATGAGCTCATAACTCCAGGATCTGTCACAATCAGTGTTACAAAAGTGTATCTGAATGTAATGAAATAATTCGATGAGAAACGTGGCAAGGAGACAGTCGGAATTTTCTATTGCCTTACAAACCATCCCCAGGGGATGGGTGCATATAAATCAGCACCTCCCTTAATTAAGTAAAACATTTTAAGGAAAAAACAAATTAATTACCACTTCATGGCACCACCCCAGCCGATTACCCAAACGGTTCACGTTCCATAAACCTCGCCTGAATTTAGAACTAATTATCACTCTTTTTGTTTGTTTGTTTATACTTCCCAATACGGCAAAGATCTGTATTAGAAGTGGATGGTGTGGGATTTTTGTTTTCTTGGGGTTTTTTTGTGTGTGTGTGCTTTTAAGATGATGTTAGTTATCATAGAATCAAGAAGTAGGTTTCTTTTTTTTTTTTAATGCTGAAAACACAGGGTATATAGAATGTAGAGCATCCAGAGGGGGAAATATAAATGATCTTGGGGTGTTGCTGGAGTGGTGGGAAGAAACCCATGGGGTATAGAATGTGTGGGGTCTTGACCTGGATCAGTTGCTGACTTGCTGTGTAACTCTGAGCAGAAACTGGATATCTCTGGTTTATATCTGGGCTGGTTGAACATCTTTCATCCAGCCTCCTGTCCCCACTGTGGGCCTAGGCCTTCTGGCATGTGGTCCCACTAGGAGGTGAGAATCTTATTATCTATGAGCTATTGTCCAACCGAACTGATGTCCTTTTTTTTTTTTTTTGAGAGAGAGAGAGAGAGAAAGAGTGAGTGCATGAGGGTGGGGGGCAGAGGGAGAGAGAGAATCCCAAGCAGGCTCCGCATCCAGCATGGAGCCTGACACAGGGCTTGATCTCATGACCCTGAGATCATGACCTGAGCCGAAATCAAGAGTCAGACAGCTAACTGACTGAACCACCCAGGCACCCCTTGATGTCGTTTCTAATGCTCCTTGCTTGGGGCCAGCTCCATTCTTATCTCTGATCCAGACAGAACTCTGTGGCCAGGGCATCTGCTAACTAATGTTTCATCTATTCCCATCCCAAAGTGACCCTGCCCATCCTGGCCCATTGCATCTGGCTCCCTTCTGACTGAGCCAGTTGTCTGATGGAGTGGGCTGTCCAGGCCTGGCCTTGACTGTTTTGGGGTGTGTGTGTGGGGGAGCAGGGATCTCAGTGGCATCAAACTTGATTGGCCCTCAGGCACCCCCTCCGGCTGTGATCCTTGTTCTAAGTCCAGAGCCATGTGCCAGCTCCTTGTGGGTAGAAAGCCAAATCCTAACCTACCTTTGCTTCTGCCACTTGCCTTGCATGAGCGGCTGTGTATGCTGTAGACACTCAGTCAGTGTTGAGTCACCATCCAAATCTTAGTGAAAGACATCGATAACCAGAAAGACATAATAATCTAACTCTTCCAAACATTTTTACTAAGGTATGAGTTGTACACAGTGAAGTACATACATTATAAATGTATCACCCAGTGAATTTTACTTTGGACACACCCATGTAATCCCCACATGGATCAAGACACAGGGTATTTCCAGCCCCTCTGAATGTTCCTTTGCAGTCACTACCTTGAAGAGAACCATTATCCTGACTTCTGTCACCAGAGATTGGTTTTGTCTGTTCTTGAATTTCATATAAATGCAATCACCTGGTATCTAGTGTGTGTGTGTGTGTGTGTGTGTGGCTCCTTTTGCTCATCTGCTGCATCTGTAAGGTTCATCCTCAGTGCATAGTGTTTTTGAACTCTTTTTTAGATTAAAATTTTAAAAAGTGATTATGCTAGTGATTGCTGGTTATTGGTATTTCATTTGATGGTATTCTGTCCTTTCTAAATATAACCAAATGCCAAGATATTTGTGGATCTAATACTGTCATGATAGTATAACCACCCCCCCCCCAAAAAGGAATAATTTAGATCTTGAGAGTACTCAAGTGCATTCAAGTTCCAAGTGGAGCAGGGAAGAGTTTGATTAGGAAAGTGTCTGACCACATTCCTTCCCTCTTGAGAACCCTCCAGGACATCTTCTTATTGCTTTAATTTTGATTTCCTGGGTTACTAGAGAGGTTGAGTGTCTTTTCTTGGGATCATTTGTCATTTATATTCCCTCACATCCTACAGGGACCTTCTCTGGAGGACTGGGGGAGTTGGGAGGTTGAAGGCTACTTCCTCTGGGGGGCTGGGGGAAGGGGTGGGAATGACCTGGACACCCCTCTGGGGTTGTCCCCTAAAGGGTCACTCACCCCTGGATCCAAGGAAAATCCAAGGTGGGGGAGAGTCAGGCTCCACTGTCTCTCAGGTCAGACTCAGGCATTGTCTGTCCCCAGAGAACCCTCAGTTTCAAGCCTCACCTTTAGCCCTGAGAGTGTCTTAGTAATTGATGCCTGGAGCCACACTAGAAGCTCTGTTCCAGCAGGTCCAGGGTGGATCCAGGAATCTGATATTTTATTATTTATTTATTATTTGTTAAAGATTTTATTTTGGGGGCACCTGGGTGGCTCAGTTGGTTAGGCGCCTGCCTTTGGCTCAGGGGTCCGGGCTCCTTGCTCAGCAAGGAGCCTGCTTCTCCCTCTCCTGCTCCCCCTGTTTGTGCGCTCTCTCTCTGACAAATAAATAAATAAAATCTTCAAAAAAGATTTTATTTTTAAGCAATCTCTACATCCAATGTGGGGCTCAAATTTACAACCCTGAGATCAAGAGTCTCATGCTCTACTGACTGAGGCAGCCAGGCGCCCAATCTGATCATTTAAAGCTCTCCTAGGGATTCCCTGGAATGGTCTGGAGCCAGACTGCTTGAATTTGAATTTATCGCTGTGACCTCAGACAAGTGATGTGCCGTAATTTCCTCATCTGTACAATGGGGATAATAGTATTGATAGAATTAATTGCATTAATGCACTAAAGCTTATAAAGCACTTGGAAGAATGCCTGGCAGAAAGTAAGCTATCAAACAGAGTCGGCGGCTACCACCATCACCATCATCAACATTTACAGGAGCATTACTGCTTTACTAACTGCTTCCCTTTACACGTGGGGAAATTGAGGACCAGAGAGGGGCCCCGGCTTATCCACGATCCTACAGTGAGCCACAGGTGGTACAGGACCGGAAGGCCAATATTCTCTCCCCGTGGGGCTATGGTCCCTCACCTGCCCGCGTAGCCAGCTGGGATGAAGTAGACCAGCCGGGCCCCCCTCTTTTCCTCCTCTTTCCAGGGGTAGGTGGGGCTGGAAAGACCTGAGGCACCTCTGGATTTCTAAAGTTAGGACAAGTATCTTTTACCATTATCAAATTCCACCAATTCCACCTTGAGAATGTCTCTGGAATCCAAACACCCTGCCACACCTGAGGCCAGGTGACCATCCTCTTGCCTGGACAACTGCACTGGCTCCTCCCGGGTCTCCCTGGTGCCACTTCATCCCCTCCACTTCATTCTAGAAACAAACTGCCCTGTCCTGCAGTGATTGTTCTAAATCACAGACCAAATTGGGTCACATTTTTGCTTAAAACTCTCCAAGGTATGAATGGATAAAGAAGATGTGGTATATACATAGGATGGAATATTATTCAGTCTTAAAAAGGGAGGCCATCCTGCCATGTGATAAAACGTGGATGAAGCTAGAGGACATTCCTTTTTTTTTAAATTGTATTTATTATTTATTTATTTATCTATTTATTTATTTTAGAGAGAGCAGGGGGCAGGGGGAGGTTGGAGAGGGGAGCAGAGAGAGAGGGACAAGCAGATTCTGTGCTGAGCGCCAAGCCTAAGACCTGACATGGGGCTCTGGGGCTCGGCGCAGGGCTTGATCTCATGACCCTGAGATTATGACCTGAGCTGAAATCAAGAGTCAGACGCTGAACCAACTGAGCCACGCAGGTGCCCCTAAGCTAGAGGACATTCTGCTAAGTGAAATAAGTCAGTGACAAAAGGACAAAGACTATATGCTTACATGAGGTATCTAAAGTAGTCACACTCACAGAAACAGAGTAGAATGGTGGTTCCCTGGGGTTCAGGGAAGGGCAAAGTGGGGGAGTTGTTGTTTGATGGATATAGAGTTTCTGATTTGCAAAATGAAAAAGTTTGAGAGATCTTTTGCACAACAATATGAATATAGTTAATACCACTGAACTGTACAGTTAAAAATGGTTAAGGTGGGGGTGCCTGGCTGACTTGGTGGGTAGAACATGCAATTCTTGATCTCAAGGTTGTAAGTTTGAGCCCCATACTGGGTATAGAGATTACTTAAAAAAAGAAAATAAGATCTTTTAAAAAAATGGTTAAGATGGTAACTTTTTTTTAAGATTTTATTTTTAAGTAATTTCTACACCCAACGTGGGGCTCGAACTTCTGACCCCAAGATCAAGAGTTGCATGCTCTACTGAGCCAGCCAGGTGCCCCTAAGATGGTAAATTTTATGTTACATGTTTTTGTTTTTTGCCCCAATTTAAAAAAAATGAAAACAAGAACAAAAAAACACCTATAAGGCTCCCTATAGCCTTTAAGGCAAACGTCGACCCCTTCCCCTATGAGGCCCTCTGCACTATCTCGGACCCTCCTTTGCAGCCACCTGCCCTCAGTCTCCTCCAGCGACCATATTCTCCAGCCCCGCCAAGCTCTTCAGCTTCCCCCAAACACAGCTCACACTTCCCTGGTGGTTTTCTCTGCCTGGAGCAATCTTCCCTCAGCTTGTAAACTTTTGAAGTTCTAATCATTCTTCAAGAACCAGCTGTCCTCCTCTGGGAAACCTTCTCCTAATCCCGCCCCTCCAGGAAGAATCAATGCCCAGAGTGTGTGCCCCTGACACTTAATATCACTACCACCACCACCTTAGCTAGCATTTAACGGAGAAGGGCTCACTATGTGCTGGGCACCATGCCAAGCAAGCTATATGCATCATTATTGCAGTTAATCTTCATGATAACCCTATATCATCCCCATTTTACAGATGAGGAAACTGAGGCTCAGGCAGGAAAGGTATCATGCCCAAGATCACACAGCTGGTAAATTGTGGCCCTGAGACTTAAACCTTCCTAATTCCAGAGAAGAGCTTTTAACCACTCAACTCCTCTTCCCATACACACCCAAATTCTTTTTTTTTAATTTTTTTTATTTTTTTAAAGATTCCATTTATTTATTTGAGAGAGAGAGAGAATGAGAGAGAGCACATGAGAGGGGGGAGGGTCAGAGGGAGAAGCAGACTCCCTGCCGAGCAGGGAGCCCGATGCGGGACTCGATCCCGGGACTCCAGGGTCATGACCTGAGCCGAAGGCAGTCGCCCAACCAACTGAGCCACCCAGGCGCCCCCACACCCAAATTCTTGCACTGTCCATATATTGTTTATTTTTCTGTCTGCCCAATTAGGGGAGGGTCCCATCTTTGTCATCCTGCTTCCTATGCACCATGTCTGGCCCAGGGCCTGGCACAGAGGGGGCGCTCATTTTGTGGGAATTTTGTCGCCCACCCTTGAGTAAGTCGGAGTCAGTTCTAGCTTCCCTAATCCCATGGCTTCTATTTCCCCTCCAGGAATTGGCAGATTGGTGATTGCAAAAGAAACATCCTCAACTGATCAATAAATAATAATGTTGGAGAATTTAAAATAAGAATCTGGATTATTAAAGTTACAAATCTTTGGTCTTTATACCTTTAATAAAACATGCGTCTATTAATAATGGATACTGGTTCTGGCCCGCTGATGTTGGAAGGGGGGAAAAAAAATGACCAGTTGAAAGATGCAAATATTTTTGCTCCTTAGCGGGCTTGGCTGCCAAATGCCTCGCTGACATATTGCTCATCATTTAAAAAGGTTTAAAAATTTAACAGCACAAAAGGGAAATTAAAGATGAGACGTTCAGCCTTATGGGCCCTCAGAAAGAGATTGTTTCCTTCTGGAGACATCTCTTGCCTCGGCTTTGGTGGACCCACCTCTGCTGGCTCCTCTCCTCGTCCTCTAGCTGCCCCTTCTCAGCTCACCTTTTTTTTCCCAACCTCTTCCCTGTGCCCTCTCCTCTCCCCTCCCCTCCCTCTTCTCTTCTTTGCCCTTCCCCTCCCCTCCCCTCCCTTCCACTTCCTTTCCCTTCCCTTATCTTTTCTTCTCTTCTCACTTAACTCCCTTGCCCTGAGTGACCTCACCCACTCCTGTGACCACTGGTCATCATCTTTGCATGAAGGGAAGTCACTCAATAGGAGAAAAAGTCAACGAACTAACAAGTGGACAGACCACATGGGGCCTTATAGGCCACATCCGTACTTTGGCTTTTACTCCAAGCATGATGGTGCCACTGCAGGAGCAGAGGAATGCACAACCTGACTTACGGCTTAAAAGGAATATCTTTGGAGACCGGGAGTAAAATAGACTGGAGGGTGATAGGGGCAGAAGCAGGAAAAGCATTTAGGAGAATATTATCATGATCCAGGCAAGAGATGATGGTGGTTTGGAATAAAGTGGAAGCAGTGAGGAGGTGAGAAGTGGTTGGGTACAGGATATATTTTATATTTTAAAGGTAGAGGCCATAGGACTTGCTGATGGATTGGAGGAGGGGTATGAAACAAAAAGAGAAAGGAGTCAAGGATGTCCCCAAGGGTTTTGGCCTGAGTAACCAAAAGGGGGGGGTCGTTTTCTGAGATGGGGAAGGCCATGAGTGGAATAGGTTTGGGGAGAAGGAACTTAGTCTTGGATGGGTTTAGTTTGAGGTGCCTATTGGATGTAATGATATAGACTGAATTGTGTCCCCTTAAAATCCATGTTTTTGTTTTTGTTTTTAAGTAAGCTCTACACCCAACATGGGGCTTGAACTCATGACCCCTAAGATCAAGAATCTCATGCTCTACCGATTGAGCCAGCCAGGTGCCCCTAAAATCCATATGTTGAAGCCCTAACCCTCACGTGACTATATTGGAGCTAGGAACCTTAAGGAAGTAATTAAGGTTAAATGAGGTCAAAAGGATGGGGCCTTAATCCAATAGACTGGTGTCCTTATAAGAAGAGGAAGAGACACGCAGAGATCTCCATCCTCACATACACAGAGGAAATACTGTGTGAGGACACAGTGAAAAGGTGACTATCTACAAGCCAGGAAGAGAGGTCACATCAGAAACCAACCCTGCTGGCACCTTGATCTTGCACTTCAGCCTCCAGGACTGTAAGAAAATAAATGTCTGCTGTCTAAGCCACCAGTCTGTGGTATCTAGTTATGGCAGCCCAAGTTGACTAATACAGATGTCTAAGA
The DNA here is from genome assembly GCF_054177405.1 of Leptonychotes weddellii. Taxonomy (NCBI): domain Eukaryota; kingdom Metazoa; phylum Chordata; class Mammalia; order Carnivora; family Phocidae; genus Leptonychotes; species Leptonychotes weddellii. Next base: position 22,168,928 of record NC_138378.1, on the reverse strand, counting down.
AGATTTGTAAAATTGGCAGTTGGACACATAGGTTCAAAATTCAGGAGAAAGGCCCAGGCTACAGATAGAAATTGGGGCATCATCAGGGAGATGGTCTTTAAAGTCCTGAGGCTAGATGAAATTGCCAATGAAGATAGTGTCACAAAGATGAGAACATGACAAAGTACCAGACCCTCTGACCTTCCTATGTTTAGAGGCTGGGGAGAGGAGGAAGAATCAACAAGAAGACTGAGAAGTTGCCAGTGGGATAAGAGGGAAACCAAGAGCTTAAATGGTCCTGGAAGCCAAATATATATAGAGAGAGGTCCTCTATGTTCAGTGCTGCTGATGGGATAAGTAAGGTGAGAAATGAGGACTGACCATTGGATTTAGCCATATGGAGGTCACTAGTGACCTCAACAAGAGCATTGGATTTAGTTTTGGGTCCCCTGGTGGTAAAATCAAAAAAGGTAACTCAATGGATTCCACAACTATCATTCTCTTCCAGAAGTGAAACTACCAATTATTCAAGACAACTTTTTCTGGGAATTTATCATGTGTGTTCTTACAAAGGGGGCATGGGGTAGTATAATGAATCTTGTCAACAACTGTTGAAAGTCTTTCCTTCTGTCCCTTCTGACAATTTGACTCAGGTACAAGTGGCAGTCTTATGTATCCATCCCAGTCCAGTTGTGGAGGTCCCCAAATTAAAGGTATTTGGAGAAATTTCACCTAGCAACCCACCACAAGGGCATGAAGGAAGGAGTGGCTGCCTGCCTCAGGAGCTGAGAAAGAGGAGGTGCCACGGAGATGGGCTTTGAGAAGACAAATAGGATTTCTCAAAGAGAAAAAGAGGACAAATGATATTTTACACACAGGAAACAACACGTGCAAATTCTAGCATGTACTTTCACTAAAAAATTTTCCTCTGTTTTTCTGACTTTGTTTCTCTCTCTCTCTCTCTCTCACACACACACACACACACTTATATTCACAAACACACCAGATAACTATTAGAACTCTTGTTTGCGGGCGCCTGGGTGGCTCAGTTGGTTAGGCGACTGCCTTCGGCTCAGGTCATGATCCTGGAGTCCCGGGATCGAGTCCCGCATCGGGCTCCCTGCTCGGCAGGGAGTCTGCTTCTCCCTCTGACCCTCTGACCCTCCTCCCTCTCATGCTCTCTGTCTCTCATTCTCTCTCTCTCAAATAAATAAAATCTTTAAAAATAATAATAATAAAATAAAATGGTCTGTTTCTGTGTTATCTCCTTTCCTACACCGACTGTGAATTCCAACAATCCGAGGCCTAAATCATCCCAGTGGAATTGAACTGAGAGTCTCTCTGTTGTGCCTCATTGGCTCTGACTGGGTCATTGGCCAGCCCTGAACAAATCCCTGTGGTCAGGGGGTTGAGATGTTCTGATTGCTACAGCTGAGATGAAGACCCGCTGCCCCCTTCCCCCCCCCACCCCGCCCCAGGGCCAAGGGTGTAATCAATTCTGTCTAAAACACAGGGACCGAGATCCGGGATGGAGAGATCTCACAAAGGAAAAACTTGTTGCCAAAGAAGGTGGAATGGACCTTTGGCCACAAAAGATGTGTATGTCCACTTCCATGCACTGGGATGCTGAGGATCTCCCTGAGATACTAGAACCCTACCTATTGTGTGGACACTTAGGCCTGGATGACTGAATTGCCCTCGGAGCAGTGGAGCCTGCAGGCCTGTGCTCTGAGGTACAGGGAGGGGAAAGGCCAAGAAATGTAGCTGGTGTGGGGCTTAGCAGTCATCCAGGCTTCTTATTAGAGAAGCATATGACACCGGAGAGGGTGAGGAACTTGTCTGAGGCCATAGAAAGTTGAAGCAGAGTTGGGATTCAAACTTAGCAGACAAGAAGGCCAGAACAAGGCTCTGTCTGTGTGTCTGGCAGCTGTCACATTCATTAGCTCCCTGACATCTTTCTCCTTGTTTCCTTGTATATTTTTACAAGGTTGTTAATTACCAGGCATAAAGCTCTGCAAACATTTTGATAGGCTTTAAAAGCTCATGAAAACAACATTACATTTTAAGGCAGGGTTTCCTAATTAATCTAATTAACTGTCAGCTTCACATCCTGCTGGTTTCCAGACAAGGCGAGCTGGGCCTCTCAACGTCTGGATCAGCCCCAGTGGACAGGGCTGGGGACTTTCGAGATCACAGTCTTCCAGCCCGGGAACTAGCCAACATGTGCCTGAGGTGTGCGTTATCTGAAGCAGTGTCTAGATGCTCAGCATTGTTCTGGCTTATTTCCTTGGATGATCTATTTCTAGGACAAAGACACAGTGGTTGGAGATGCCCCAGATTAAAGCAAGCACATGGATGACTGGCCACCTCAGTTTAGGACCATCGCAGAAGGCCAAGGTACAGACAAATTTGGGGTGCCTTCCCCAATGATGCTTCCTTTTCAGAGATCGGTCCTCACTCACAGTGCTGGCCATATGGCCCTGTTTCCCCCCCAACAGCTGATTGGACTGAGATAGACACCTCACTCAAAGATGGCTCAGTCACTTCTGACAGGTGGTCTGGCTCCAAAAGATGAGCTGGGCCAACCAGAGGCTACTCTGCGGATGAAGAAGCAGAAACGGGGAAGGGTGAATTAGTTTGCTTGGGCTACCATAACAAAGTACCACAGGCTGAGTGGCTTAAACAACAGAAATGTATTTCTCTGGGTGCCTGGGTGGCTCAGTCAGTTAAGTGTCTGACTCGATTTCGGCTCAGGTCATGATCTCAGGGCTGTGAGATCGAGCCCTGTGTCAGGTGCTGTGCTGGGTGTGGAGCCTGCTTAAGATTCTCTCTCTCTCTAAAAAAGAAAGAAAGAAAGAAAAGAAAAAGAAAGAAAGAAAGGGAGGGAGGGAGGGAGGGAGGGAGGAAGGAACTTCTCATGATTCTGGAGGCTAGATCAAGGTGCTGGGAGGGTTGGTTTCTCCTGAGGCCTCCCCCTCCCTGGCTTGCAGGTGGAGACCTTCTCTCTGTGTCCTCACATGGTCTTTTCTCTGTGTGTGCACATCCCTGGGGTGTGTCCAAATTTCCTCTTACAAGGACACCAGTCAGATTAGAGCTCACCCATTTTAACCCTCATTTTAACTTAATTCCCTCTTCAAAGACCCTTTCTCCAAATACAGTCACTTTCTAAAGAACTGGGGGGCTAGGGCTTCAACATATGAAGCTTGGGAGGATATAATTCAGCCCATGACAAAGGGCAAGCACTAGTGATGAAAATTTACAGAGCATATGGCCGGGGCAAGGGAGCAACCATGACTGATGCAGCATCCGTAAGTGTGAGATCCCGTGCTCAACACCCTGAACATCATTTACTGCGAACACCTGGGAGCTGCCACCTTCCGCCTGAGGGCTTTCATTTGGCTGCTTCCTGCTGAAGGTGCAGGCACAAGCAAACAGGGAAAGCCAGAGTCCCAGAGGGTTAACGCCCAGGGGGCAGTTCTCCCCCAGGACTGATTGCAGTTGAGGGGTGAATACTGAAGCTCCCTTGCCCCTTGGGTGGGTTAAGTCTGACCCATGTTCTGCACCATGTCCGGAGCTCTCTGGTAGGATCGAGATCCTGTTGCACAGTGGTAACTGGCCAATCGTGCATCCTTCCTTTGCTTTCCCTGTCTCACTTTCCACTCCCTGACTTGCACTTGGATCCTTGTTTTAAGGTCTGCTGCTGGGAGAACATAAACAAACTCAGGTGGCATGTGGACATTATGTGGAAATAGGAGCAGGGAAAGTTGGCCAAAGGGAAGGGGAGAGAGAAAGATTGGACCTGAAGAGGGGTAAAATGTTCCTGTGTTACCAAGGTTCAGGTTCTGGTCCGCATGAGCACTGCCCTGCATTGATCCCTCTTGGCTTTCCAAGTAGTCATAAAGTGGGATGTTAGGTGTTCTAGAATACGAAATAATTCAGCCACTTCCCTATCCAAGTGCAGCAGATTCTTTTGGACTCTTCTAGAAACTTCCCTCTGAAATATGCAGCTATAAGGAAGTTGGTACCTCTTGCTCTGGGGAATTGTGCCACAAAGGGCATTCTGTGGCTTCATAAATATGCCCCTCAAAGTTAACCCTTGGTTTGCAGAGCTGAAGCTGGGGATGACCTGGGAGAATTTGCATATGGGCCAGGAGCTACCTGGGAGGTCAGTAACCAAGGCCCTGTGCCCTTTTCTTTTGAAATAAAACATGATCATAACCTTTCTGGTTCATTGGGCTGTGCCCAACTGAGGCCCCCGAAAGAGGACATAAACACCCACAGGGAAAATGACCATAAATGCAAAGGGAGTCTGTAACTGTTGACCAGTGTTCAACACCAACTCTTAGGCTGCGGATTTGGAGTGGATGGAGGGAAGAAGGGCCAACTGGGGGAGTATGGGTCCTTTTAGTGAAGGAATCGAATCTTGTTACTTTGAACTTTCCCTGCTTTCTTTCCCTTTTACCCATGACCTTGGGCATGTTATTTTGCCATCCTCAGCAGAACTGAGTGTTAGCTGAAGGGTTAAGATCAGACCCTACCTATAAAATGAGATCTGGGAGTCTGAAGTCTTACAGGAAAATAAGAATATGATCATAAACTACATTTCTTTTTTTTTTTTTTTAAAGATTTTATTTATTCATTTGAGACACAGAGAGAGAGAGAGAGAGAGCATGAGCAGGGAGAGAGGCAGAGGGAGAAGCAGGCTCCCCGCTGAGCAGGGAGCCCGATGCGGGGCTCGATCCCAGGACGCCGGGATCATGACCTGAGCCGAAGGCAGACGCCTAACCATCTGAGCCACCCAGGCGCCCCCATAAACTACATTTCTAAAATCTAAACACTCAACTCTTTAACATTTCCTATGGAAATTCCTTAGGCTTTTCAGCCCCCAAGCAGCATTTGCTGAACGTGAGTATGTGGGTCCTTGTAGGAATAAAAGGGAGGAATTGAGCCAGCTGAGGCAGGGTCTGGAGTCAGAGAGGAATGGGTGACACAGTTGACTTTTGAGCTAGAGGGGTTCTCAATATAGGGTGCTATAGTCACCAATGAGGTGTGCCCCAAGTGACAGGGGAATCTGAAAAGCAGGGTGTAGCCCTTGAGTCAGGGATAGTATGATATTTATTTATTTATTTATTTTTAAAGGTTTTATTTATTTGACAGAGAGAAAGACAGCCAGAGAGGGAACACAAGCAGGGGGAGTGGGAGAGGGAGAAGCAGGCTTCCCGCAGAGCAGGGAGCCCGAAGCGGGGCTCGATCCCAGGACCCTGGGATCAGGACCTGAGCTGAAGGCAGATGCTTAACTGACTGAGCCACCCAGGCACCCCATAAAATCCCCTGTTTAAGGATGAGAAAACTTCACCACCCTCAGCAGGGCTGAATGTCAGTTCCAAGAAGTAAAATGAGACCCTAAAAAATATGAATGATTGATTGATTTAACATATAATGTATTATTTGTTTCAGGGGTACAGGTCTGTGATTCATCAGTCTTACACAATTCACAGCGCTCACCATAGCACATACCCTCCCCAATGTCCATCACCTAGCCACCCCATCCCTCCCACTGCCCACCACTCCAGCAACACTCAGTTTGTTTCCTGAGATTAAGAGTCTCTTATGGTTTGTCTCCCTCTCTTGTTTCATAAAAAATATGATTTAATTGTCAGAAAGTAGGAAGATGGGGAACAGATTGGGAAATGGGAGTCTTATTTGGGTCAGGATGAGCTGTTGGAGGCCAAGCCTTGAACACTTCAGGAGTATCAGAAGCCAGGTTGGGGGTGGGGTTGGCTCTGGGAAAGGGCTGGTTTTGGCGGCCTGAGGCCCAACAGGATTGTCCTTCCAGTGGTTTCTATCCTTCATCATCTAGCACTTCCTGGTCCCCACACTGCTTGACACTCCCCTACTGTATTTAAATTGATACCCTCAAAATTGTAAAACCAGGGCTGGTTCTTCCTCCCTTTTATCCACTCAACTTCAAGAATTTATTTATTTTTAAAGATTTTATTTATTATTTGAGAGAAGGTGAGAGAGAGCATGAGAGGGGTGAGGGTCAGAGGGAGAAGCAGGCTCCCGACCGAACAGGGAGCCTGATGCAGGACTCGATCCCGGGACCCCAGGATCATGACCTGAGCTGAACGCAGCCGCTTAACCAACTGAGCCACCCAGTGCCCCTCACCTTCAAGAATTTAACGAGCTTGTCTAGGGTAAAATGTTTTATTCAAGCCCAATGCTGGTGGTATCACTGAGGAAGTAAATCCTAAACTAATAGAAGTTGAATGTAATGTAAAATAGCAACTGATCTCTGTCAGAGAGAGTAAGAAAAATTAACAAACTGCTGTTCAAATATTTATTAGCAGGAGAAACTGGACAGATACCCTTATTCTTTGACTGGAGGCAATTGAAACTCAAGGAATTGTCTTAAGTGGAATAGTTGGTTCAGAAATAATTACAGGGGATGAGAGGACCCATGGTCTCCGAGGCAGGTCAGAATGGGGGACAATGTCTCCAGATGCTTCTCTCCTCTCCTCTCCCCCACTGAAATCAGATTATAGATTTCATCCTGATGTGACTGTCACCAGCTCACCTCTGTGATACATGCAGGGGGGTTCTGGCCCCTCCCCCTCCAAGAGCTCAGTCCTGAACCTCAAACTCGACCTTCCTACCATTCCCCTGCCTCTAAGTTCCTTTCATTTACTCCCTCTCTGAAGGCCTCGGCAGTTAGTGACTATTCTGGATTTTTCCCTACAAATGCTAGGCCTCTCCCATGGGCATCACCAACCACCTGTCCTCCTCCATCAGTCCCCCACCTAAGACCTACATAAAGGGGACTATAAAGGCTGGTGTCTGGAAGAAAAGACTCCAGTTTTCTTTCCAACTGTGGGAGATTGCCTCCCAGGAGACTGGGGCAGGGAGCTCTCCTGCCTTATCACTTGTGCTCAGTTGCAAACTCAACAGGAAGAGATGGACTGCAGCTGGACACTACTTCATTATCCGCTCTCTGGCTTTCCTCTTCCCTTAGCAACAGCCCAGCCAATGAGAGACAGTCACAGCTCAGCCAATGAAAAGCCACTATAATTGGGACTCCCGGTTTACTCCAATGGACTTTATGTTTACAACAGCCCTCCCCACAAATTTAGAGATGGCGCTCTAAAAGAGCGTTTCTCTCCTGCGTTCTGTGGATTTGCCTATGGTTTTGTCATAGTTGGCTTTTCCCAGGTTGCAGTTTTCTGCTCTTCCAGAAACAACAACAACAAGCACATTTTTTTTTTTAACTGGTAAAATAATTGGGAGCTTTATTTTTAAGGTTAACACCACCTTCCCATCCATCCCAGAGAAGCAAGAAGCATGCTGCTCTTGCCGTCAAGAGGTGGTGGTGCTGAGAAAGAAATCCAACTAACTGGCAGGAGAGTAAAGCCCAGCCAGCCCTCAGTCATTCCAGGCACCGTCTTGGACGTTGCAGACCCAGCAGAGCCCCCAGCTGAGTTCGTGAGTGACCCAGCAAGCATCCTGTGGGAGAACTGCACAGCGCATCTGCCCATCCCTTGGAATGGTAAGAAATAATAAATCGTTGTTTTAAGCCATTAGAATTTGCAGTGGCAGGGCATCTGGCTGGCTCAGTCTGTAGAGCATGCACCTCTTGATCTCAGGGTCGTGAGTTCAAGGCCCGTGTTGGTCGTAGAGCTTACGTTTAAGAAAAAAAAAAAAAAAAGATTTGCAGTGGCCTGTGAAGTAGCAGTAGATAATTGAAATACCAAACCTTGTAGGACTGGAGTCTGACTTTCCCTGCCTTATATTCTACTTTACCAACTTCAGAGCCCCTGACTGACACATGTGTTGGACTTCCTGGACTACCTGCCAGGGCTGCTCTCTTCTCCTGCCCGTCCAACTCCAAGCCCAAGTGCATCGTGTTTTTCAACAAACACTGATTCGTACTGGGCTCTCACCCCTGCAGGCTCTGCCTTCTCCAGGGCTGGGCTGTCACCCCTGCAGGCTCTGCCTTGCCCTGGGCTCTACAGCTGGGGGAGAATTTTAAGTAGGAGAAGGACATGATAGCTGGTGTTAGGGCGACATTGGGAGGAACCAGGGACCCGGCCAGAGACAGGAGCTCAGTGAGGAGGCTGGTGAAGTGGTTAAAGTGAAAGAATCATGGCAGGCAAGGGGCAGAGACTGTGCCTAGGATGGAGAGCCTAGAATTCAGAGGTACCAGGCCACCAGCCCAAAGTCCACTGACTCCCAATCCAGTGCTCATTCCACTACTAAGAAAATGAAGAGTAATTCTAAAGGTGAAAAATATACAGGGAGAGGGGCACCTGGCTGGCTCAGTTGGTAGAGCATGCAACTCTTGATTTCAGGGTTGTGAGTTTGAGCCCCACGTTGGGGCTTGCCTTTTTTTTTTTTCTTATTTTAAATACACAGGAGTACGTGGAGGTAGGTACAAGAATGTTCCTGGCAGCTTTGTGTGTGATGTTAAGAATTTAGGGGCGCCTGGTGGCTCAGTCAGTTAAGCATCTGCCTTTGGCTCGGCCTCATGATCCCGGGGTCCTGGGATCCTGTCCCGTGGAGGGCTCCCTGCTCAGCAGGAAGCCTGCTTCTCCCTCTCCCTCTCTCTCCCCTGCTCATTCTCTCTCCCAAATAAAAAAAATAAAATCTAAAAAAAAAAAAAAGAATTTAGAAATAATTTAGGGGCACCTGGGTGGCTCAGTTGGTTAAGTGTCCGACTCTTGGTTTCGGCTCAGGTCATGATCTCAGGGTTGTGGGACTGAGCTCCATGAAGGGCTCCGCACTCAGAGGGGAGTCTGCTCAGGATTCCCTCTCCCTCTGCGCCTCCCCCTGTTGGCATGCCCTCTCTCTCAAATAAATATCTTTAAGAATTTAGAAATAATTTAAATGTCTATCAGTTGAAAAATAGTAAAATAAATGTGGTCCATTCTTAACAATGGAATATTAGAGAGGAACTAAAAGGAATGTTTATATACATTTAGCTATATGTAACAATGTGGGGTAAGTCTTGTAAACATGTTGTTGCATTTAAAAAGTTCCATAATGATATAGTAAAAAAAAAAAAAAACCCACTTATCCACTAAAAACACATAAAACAGTATTATATATTTTCTATCGGTTTCTATAAAATGCATAAATGTATTTTTAAAAATTCTGGAAGGCACTTGCCAAATTCAGTATTGAGAAAGGGGCCAGGGACCAGGATTGTGTGAGGTAGGCAAAGAAGACTTGTGCTTTATTTATAATGTTCTATTTAAAAAAAAAAAAGGCAGAGAAAGACAAATATCCTATGATTTCACTCATATATGGAAATTAAGAAACAAAACAAATGAACAAAGAAAAAGAGACAAACCAAAAAACAAACTCTTAACTATACAGAACAAACTGATGATCACCAGAGTGGAGGTGGGGGTATGGGTGAAACAGGTGACGGGGATTAAGAGTACACTTACCTTGATGAGCACTGAGTAATGGATAGAACTGTTGAAATCACTGTATTAAACACGTGAAACTCATATTAAACAGTATGTTAACTTCCGGAATTAAAAAAAGCAATGGCTCAGGGCGCCTGGGTGGCTCAGTTGGTTAAGCGACTGCCTTCGGCTCAGGTCATGATCCTGGAGTCCCGGGATCGAGTCCCACCTCGGGCTCCCTGCTCAGCAGGGAGTCTGCTTCTCTCTCTGACCCTCCCCCCTCTCATGCTCTCTATCTCATTCTCTCTCTCAAATAAATAAATAAAATCTTTAAAAAAAAAAATTATTTAAAAAAAAAAGCAATGGCTCAATTAGAACTGATATAATTACTTTTTATTTATTTATTTATTTATTTATTTATTTATTTTTAGTAATCTCTACATCCTACATGGGGCTCGAATTCACAACCCTGAGATCAAGAGTCGCATGCTCTACTGACCGAGCCAGGCGGGTGCCCCAGAACTGATATAATTAAATATTAATTAAAAAATAGAAAATAATCAGTGGAGGGGAGCGTGGCTGGCTCAGTTAGTAGAATGTGCTACTGCTGATCTCGGGACTCTAAGTTTGAGCCCCATGTTGGGTGTAGAGATTACTTAAAAATAAAGTCTTAAAAAAAAAAAAAGAATGGATTAAGGATTTGATTGTCTTCATTGTTACTCCCTCCAAATAATAAGCTCAAACCTCTGCTCTTTTTTTTTTTTTTTAAAGATTTTATTTATTTATTTGACAGAGGGAGAGACACACAGGGAACACAAGCAGGGGGAGTGGGAGAGGGAGAAGCAGGCTTCCCGCAGAGCAGGGAGCCCGATGCGGGGCTCGATCCCAGGACCCTGGGGTCATGACCCGAGCCGAAGGCAGACGCTTAATGACTGAGCCACCCAGGTGCCCCAGACCTCTGCTCTCCTAGAGCTGAGAGTGGGAGCTGAGGTTTTGCTATTGGGTGCCCCTTTATTCTGTGTCAAGCTCTGGGTGGTGGGAGTGTCACTGAAAAAAGGAGGGACAGGATATACTGAGCTTCCATTGCTGGCATGCTCTGTGGGCACCTGGCCAGTCCTGTGTCATGACACCGTCAGCCCCTCCAGAGGTGGGTATGATTGTTGCTGTGTACAGACGAGGCACGAGGGGCTCAGAGGATCAGATAGGATCACACAGCATATAAGTGGAAGGATTTGAACCTAGGTCTGTCTTAAAGCTGTACTTTCTCTGTACCAAGGAGCAAGAGGATAGACAGGTATGAAATCACTTGAGAGCTTTCAAAGTGAGCAGGTGCCAGGACCTCACCTTCAGAGATTCTCATGGGATTGGTCTGGCGTGAGGCCTGGGCTTTTTTTAATTTTAATTTTTTTAAAGAGGTGTTTTTGGGACGCCTGGGTGGCTCAGTCCGTTAAGCGTCTGCCTTCAGCACAGGTCATGATCCCAGCTGGGATTGGGCTCCCTGCTTAGTGGGGAGTCTGCTTCTCCCTCTGCCCCTTCCCCTCCTCTGCCCTCTCTCTCAAATAAATAAACAAAATTCAAAAAAAATTAAGAGGTGATTTTATGCTCTGCCAGGCTTGAAGACACTGCCTTAATCAGAGGCAGGTTCCTAGCCCCCTGGATCAGCCATCATGGGGTGGCCCTTCCCCTGAGCCCCATACTACTGATGTTCTGTCCTTTTCGACAATGACCTTGTGAGCAGTAAATGTTTATTAAACTCTGGGATGCGTTTTTGAGAAGCGGCTTGCAAAGCCATTGTCAAGTTTGGGTTCCCAGTTTCTCATTGTCTTTTACTGGGGATGGGAGACTGTTCTTCAAGAAAAAAGATTAGCCCAGGAAATAACCACCAGTGATAATTTAATGAATTTTAAAGTCAGTGTTTCCCCACTTCAGGCATTTGGGAATCACCTTCATATTTGCTATATGAGGAGGCTGCTTTTAGGCAACAAGCTTGAGAAATGGAAACTTGAGCAATGTAAGAGGGCCCATGGTGACCACTGAGCTGAATGTAAACAGGCTCATTAAATGACCTGCCTCAAAATGACCATAGGCCCTAACTGACCAATTACAACCAGGCACCAAGATTACCAAAAAAAGGAAAATTCCATAGTCCCCATTCTCCTTCACTCTGCCCTATAACTGTGGCTTCTCACCCCTGCCCCATCACAGTCTCTCCTTTGCTCTCCTGTCCACTGCTTCCTTGCTGTGTATTCAGTAAACTTCTATTTCCTTTGTTCTGCCCAGGTGAATCCTCTCTCTCTCTGTCTCTCTCTGTCTCTGTCTCTCTCTTACACACACACACACTCCTTTTCTCTCTCTCACACTCACACACACACACACACACACACATCTTTTCTCTCTCTCTCTCACACACACACACCCCCCAGCCCTGAACCACCGGCCCCCATCCACTTGGGACCCCCATGCTATATGTGCTTGTGGCCACTGCTAATTTACTTAGTATTGTACTTTAAATCAATTCCCACTTTGTAAACTTAAAAACTTTTATTTTAAAAGATAACTGTAGGGGTGCCTGGGTGGCACAATCTGTTAACCTGATTCTCGGTTTCAGCTCAGGTTGTGATCTCAGGGTTGAGAGATGGAGCCCCCATGATGGGCTCATACTCAGCTCAGAGTCCGCTTAAGACTCTCTCTCCCTCGGGCGCCTGGGTGGCTCAGTTGGTTAAGTGACTGCCTTCAGCTCAGGTCATGATCCTGGAGTCCCAGGATCGAGTCCCGCATCAGGCTCCCTGCTCGGCAGGGAGTCTGCTTCTCCCTCTGACCCTCCCCCCTCTCATGCTCTCTCTATCTCATTCTCTCTCAAATGAATAAATAAAATCTTAAAAAAAAAAAAAAAAAAAGACTCTCTCTCCCTCTCCCTCTGTCCCTCCTTCTCTCTCTCTCTCTCAAATAAATAAATCTTTAAAAAAAAGAAGGGAAAACTGTAGGGGCACCTGGGTGGCTCACTTGGTTAAGTGTTGGACTCTTGGTTTTGGCTCCAGTCGTGATCTTAGGGTTGTGAGGTAGAGCCCTCCATTGGGTTGCTTGAGATTCTCTGCCCCTCCTTCTCCCTCTGCCCCTCCTACTCTCGCATGCACTCTCCCTCACTCTCTCTCTAAAATAAATAAATAAGGGGCGCCTGGGTGGCTCAGTGGTTAGGCGTCTGCTTTCAGCTCGGGTCATGATCTCAGGGTCCTGGGATCAAGCCCTGAGTCCGGCTCCTTGCTCAGCAGGGAGCCTGCTAATCCCTCTCCCTCTGCCTGCCACTCCCCCTGCTTGTGCTCTCTCTGTCAAATAAATCAATCTTTAAATCTTTTTAAAAAGATAACTGTATATCACCACTAAAAATGAAAACCAAAAATACTTGTAATAAACATAACTGTTAAAAATAATGGGCAGTATCATGGGGCACCTGGGTGACTCAGCTGCTAAGCATCTGCCTTTGGCTCAGGTCATGATCCCAGGGTCCTGGGATCAAGCCCCGCATCGGGCTCCCTGCTCAGCGGGGAGCCTGCTTCTCCCTCTCCCACTGCCCCCTGCTTGTGTTCCCTCTCTCACTGTCTCTCTGTCAAACAAATAAATAAAATCTTTAAAAAAAATAATGGGCAGTATCTACTACTATAAGATCCCTCATGGCTCATTCCTCACTTCCCTCACGTTGACTCAAGCGCTACCTTTCCATGGAGTCTTCCCTTCCCTGATCACCCTTTTAAACATTGCATCCCCCGCTCTTTGATTCTTCTCCAGAGCACTCATCACCTTCTCATCTACTGTCCGTTTATTTTAAAAAGAAAATTGTCTCATGTCCTCCCGCTCTAGTGGACACCCCATGGAGGGTAGAAATTATTAAAAAACAAAATTCAACTGAGTAGATTTAAGTACCAAGTTGGCTTGCAAATAGAAAGGAGTTCTGAAGAGCTGAGCAAAGTGGGAGACTTTTTATAGTGTCAGGGAGCAAGAATTCCTGTCCCCTCAAAGGTCCTTCTAGCTGGACTAAGAATCAAATTGGCATGAGACAGCTTAACAGGAGAGATAATCAAATTTAATAAAGCATATGTACAGGGAATCCACATAGACATGGAAATGCCAAAGACAGGCAGAATGAGGTATACACATCATTCTGAATTAAGGAGAAGGGGGTACTGGTCTGTTATTTCAGGGTAAAGGAATGCATTTAACAGGGTGATAAGAAGAGCAGATGTTTGGTAATTAGATGTTTGCCCTACCATACGGTTGAGTTACTCATAAAATTTATCTCTGCTAATAACCCTTGCTGGGAAAGACCCCCAATTTATATTCTTCTTCGTAGGGAGGGACAAAAGTTCCTCTTGAGCCCAAAGGGTCTCAAGTGCCTTCAGCTTGAAACAGTCCCCATGTCAGAGTGGCACATTGGTGCGGGGCTGTCCTGAACCCCTTCAGTAGGCAGAAGGAGGCATGAACAAGGAAAAAGCAGAGTATCTCATCTTTGGGGGCCGAAAGCAGTCTATCAAGTGGATTACCTCATTAGTGCTGACCAGGAAATTCCGGATTTACTGATTTAAGATTACATTCTTGGGAGGGGCGCCTGGGTGATGCCATCGATTGAGCATCCAACTCTTGGTTTCCGATCAGGTGATCTCAGGGTGCTGAGATCAAGCCCTGGGTGTTGGGCTCTGTGCTCAGCGCAGAGTCTGCTTAAGATTCTTTCTCCCTCTGCCCCTCCCCCACCAAATAAATAAATCTTAAAAAAAAAAAAGGATGAAGATTACATTCCTGGGAGAAGTTGAAACTGAAATTAGGTTAGATGTTAAGTCTTGGTTTGCCGATGTGGGGTTTACCACAAGTGACTCCATTGTGAGCTTGTTGACTTTTTCTTTTTTTTAAGATTTTATTTATTTATTTGACAGAGACACAGCAAGAGAGGGAACACAAGCAGGGGGAGTGGGAGAGGGAGAAGCAGGCTTCCCGCTGAGCAGGGAACCGGATGCAGGGCTCGATCCCAGGACCCTGGGATCAGGACCTGAGCCAAAGGCAGATGCTTAACGACTGAGCCACTCAGGTGCCCCTGACTTTTTCTTTAATTAAATGTTTACTTCTTTGTTAATTAAATGTTTACTTCTTTGCTGTGGCCCACTGCCCACAACCGTGCTTCACACATAGTGGGTGCTCAGTAAATATTTTTTAAGTAACTTGAGCAAAGGGCAGACCTGGATGTAGCCTTAGAAGTAAGTCATCAAGTTCACTAGTCTTCAAACTTCTTTCAAGTGAAATCTGACATGGAAGACCTATGTTGAAACAGATAAAAAGGAACAACATCCTAGTACTGTGTGCAGGTGTCCTGGCGGGGTCCCCCTCCTTGTGTTAGTCTTGTGTGCTTTTCCAACACTACTGAGCAATTCTCCAGTTCTCAGTGGACATTGATTGGTGTCCTACAGATGTAACTCAATTCTGACTCGACCTGAAGATAGTGTCAGAAGCCACAGGCCAAGTGCTCAGTCCCACAAATCTGCAACCCCCCCCCCCCACTCAGATGTCTAAATTCCAGGTTGTTACCTGTGCTTTTGACCAACCAACCGGTTATAAACAGGACGTTCCCATGACCCCCGTGCTCAGATTCAATTAATTTGCTAGAGCAACTCACAGAACCCAGAAAATCAGTTTACTTACTAGATAACCTGATAACTAATTACAAAGGCTATTGAAGGCTACAAATGAACAGCCAGATGAAAGATTCATAGGACAAGGTAGGTGGGGAAGGGGCACAGAGCTAACGCGTGCTCTCTGAGCAGCCAGTCTCCCCATACCTTCACGTGTTCACCAGCTCACAAAGCTCGTTAAACCCCATCCTGGGTTTTTATGGAGGCTTCATTACTTGGGCACGGTTGATTAAATCTTGGGCTATTGGTGATGGAGCTGGATCTCCGGCCCCTCTCCTCCCCCAGGAGGTCAGGGGGTGGGGCTGAAAATTCCAATCCTGTCATTGTTGGTTCTCTGGAAACCAGTCCCCATCCTTAAGGGCTTTTCAAAAGTCATCATTAACATAAATTCAGGTGTGGCTGATAGGGGCTTGCTATGAATAACAAAAGGTGCTGCTTTCACCTTTATAGCACTTACCACTTGGGAAATACCAAGGGTTTTGGAAGCTCTGTGCCTGCAGGAGGACCAAATATCTATTTCTTACTGTAAATCACAATATTACACTTAGCGACAGAAACACTGAGCCCAGAGAGGGGATGTCCCTTCCCCCACATAACTCTACACTCAAAAATAACAGACGTAAATAAGCTGGAGTTGCTTTTCTGTTTGGGACTATTGCTTGAAGGCCTAGAGCGGAAGAGGAGCACAGCCTAAATGGAATGTTCTCTGTGCTGAGAACTCTCGAACAATCCTTTCCTGAACAAGGAGCAAGGAAGTCAAGTTCTCAGTTCACACTGTCCTGGTTTACAGGTACTGGGAGAAAACCCGTTATTTCAGAAGCAGTGTGTGCTTATTGCGCTCTTAAGGCAGATGTTAGACTTCTTCCTGGAGAGAGTATTGATCTTTTGTTTGGGAAAATATTTCAAGAGACCTATTGATTTTGCAAAGGGATACCTGCTGAGGGGCCAACCTTGCTGTTCGCGACTAAGCAACAGGATTTTTAGTTTTACCTAAGTACTCTTCTGTACTTGCCTCATATATCTTTGCCTTACTTCCAACCTTTATTTAGCACTTTTTAAAGATTTTATTTATTTGAGAGAGAGACAGAAAGCAAGAGAGAGCACAAGCAGGAAGGAGAGGGAGAAGCAGGCTCCCCGCTGAGCAAAGAGCCCGATGTGGGACTCAATCCCAGGACTCTGGGATCATAACCTGAGCCAAAGGCAGACGCTTTAACCCACTGAGTCCCCCAGGTGTCCCTAGCACTTCGTTTGAACAGATTTTTTTGTACACAGTATGTAGAGGGGAGATGGGGAAAGAACTTGGCAGTAGGCCAGGGCGAAAGGAGTCAGGTATCCAGTATGATGTTCCCGGGTAGGGAACATTGGCCACAGTGATGTCTAATGCTCAGTTTAAAGATACTGTTCATTTGGGGCACCTGGGTGGCTCAGTCATTAAGTGTCTGCCTTCGGCTCAGGTCATGATCCCAGAGTCCTGGAATCGAGCCCCGCATCAGCTCCTAGCTCGGCGGGAAGCCTGCTTCTCCCTTTCCCACTCCCCTTGCTTGTGTTCCCTCTCCCACTGTGTCTCTCTCTGTCAAATAAATAAATAAAATCTTAAAAAAAAAGATACTATTCATTCTGTGATGATACTGCCCCAGATATTCAGGATCATTGTTACCCCAATGGGTTGAATTGTGGCTCCCCTAAAAAGATATATTCACATCCTAACCCACCTGTAAATGTGACCTAATTTGGAAAAAGGGGTTTTGCAAATATAATTAAGGATTTTGAGATGAGATCATCCTGGATCATCTGGATGAGCCCTAAATCTAATGAATGATAAGTGTCCTTATAAGAAACAGAAGAGGGGTGCCTGATGGCACAGTTGGTTGAGCATCCAACTCTTGGTTTCTGTTCAGGTCGTGATCTTGGGGTCGTGAGTTCGAGCCCTGCGTTGGGCTCTGAGCTCAGCATGGGGTCTGCTTAAGATTCTCTCTCTCTCTCTCTCTCTCCTTCCCTCTCCTTCTGCCACTCCTGCTCATGTTCTCTCTCTCTAAAATAAATAAATAAATCTTAAAAAAAAAAAAGGAAAGAAACAGAAGAGGGGCACCTGGCTGGCTCAGTGAGTAGAGCATGTGACTCGATCTCAGGGTTGAGTTTAAGCCCCATGTTGGATGTAGAGATTACTTAAAAATAAAATCTTTTTTCTTTTTCTTTCTCTTTTTTTTTTTTAAAGAGAGGGAGCACAAGCAGGGGTAGCGGCAGGCAGAGGGAGAGGGAGAAGCAGGCTCCCCCGCGAGCAGAGAGCCCAATGTGCAGCTCAGTCCCCAGGACTCTGGGATCATGACCTGAGCCGAAGGCAGGCACCCAACCGAGCCACCCAGGCGCCGCTAAAAATAAATTCTTAAAAACAAAAAAGGAAACAGAAGAGGAAAACAGAGGAGAAAGCAAAAAGACAGACAGAGATGGAGCCAGAGGTTGGAGTGATGTGGCCTCAAACCAAGGGATGCCTGGGGCCACCAGAGTCTGAAAGAAGCAAAAAGTATCGTCCCCTAGAGCTTTCAGAGGGAGCCGGGCCCTCTTGTCACCTTGATCTCGGACTTTGGCCTCCAAAACTGTGTGAAAATAAATTTCTGTTGTTTTCTGGCACCAAGTTCGTGGTTGTTGGCCATGACAGGCCTAGGAAGCTAATCCAGGCCCCCGGGCCTTGTGTTGGTGGAGCTTTGGGAAGGCAGGAGCGGGTACAGTGAAGGCTGCCACAGGGCGTTAATGGGACAAGATCTTTTACTGAAGATTGCTCAGGAGCCAGAGCAGGGGCTTCTCCTGTCCCGTCGCGCATCAGGCGCTAATTGGGCTTCCCGATCTGTACCCTCCCACACAGCTCACTGATCCTGTGCGTCTCTCCTCTTCGCCCCCAGCAGCTCTGTTTTCCGTGCTGCTCAGCCCGCCGGCAGCTTGCTTCCTGGTCTCAGCTGAACGAGGGTGCCGTCCTTACTGACCGGCGATTTTCCCTGCCTCGTCTGGTGAGCCCTAGGGAGTCTCGGGTTCCGAGGAGTTCTCTCCTTACAACCAGCAGCATCTTCACTAAGGCACAAGGTATGGAAGGAGCCGCAGTGGAGGGAAAGAGGATTGTTTCCACTGACAGATGCCAGCCCTGGGCCGGGCTCCTCATGATGCACCCCTCTGGGCTTCTCACTGCCTCCCCACTCCCCACCCTCCCCCCAGGAGCTCTCTCTAAAAAGTAATGAGGCCTAAACGAATGCCTGGAACACATGGAGTAAACCTCGGTATTTCCTGCGACTTAATAGTTATTGGAATGGAATGAAGGAGTGGATGCCGTGAGGTGTAAACAGGTCCCTGGACGCCCGGGGCCGCTCTCCGCTGCGGCAGTTTGGCACCTGCTGGCCAGGAGTGGAGGGTGCTGTGCAACCGGCGGGTCATGGCTGTCTGGTGACACCGCCGTGAGCCACGCACCGTGGCTTCACAGATTTCCGACGTGGCCCCGCCCCGTGCCCGGCACTTAGCAGGTGCTCAGGAACCGTGTCAAGCTGGCCCGTGAGTGTGACGTGCACATGTGGTTAGCTCCCACTCAGTACTGCCCTGACACCCAGCAAGGGGCTGTCCCCTGCTCTAGGCTCACGCCTCAGGGGCCTTGTGCTTTGGAGTGCATTCCTCAAAGGCATCCTCTAATGGTGTCTGGAATGGGGGGGGGCAGCAGTAGTATTCAGGCCTGGTACCCTCAGGCCATACCTTGTCCTACGTTAAGTCCTGGTTGCCAGAAAACCAGGAAAAAAAATTTTTTTTAGATTTATTTATTTTTAGAGAGAGAGTGAGCATGTACAAGTGGGGAGAGGGGTTGTAAGGAGAGGGAGAGGGAAAGAAAATCTTCAGCAGACTCTCCACTGAGCACAGAGCCCAACCCAGGACTTGATCCTGTGACCCCAAGATCATGACCTGAGCCAACGCCAAGAGTCAGACGCTCAACCAACAGAGCCACCAGGTGCCCCTACCTCAAAATGTCCTAAGAACCACTCTGCCTGGCTAGGGCTGGCAGTATCATCTAGGTGGAGCTCCCTGAGCCTGAACTGGGGTCCACATGGGTTCTTGGTTCTCTTTCTCCCCTTCTTTCAAAGTGGTCTCTAACCCTCTACCACATTTATGGAGTTGACCAGATGACCTGAGAAGATCATGCCTGTGGAGTGTTCCTAGGGTCTTGTGGCTAAGACCTGCTTCAGAAGGATGGTGTAGGAGCAGATCACTCCCTCTGGCTGGTGTGGTATTTCCTTTGTGGTATCACATGAAATCACATCTGCAAAATGATGCTGACACACAGATTTTAGGTGACTCTCATATCAGACGCAGGAGGGGTTCAGAGCTCTGAGCTATGAATGGTTTACCACTGACCGTTGGGTTTGACCCACATATATGGGCCTGTGCATTGGCTTTTGCGCATCTGTGTTCAGACTATAGTACCACCGCTGGTCTGCGGCACCCATGGGTCTTAGGGTAGCAGCAAGTGTCC
>NC_138378.1:22121448-22149269 GCF_054177405.1 Leptonychotes weddellii | reverse complement strand
AACTCCCTACTATCTTAATGTTAATGCTTTGCTAGAGGGAAAAACAACCTTAGCTTGACAATAGCAAGGCCTCCGGGATCCTGAGAGTCTTCTTTAGCATATGAAAGTCCTTTTGGACACCTCCCTTTTTCCTTGCCTCCCCCAACTCCCAAGTATATAATCAGCCATTCCTCACAACCCCTTCCTGCCCGTGTGTCCTGTTCCCTTGCTTTAATAAGATCCCTTTTTTGCACCAAAGACGACATCTCAAGAATTCTTTCTTGTCCTTCAACTCCAGACCTCACCAGCATTCCAAAACTACATCATTATCAATGTCCTTTCTTGCCTCTAATTGATAAGGCAAATCTTACTCTTCTGGGTTAGCCTTAAGCTGTGCTGGTTGAGGACAAACATTCTTTGCCCAAATGATACTGTTCTTGTTCCGCCCATGGTCCCCTTGTCTATGCTCCCTGCTGGGGGAAGGGAGCAAGCAGGAGCGAGGTCAGCATTGAAATAGATCACATTTTAGGAATGCAGTGATTGCAGCTCAAAGAGTTAAAGAGAAGACACGGTTGGACACTATAAAATTCTAAATGGTAAATTTAACATGACCAAAAATGAGGTATCATTCACAGATTACCCATAAGCTGGGTAAGACTTCTGTCAGTGGTCATCATCGATGAAGCACTACCTTTGAGAGTGTCCAGGAAGCCATGAATCACTGGCAGCAGGATGGAGAGGCAGCCCCTCAGTCACAGTGTAACCAGCATTAAATAAATGGTATTAGGGAAATGCAGAAGCTAGATCTATACTGTTTCAGTGTAAACAGGGTCTGAAGAGTATGGCATTGTAAGCACTAAGTTGCTGCCTTTTTCTCATAGGGGGAGATATAATATCCCAGAACAGCACATTCGACAGTAAAGAACAGGAAGAGATGGATACCACAAAGAATCTATATGTGTACTGATTGAACAATAAACATAAAGTCAATACCCATTATCCCCAGTCTTCTCAATAAATCCCTACAACTCATATGGGCCCAGGAATTTCCTATTTCTAATCAAATTGTTTATATGGGCAGCGCTTCCCAAAACGTCTTTGTCAAGGGCCCCGTGTACCCTAGGGATATTCCTGTTCCCATTTCCAGGTAATGGTTTCTTTCTGGAGCTCACATGTGGACCTCACACCCATTCATTCTCCTTCTAGTATTCACACCCCAATTTTCCTCTTGAGAAAACACTCCGCCCCATCATCACTCCACATGGAATCTGATGAAACTGAACTCACCCTCCATTCTGGGGGTGAAACTTCTGACTTAGCACATCTCATTCCTCTGGCCCCAACAGTTGGTTTGTGGATGGGCACATGACCCAGCCAAAGCAAATGAGACATAGTGAGACTTACTTGTGATTCTGGAAAGGAGACTCTGCTTCCTACGGTATGTACAACCTAAGAGTACGTAATAGCTGGATTCGCTACTGCCTTCTTGCTATCACATAAAGCCTGGAACTCAAGCCAGCAACTGAAGAAGAACAAAATAGGGGTAGAGGGAACTAGGATTTGGTGAGCTCATCTGATCTCCTGATCAAGCTGCACCTGAAGCCAAACACACTTGGCCTGTGAGCCAATAACGTCTCCTTTTACATAAGCAGTTTTAGTTAGATTTCCTATTACTTGCAGCCAGACTAAGCCCAACTGATTATCACATTTGAGAGCAGTTGCCTTTATTGACCATATGCCAATGCCTTTTCAATCCCATTTTTTTGGCTTCTTAACAAAATGGTATCATGAAATGTCCATTATCCTCTGCCTGGTTTCTATTCCTGCCTCTTTCCTGCCCTCCAAATGAGACCTCTTGACATCTACTGCAGGCTCAGCCCTTCTCCAGTTACTAAGGGGAAATTCTGCCCTAAATTGAAGAGGTCGATAACTCCAGCCCCAGGACAGACTCAATTGAATCATTCTTTCCCATCCTGTAGCCTAGGTTCCTCACTCATCAAGTTTTAGGGTCTCAGTACAAGTCATGTGCCTGAGATTTTTAAACTGCAATAACCAAACAAATAATCCAATTAACAGATGGGCAGAAAACATGAACAGACATTTCTCTGAAGAAGACATACAGGTGGCCAACAGACACATGAAAAGATGCTCAACATCATCATCAGGGAAGTGCAAATCAAAGCCACTGAGATATCACCTCACACCTGTCAGAATGGCTAAAATAAAAAAAAACAAAACACAAGAAACAAGTGTTGGCGAGGATGTGGAGAAAAAGGAACCCTCGTGCACTGCTGGTGGGAGTGTGAACTGGTGCAGCCACTTTAGAAAACAGTATGGAGGTACCCAAAAATTTAAAAATAGAATTACCATATGACCCAGTAATCACACTACTGGGTATTTACCCAAAGAATAGAAAAACACTAATTCGAAAAGATATGCATCCCTATGTTTATTGCAGCATTATTTACAATAGCCAGATTATGGAAGCAGCCCCTGTCCTTCGATAGATGAATGGATAAAGACGTGGTATAAAATAGGGTGCCTGGGTGGCTCAGTTGGTTAAGCATCTGCCTTTGGCTCAGGTCATGATCCCAGGGTCCTGGAATCAAGTCCTGCATTGGGCTCCCTGCTCAGCAGGGAGTCTGCTGCGCCGTCTGCCCTTCCCCCCATTCATGCTCATGCTTGCTCGCTCTCTCACAAAAATAAATAAAACATCTTAAAAAAAAAAAGATGTGGTATATATACGCAATGGAATGTTATCCAGCAATAAAAAAATGAAATCTTGCCATTTGCAACAAAATGGAATGATCTAGACATAGATTAGAGAGTATAATGCTAAGTGAAATAAGTTGGTCAGAGATACGGTATGATTTCACTCATGGAAATTAAGAAACAAAACAAATGAACAAAGGAAAAAAAAGAAACCAAAAAACAGACTCTTAACTATAGTGAACAAACAGGGGAGGTGGGGGGGAATGGGTGAAATAGGTGACAAGGACTAGAGAGTACATTTATCTGGATGCGCACTGAGCAGTGTGTGGAGTTGTTGAATCACTGCGTTGTACCTGAAACATAACACTGTATGTTAACTACACTGGAATTAAAAAAAAAAAAAAAAAGTGTTGGGAGAAAAAACCCACCAACCTGGGAATCTGTACCTGCTAAACTATCCTTCACAACAAACAGAAAAATAAGCCAAAATTGAAGAAATGTGTTGCCAGTCTCCATGTCTTGCAAGAAGTTCTTTAGAGAATGGCAATGATACAGGTCAGAAACTCAAGTCTACATAAAGGAAAAGCTTTTAGGAAGGAATAAGTGAAAGTAAAATTTAAAAATGGTCTTTTTTGGGTGCCTGGGTGGCTAGTCGGTTGGGCGTCCACCTTCGGCTCAGATCATGATCCCAGGGTCCTGGGTTTGAGTCCTGCGTTGGGCTCCCTGCCCAGCAGGGAGCCTGCTTCTCCCTCTCCCACTTCCCCTGCTTGTGCTCTCTCTCTCTGTCAAATAAATAAATAAAATCTTTTTAAAAAAATGGTCTTTTTCTTATTCTTTTTTTTTTTTTTAAAGATTTTATTTATTTATTTGAGACCGAGAGAATGAGAGAGACAGAGAGCACATGAGAGGGGGGAGGGTCAGAGGGAGAAGCAGGCTCCCCGCCGAGCGGGGAGCCCGATGCGGGACTCGATCCTAGGACTCCAGGATCATGACCTGAGCCGAAGGCAGTCGCTTAACCAACTGAACCACCCAGACGCCCCTTTTTCTTATTCTTAAATAAATAAAAAATCAACTGGAATAACCAGAATGACCTACGTTGCCAGCTTGAGGCCACAAAGAAAGCCACTGTTTTTCAATTTTCCACTCATTCAAATCCTCACATGCCTTTATTTGTACAAGGGCCCAAATCTCCCTCTTTAGGCTTCCCCTGATTCCCCCATTTTCAAAGCTCAGGGGATAATTTGGGTTTAGAGCATCAGTACAGTTCCACTGCCACCAGCAGAGAGAACTAGGAAGTCAGATCAGCTCACTCCACTGCATCACCATGTCGCTGTTGAAGCCTGGTCTCTGTAGCCCCATGGATGTTCATCCATCACTGATGGCTCTCCTTCCTGGGCTCCTGCTCAGGTCTCAGTAGTGCCCCCTTTGGGCTCCTTCAAAGCACTGGTCACGATTTTAATTACATACTTGTTTCTTTACCTGCTGATTGTCTGACTCCCCCGCCAGTATGTAAGTTCCATGGGTGCTGCCGTTTCCACATCTGCTTTATTTACCACTGCTGTTTTGGAGCAGAATTGGTCCTTAACAAGTATTGCTAACATCAGTGTAAGAATGAAGGAATGTGTACATGCATGAATGAATAAATGAATTAAAGCTTCTGAAGCAACGGAGAGACGAGAGAAGGTGGTTCTCCAGAGATGGAATATGGACCCATCCCTTCAGAGAGAGTCTGAATCCTCACTGCAGTAGTCCAGCCCATAATCTCCCACAAGGCATTGCAGAAGGCAGAGAAATAAACTCTTTGCCATTCTTTCCCGGTGGTAATAGGATGCAAGGGGAAGTTCTCACTGTGGCAGTTTTAAAATATAGCCCCCGGATTTTTTTATATTCTTTTTAGCAAATAGTGGGATCTATATCCCCTCTCGTTGGTCTGGGCTCTGAATGCTGGACCAGTGGTAGAAATGAAGTACCAGGGGCGCCTGGGTGGCTCAGTCGTTAAGTGTCTGCCTTCAGCTCAGGTCATGACCCCAGGGTCCTGGGATCGAGCCCCACATTGGGCTCCCTGCTCGGCGGGGAGCCTGCTTCTCCCTCTCCCACTCCCCCTGCTTGTGTTCCCTCTTTCGCTGTGTCTGTCAAATAAATAAATCTTAAAAAAAAGAAAAGAAAAGAAAAGAAAAAGAAATGAAGTACCAGTTTCCAGGCACAGGCTTTAAGAAACTGTCAGTTTCCACTTCCTGTCTCTTGGAACTTTCATTCATGAAACGGGTCCCCATGCTGTGAGGAAGCCCAGGCAGCTTTGAGAAGAGGTCCACATGGAGAGGAACTGACAGCCAGCACCAACCCGCCTGCTGTGTGGGTGAGCCATCCTGGAAATGGATTCACCAGACTCGGTGGAGCTGTCCTGGCTGACGTCGCATAAGCAGAGATGAGCTGTGCCTCCTGAACCCTGCCCAAATTGTAGGCTCATGAGAAAAATAAGTGATTTCTATCTTAAGTGACTAAATTTTGAGTGTTTGGTTATGCAACAGTTAGAACTGGGACACTCATAAAACTTCAGCTTCTACTCTTCCATAATCTAGTTTCACTCAGTTTCCCTGTTCCACATGCCATGTCCCCTTTGGGGCCTGCATTCTTGACAGGCAGCTTACATCCAATCCCATCTATGGCATGGGGTGGGGGGCTCCTACTGCCCCCTATGTCTCCAGTCCTGCAGGAAGATTGCTTAGCCTGTGGAAACCCCACCCACCTGGCCTCTCTAGCAGCCCATGCTAAGACCTTGAATGTTTCATGGTAGACTGGCTTTGGAGTTTAGGAATGAAATGTCAGTGTCCTTTCAAGCCAGTTCCAAGCCCTTTTATTCCCATGGCTGTATTTGTGAACACCTTAGCAGAACTTAGCAGAGGTTGTTTATCTGTTGGGGAAGCTGTGTGCCATGTCCAGTCACAGCATTCCTTGTTGTGCCCTGTCACTCGGTGTGGATGCAGACTCTAGACTCAGGGGAAGCATCTCTGAACCCTCTAAATGGTTCTGAAACATGTTTAGATGCTGTTTAGCCGCTTGGATGGGCTAGTGTCTGCCTCATTAATCTGACAAACTGTTGGAAACAACTTGCTTGCTTCCCTCTCCCTGGTATTGGGCACCAGCAGCCTCCTCACCTTGAGGACACTTTAAATTTTAGGAGGCCAAAGGAGCCTGGCTTTGGAGCTAGACAGACATGAATTCAAATTCCAGCTTCATGATGTGAATCTCTCACATTCCTGTGATCTTGGGCAGGGAATGTCACGTCCCTGATGCCAGGTTTTCACATCTGCTCATAGGGATAATGCCAACTTGAGATTGTAGTTACAAGCAGTCAATGAGGTAAGGCACACAATCTACATTTTATTTTTAAAAATTATTATTTTTTAATGTTTTATTTATTTTTAGAGAGTGAGCACACACAGGCAGCGGGGAGGGGCAGAGGGAGAGGGAGAGAGAGAAAATCTTAAACAGACTCCACGCTCAGCACGGAGCCCAATGCGGGGCTCAATCTCAGGACCCTGAGATCATGACCTGAACTGAAATCAAGAGTCAGGTGCTTAACCAACTGAGCCACCCAGGTGCCCCACACAATCTACATTTTAACTGGGTCTGCCAGCCCTCTGAGAGTGACCCAAGATGGATTCAAATCTCCCACTTGACCTTTTATGCAAATTAGTACCTAATAAGGGCTTAGAACAATGCCTGTGAGAAAGTGCTAGAGAAAGTCCTGTGAATTTTTTTTTTTTTAAGATTTTATTTATTTATTTGAGAGGGAGAATGAGAGAGAGAGCACATGAGAGGGGGGAGGGTCAGAGGGAGAAGCAGACTCCCTGCCGTGCAGGGAGCCCGATGCGGGACTCGATCCAGGGACTCCAGGATCATGATCTGAGCCAAAGGCAGTCGCTTAACCAACTGAGCCACCCAGGCGCCCAGTCCTGTGAATTTTATGCATTGCTTTTGTGCACCTGACTCCAGGCTTCGGGTAAATCTGTTTGGAAAGATAGTGAGGTTCAGGGGTTAAAGGGTGGACTCTGGGCACAAACTTCCTGTGTTTGAATTTTGGCTCCAGTACTTGCTCCAGGTGTGATCTTGAGTGAGTTAACCTCTCTGGGCCTCAATTTCCTCATCTATAAAATGAAGATGATAATAACACCTGTCTTTTAAGGTTGGTATAAAGATGGGGTGAGTCACTGTATATAAAGCACCCAGAACAGACATAGAGCTATGTAATGTTAGCTATTATGATTCTGCACTATGTTTATCACATGTGAAATCTTACTCCTTCCTTAATTCCCACACATAAACTCCCACTCAAAAAAAATTTTTTTTAATTTTTTTTTTTTAGATTTTATTTATTTATTTGAGAGAGAGAGACAGAGATAGTGAGAGAGAGCACAAGTGGGGAGGAGAGGGAGAAACAGGCTCCCCACTGAGCAAGGAGCCTGATGTGGGATTCGATCCCATGACCCTGGGATCATGACCTGAGCTGAAGGCAGATGCTTAACCAACTAAGCCACCCAGGCGTCCTCAAAAAAATTTTTGTGTGTATAGTTTCAGGACTTAAAAAAGCATTTGGATGCAATGGGTAGAGTTAATTTTCTTTCTTTTTTAATAAGATTTATTTATTTAGGGGTGCCTGGGTGGCTTAGTCAGTTAAGTGTCTGCCTTCCGCTCAGGTCATGTTCCCAGGGTCCTGGGATTGAGCCCTGTGTAGGGCTTCCTGCTCAGCAGAGAGTCTCCTTCTCCCTCTCCCCCTCTGCTGCCCACCCCCCACCCACCCGCGCCTGCTCATGCTCTCCCTCTCCCTCTTGCTCTGCACTCTCTCTCCAATAAATAAATAAAATCTTTAAAAAAAAAAAAAGGTTTATTTATTTTTAGAGAGCACGTGCTTGCATGCACATGGTGGGGGAGGGGCAAAGGGCAAGGGATAGACTTCTCACTGAGTGCTGGGCCCAACTTGGGGCTCCATCCCAGGACCCTGAAGTCATGACCTGAGCTGAAATTAAGAGTCAGATGCTCAACCAACTGAGTCACCCAGGCGCCCCTAGAGTTAATTTTCTAAATGACTGGGAGAACATATGCCAAGATATGCATGCATATCTAGCCTGATCATAGACACTGGAAAATCAGCAAAACAAGAAGAGTTTTTTTCACCACTCATGTAATTGATAAGAGCAGCTTACCATTGGTATCAATGCCTGTAACAATTACACATGTAACCCAGATGTACCCTAGAGTCTCACCATGGGTGATCTCAGTAAAATTGACTTGATTCCATGTCCACAGTCTATAGGTTCACAGAGCTCTCTCCAAGAGTCTGGAGACTCCAAGGGGCTCACATGCTCAGTAACATCTGCCTCTGGGGGCCTGGTTTTGGCATGAATCTCTGTGACCCAGATGTGAAACTCAGCCACACACACAGACAAATAACCACCCAAATCGCAGAAAGCATTCATGGGTATAATTAGATTTTTTTTCCCAGTTGGTAAAAAATTTTAAATACACAAAAGAACAGAACATAATCTAACAAACACCCATGCCCTCCAACTCTCAGAATTTAATTTTATCATTTTATCATTTTATCATCTGCTTCATTTTATATTTGCTGTTTTTCAGCTAGTAGGGTTAAAAGTGAAATCTTCTCTGTACACTTCCCTCCCCAGGGAATTTTACCATCAGGAATTTGGTGTCTGTCCTTCCAAATCTTGTTTTTATAATTTTACTGCATATAATATATCCATAAATGCTCGTAACACTGTTTTGTGCGGACTTAAAATGCACAAAAGGGGCACCTGGCTGACTCAGTTGGTAGACATGCGACTCTTGATATCAGGGTTGTAAATTCGAGCCCCGTGTTGGGTGTAGCAATCACTTAAAAATAAAATCTTTAAAGAAATTAAAAATAAGTAAATGCACAAAAATGGTATCGTATTTTATTCTCTGGAACTTGCTTTTTACATAATGTGTTTTGAGATCTATCTTTGATGATATGATATATATATATAGACATTAGTTCATTCATATTAACTGTTATAGAGTATTTTATCTTAGGAATATTTTAAAATTCCTCTATCTAAAGTTCTGCTTGTAGACAATTGAGGTTTTTCCAAATTTCCTCTATGCAGGAAATTTGGAAAATTCTGCTCTTTGCAGACAATGCTGCAAAGAGCAAACGTTCTGTGCGTGTTTCCTGGTGCACATTAGCAAGAGTCTCTATAAAAACTTAGAAGTGGAATTGCCAGGTGAGAGGGCATGTGCATTTTGTACCTCACTAGATACATACTACCAAACTGCTCTGCGGTTAACTTCTACCAGCAGAGTGGGAGTGTTCCTGTATTGTAAGAAGATTTTCCTGAAGATTGGATGGGATGCAAATAAACAAGAGAAGTGATTGCATCAAAGAAATGCAAAAAAGTTCAAAATAACTCTTAGGTTCATCTCTGCTTAATTGTTTTTCTGTCTCATCTCCATGCGTATAGATACCGGCCCCTTGGGGGATTCCACCTGCTGTTTTAACCCTATTGTTCCTAGTCTCAAACCATCTTGCTCACAACTTTCTCCTCCTTGTCTATTTTCCAGTGCCTTCACTTCCAGTCCCATCTCTCTACCTCCATTACTGGGGCAAAAAAATAAGTTCTTCCCGGGGTACCTGGCTGGCTCAGTTGGTGGAGCGTGCAACTCTTGGTCTTGGGGTTGTGAGTTCAAGCCCCATGTTGGGCATGGAGATTAGTTAAAAAAAAAAAAGTTCTGCCCATATTCTCTTGGAAGGCTGTTTCATCATCCCTTGTGTTGCTTGTGGCCAGAGGCTCCTGCCTCCACAAATTTATTTTCTATCTTATCAAGGTGGCTAAAAGGTTCTGGTACCAATTCCAATGTTGGGAGGGAGTTCCCTGCACCAATAACCAATTCTCAGGACCCAGTTGAGTGTGTGCCTGGGTTCTGACACCATCGACCGAGAGAGAGCATCAGAGTCCCCAGGCTGAGGGTTCAGTCCTACAAGGCTGCTCCCACCCCCGATTCAGCCCCCAGACACAAGCCTAGGGCCCCCATGCTTCTGACCGACTGGCTGTAAATCAGAGGTTCTCATGACCTCCTCCTCAGGTTTGATTAATTTGCTAGAGCAGCTGGGAGAAGGAAAAGAAACATTTTATTTACTAGATCACTGGTTTATTATAAAAGGATCTAACTCAGGAACAGCCAAGTGGAAGAGACGCACAGGGCAAGGTATGGGGAAAGGGGCACGGAGCTCCCATATCCTCTCCAGGTGAGCTGCTTTCCCCAGTCTCCATGTGTTCACTAATCTGGAAGCTCTCTGCACTCCATCTTTTTGGGTTTTTATGGAGGCTACATTACCAAGGTATGTTGGATGAAATCATTGGCCATTGATGATGGAACTAAGTCTCCAGCTTTTCTTCCCTGTCAGGAGGTTAGGGGGTGGGACGGGCTCCATTGTCAACCAGCCCCCATTCTTTTTTTTTTTTTTTTAAGATTTTATTTATTTATTTGATAGAGACACAGCAAGAGAGGGAACACAAGCAGGGGGAGTGAGGGAGGGAGAAGCAGGCTTCCTGTTGAGCAGGGAGCCCGATGCGGGGCTTGATCCCAGGACCCTGGGATCATGACCTGAGCCACCCAGGCGCCCCCCAGCCCCCATTCTTAGAGGCTTTCCTAAGGTCATTTCATTAACATAACAAAAGACAGTTTTATCACTCTCAATACTTAGGAAACTTCAAAGTATTGGGGAGCTGTGAGGCAGAAATGGGGATAAAAATTAAATATTTCTTTCTCTTTTTTTTTTTGAAGATTTTATTTATTTATTTGACAGAGAGAGACACAGCGAGAGCAGGAACACAAGCAGGGGGAGTGGGAGAGGGAGAAGCAGGCTTCCCGCTGAGCAGGGAGCCCGATGGAGGGCTCGATCCCAGGACCCTGGGATCATGACCTGAGCCGAAGGCAGATGCTTAACGACTGAGCCACCCAGGCACCCCTAAATATATATTTCTTATAACAAGTCACAATATCACAGGTGGTTTCTCAAACAGTTCTCTCTTGTATCATTTAGGAATTGCTACATAACAAACTCACCCCAGACTTAACTGACTTAAAACAACTATTTATTTGTTTATTTATTTATTTATTATTTTTAAAATGAAAGACTTTTTTTTATTAACATAGAATGTATTATTTGTTTCAGGGGTACAGGTCTGTGATTCATCAGTCTTACACAATTCATAGCACTCACCATAGCACATACCCTCCCCAAAGTCCATCACCCAGCCACCCCATCCCTCCCACCGCCCTCCACTCCAGCAACCCTCAGTTTGTTTCCTGGGATTAAGAGTCTCTTATGGTTTGTCTCCCTCTCTGGTTTCGTCTTGTTCCATTTTTCCCTCCCTTCCCCTATGATCCTGTCTTGTTTCTCAAATTCCTCATATCAGTGAGATCATATGATAATTGTCTTTCTCTGATTGACTTATTTCACTTAGCATAATCCCTTCTAGTTCCATCCACGTTGTCATTGCAAATGGCAAGATTTCATTTTTTTGATGGCTGTGTAATATTCCATTACACACACACACACACACACACACACCACATCTTCTTTATCCATTCATCTGTTGATGGACATCTAGGCTCTTTCCATAGTTTGGCTATTGTGGACATTGCTGCTATAAACACTGGGCTGGAGGTGCCCCTTTGGATAACTACATTTGTATCTTTGGGATAAATACCCAGTAGTGCAATTGCTGGGTCATAGGGTACCTCTATTTTCAACTTTTTGAGGAACCTCCATACTGTTTTCCAGAGTAGCTGCACCAGCTTGCATTCCCACCAACAGTGTAGGAGGGTTCCCCTTTCTCTGCATCCTCGCCAACATCTGTCGTTTCCTGACTTAAAACAACTATTTATTAGGTCTCTGCTCAGCAGTTTGGGATGGGCTCAGCTAGGTAGTATTCTGTTCTTGTCTGTTCATTCATGCATTGTGGTCAGGTGGTGGCTCTCCTTCTGGGGGGTGGTTGGCTGACAGCTGGGGAACAGCAGTGACTTGGCCACTTGTCTTTCACACTCCAGCAGGCTGGCTTGGGCTTGTTTTCATGGTGGTGACAGGGCTCCAGGAGTGAGAGTAGAAACATGCAAGATGTCTGGAGGCTCAGGCTCAGAACTGGTACAATATTACCTCTGCCTCATTCAACACAGCAGGTCACAAGGCCAGTCTAGATTCAAGGAGTGGAGAAGTAGAATCTCTTGGTTGGAGAAGCTGCAAAGTCACATTCCAATTGGCATGGATGGGGGTGGGGACAGGTTGGATTCTCTGGAAAGCCGACTCTGAGATATAGACATGCAGGAGGTTGGTTGGGATTTGTTCTTGGGATCACCTGTGGAAGAGAGAGGAAGGGACAGGATAGAGCAGAGGGGGAACTCTGAGCTACCAATGTCAGAACAAAGGCTTCAAATGACTGCGTGGGAAACTCTGAAGCTGGGACAGGTCTTCAAAGTTGTCCTGAGCTGGGATGAGAGGACTGTTCTCAAGTTGATCAATCCTTGTATGTAGGCTGCCTCAAAAAGACAGCAGCCAGGAAATTGCCAAAGAAGTCTTTCTTTCTTTCTTCCTTCTTTTCTTTCTTTCTTTTTCTTTCTTTCTTTCTTTCTTTCTGTCTTTCTTTCTTTCTTTCTTTCTTTCTTTCTTTCTTTCTTTCTTTCTTTCTTTTTCTTCCTTCCTTCCTTCCTTCCTTCCTTCCTTTCTTTCTTTCTTTCTTTCTTTCTTTCTTTCTTTCTTTCTTTCTTTCTTTCTTTCTGGATTTTATTTCTTTATTTGAGAGAGAGAGAAGGAGAGAGAGAGCACAAGCAGGTGGAACAGCAGAGGGAGTAGGAGAAGGAGGGCCCCTGCTGAACAGGGACCCTGATGTGGGGCTGGATCCCAGGACCCTGGGATCATGACCTGAGCCCAAGGCAGACGCTTAAGCGACTGAGCCACCCAGGCACCCCAGGAAGCCTTTCATCTAGAGGTCATCTGCTTACAGCACTTCCAGCAGCTGGTGGAATAAGTCCTTCATTCCTCAGGGCAGGAATGTCTGTGAGGAATGTCAGAGTCCACAACACTACTACATCTCCCCAAGAATTGTGATGCTTTTTTTTTTTTTTTTTAGTAAAACTCTACACCCAATGTGGGGCTTGAACTCATGACCCCAAGATCAAGAATCAAATGCTCTACTGATTGAGCCAGCCAGGTGCCCCTGTGATGCTAATTTTTGTGATATGAAGCTGGTGTCCATCTTGTCAGTTCAGAGTCCTATCACCCCTAGGCACAGCAGGACTGGCCAGGGAACACATAGACCTAGGCTCAAAGGGTGGGAATGCTTGCTTATCATTCAAAGGAAACTGTCGGACAAGTAGTTAATCAGCACTAATGAAATCTCTAACATACAAAACAAAGATTTTCTCAGATTCCAAGTCTCTTGAGGTGGAATAGACTTCTGGAGCACCAGACAAACAGCACTAGAAATTGTTAAGTAATATCTAAGGTTAACATAACCTTGCGGGCCTCTAATCAACAGCATCCACCTTCTCGGGAAACCCCTGCCCCAAATTTTGCCCTTGAAATCCTCACTTGCAAGCCATCAGGGAGTTCAGGACTTTTGAGCATTATAATGCTCCCTGTTCTCCTAGGTGGTGCCACACCAATAAATTGCCTATCTTTGTTCACTGCAAAAGCTCCGTATCAGTTTTTATGGGCTTACTGCACATCGGGTGGACAAACTCTGGTTTGGTTCAGTTACAATTGTCACTTGTTATATATGTATACATTGAACATTTGTAAGCACTTATTGGGTGTGTTTCATAAACTATGCATAGATTTTATATGAACGCATTGCTAAAGGTCACTCCTTTGAGCTCAATCTTCATAGTTTCATTGCTCATTCATCTAAGTCACCCACTGAAAACTTAAAGAATGAGGAGAAACTTTGCTTTTTCCTCCAGAAATCTAGACAACAGCAATTTCAAACCATTGCTGGCCACGGAGTCACCAAACTGCGGTTAAGGTAGAGATGTGATGTTGTTCTTTGCAGTAGGAGGAGAGAGAAAGTCTAAGGTCTCGGTCATGGAGAGATGGTCACTCAGAGGGGCATGAGGGAAGCCAGGATGGGAATTTGGCTGGAGGATCAAGCTGTGAGAGGAAAAAGAGAATTAGTGAGGCACTAAAGGATAAACAGCCCCATCAGGGCAGCTCTTGAGATCTGGGCAGACATTTTATGCCTTGAAAAGGCAAGTTGCTGTTATGGCAGAATTCCAGCGGAGTCACCAAATCAGAATTTAGAGAGCTGGATGGAGAACTGTTTCCACCGACAGCAAAGGAAAATCTCTGGGAGCACATAGAAAAGACTGCTTTTTGGAAACAAAGGCATTGAGCTTTATATGGAGATTGACATAGGGACGAATTTATGGGGCAGCCGGAAAGGAGGAAATTACAGGAGAAGTGGTCAGCAGAAACCACGAAATGTCAGGGCCCTCAATTTACAGTGGAGAAACCAGTTCAGATTGATTAAATGATGGGACTGAGATCACACCACGCCTGCTGGCCATTCTGTTTAGCTTTCCAGATCTACCTTTAACCCTCCTCTTCCTGGGGCTCACCTCTATGGATTATGTCAACAGGATCCTTTATTCTCTGACTTCCTGTTTGGTTTGCCCAATGGGAGACACCTGTGGGAGACTGGAGGATGGAAGGAAGGAGAAATGAGGGTGTTTATTGCCCCAGCTCCCTTTGCACTGGGGCCATAGACTGGGGCCATTTTATAAGACCCTCTTCTACAACTCCAGTTCTTTTCACATCCCCATAAATATCCCCTCTCCTTGCCCCTTCAAGCCTGGAGTCCCAATGCCCCCCAACCGTTGTGATCTCTGGGGTGCTTCCTCATCCCTCACTGATATTTCTTGACCCTTCTTGCACCTTTATAAAGTCTTTTTTCTCTTTATTCCATTTGAGTGTGCTATCTCTTTCCTAAGGCAACCTTGAATTGAGAGCTAGCTAGTTTAAAAGTATTCATTTATAGTTGCCCCTTTGGCTGCCCAGACTCAGAAACCCATACTTGTCCCTGGAGAATTTCCCACCATATGAGTCTTTTTTAATTTTTTTTAAAGATTTTTATTTATTTATTTGACAGAGAGAGACACAGTGAGAGAGGGAACACAAGCAGGGGGAGTGGGAGTGGGAGAGGGAGAAGCAGGCCTCCCGCCGAGCAGGGAGCCCGATGCGGGGCTTGATCCCAAGACCCTGGGATCATGACCTGAGCCGAAGGCAGACGCCTAATGACTGAGCCACCCAGGTGCCCCCCCACCATATGAGTCTTAGTGGGAAGTAGAACTCACTTCCCAATGTAGAATGTGGAAGTGCTAGCCTTTGCTTTCCAGCCTCCCTTGAAACTAGGGTTTGGGCATGCAGCCTAGGCTGGGGCAGTCAGGGGTGTACGCATTAGATTTTGAAAGAGGGGCCAGTGAGTCAAAGACACAGGGACAGTGGAGAGGCCCAGTCTGGTGATGGTGGCCATCGAGGCAACAGTATTCCGTCTCTGGGGCAGCCCAGGCCATAGGAGCAGTGGCAGTCCCTAGTGTCAGGTGTGGAGCTTGAGCAGGGTCCAATGGGCAGCCTGAAGGGTCTGGTACTCTAGTGGGGGCAGCAGGGTCCGCACCAGACTAGCCTGTGCCTCTCCCACCGTGGTAGCGGGGTCCGGTTCTCTAGCCTTCCCCACGATGCTGAAAGCTTCCCAGTATCTTTTCCACTGATTTTTTTCTGCATAAATCCACGAGAATCAGTTTCTGTTGCTTGCATTTATGAATCCCAACTGGTGGAGGTTTCCTCGGAACCCAAGTGGGGAGCACCTCCAGGCCTCACAAGGAACCAGAAAACAGCCAGGGGTCACGGCAGCTGCTCCCTGGCTTCCCGAGCTGGTGCTTCAGTTCTCCCTCTCCCTCTCTGTGCCTCTGCGTTTTTCTCCGGCTGTGGCTTGGTCCTAATTCATGAGAAGGCAGTCTAGTCTGTTGATTGGGAAGCACCCACTCGGACGTCAGAATGCTTGGATTTGAATCCCAGATGTGTAGCTCACTGTGAGGCTTTGGTCTAGTTACTGCACCTCGTTCCTCATCCGTACAATGATCATGGCAGGGTCTTCTTGTTTTTACTTATTTATTTTCATTTTTAAAGATTTTATTTATTTATTTGACAGAGAGAGAGAGAGCACAAGCGGGGGGCGGGGGTGGGGGGCAGGCAGAGGGAGAAGCAGGCTGCCCGCGGAGCAGGGAGCCCGATGCAGGGCTCGATCCCAGGACCCCGGGATCATGACCTGAGCCGAAGCCAGATGCTTCACCGCCTGAGCCACCCCGGCGTCCCGGGTCATCTTGTCTCGAGGACTAAGTAAGATACTCTATGTAGAGCCCTCACCGTGCTCCTTGGCTCGCAGTGACCGTCACTAATCACTGCTGTTGTGGTCTTCAGCAGAGCATTTCTCATCATCCTGATTCAGGGCCTTACGGAGCCCAATTAGATCAGCCGTGTTCCACTCAAGCACCTCAAGGAGCCAGGCAGGCAACAGGAAGAAGTGGGGTGGAGCTTGTGCGAGGACACCTTGGGGCAAGGTGGGGACTATGGGGTGTGGAAGAGCGCGGGCCTGTCTGCTTCTCAGCAGCAGCCTTTATGGCCACATGGAATGTGAGCCCAGCGATGCCAGACTTCCCCATTCTTGCAGGAGAAGCCACAAATCTAGATTGTTATGGGAAGCTTGATGTTTTCTAGTATCAATAATCTAAAAAAAAAAAAAAAAAAAAAAGCTGTACAGGCCAAACAGAGCCTCCCGGGGCCCTGATGGGCTGCAGGTGCCCGTACGTGTGTTGTGAATGCAAATCTCCGAGTCCAGTTGAAATTCTCAGGGAGAGAATCTGGTTGAGTCAGATTTATTACACTGACGCAATTAGCTATGGCCATGGTCCACTGCCCACCCAGCAGGGAACGTGGCGAGAGCATTCTGAGAAGCGAGGGTGGGCAGGAATGTGGTGATGACCACACTTCAGGGAAGAGAGGCAGGGACTGAGGAGGTTCCCCAAGAGTTGCTTCTCTGTGGATGACAGGGGCACTGAAAGCAAATATGTCAGGCATATGATAAGGTCTAGTAATGGCAAACTTAAGATGGGGGATTATTTACCTTACATAAAAATGTGTCTGGAGGGGCGCTTGGGTGGCTCAGTCGGTTAAGCATCTGCCTTCGGCTCAGGTCATGATCTCTGGGTCCTGGGATCGAGCCCCACATCGGGCTTCCTGCTCATCAAGGCGTCTGCTTCTCTCTCCCTCTCTCTCTCTGCCCCTCCCCACCGCTCATTCTCTCTCTCTCTCAAATAAATAAATAAAATCTTAAAAAAAAAAAGTGTCTGGAGGAGGCAGAACAGGGCTGGTAGAAAGGCTCAGATATGTCCACATGATTCCAGACTCCATCTTTTCACACCTCCACCTAAGCATGTAGGCTTTTGTTTTCATGTTTGTAACCTCACATGGCAAGATGGCTGAAACTGTAACCATCATGACTATGTTCCAGGCAGGGAGGAAAAGAATCAAGAAGTAAGGGATGGGGTGCCTGGGTGGCTTAGTCGGTTAAGCGACTGCCTTTGGCTCAGGTCATGATCCCAGGGTCCTGGGATCAAGTCCCACATCGGGCTCCCTGCTCTGCAGGGAGCCTGCTTCTCCCTCTCCCCCTCCCCCTGCTTGTGTTCCCTCTCTCGCTGTATCTCTCTCTGTCAAATAAATAAATAAAATCTTTAAAAAAAAAAAAAAAGAAGTAAGGGATGGTCCTTATGTAAGGATTTCCCAGAAATCCCCAGCACATTTCCCCTTCCATCTCAGTGGCTAGAACTGACTCACATACTCATACCTAGCCACAAGGAAATTGGGAAAGTGAATACTTGTAGCTTAGTCCATTGCAGCTCCAAACAGTATCAGGATTGTATTCATTGGAAACAAGGAGAGAATAGAACTTTGGTAGGCAATCAGCCTCTGAATATGTACTATGTACCAGACTCTGGCTAAGCACTGGGGACTGAAAACTGCAGCCTGCACAGCTGAAAGATCCAGAAGTGGTGGAGAAACCCAGTGCAGCTGGGCCTGGTTTCAAAGTGAGAAAATCAGGTTCTGGTTCCTTACAGCTCTGCCTGACCTCCCATCCTTCCTGACCCCATCCCGGCCCTCCTGCTGTCAGGGTGGCCCCGCCATGGCCCAAGCAGGGTGGGAAGGATGTGTGATTAACACCAGTAGCAGTTTCAGGAGGCACCCAAGAGACGTTTCAGAGAGAAATATGTAACTGGCACATCTGGTTTATAATGTATATTACTCCCTGACACATAATTTGAGTAATATATGTAAAGCAGAAAGTCCAAGTGCTGATTTAGGAGCCTTATTATTACCCTGTCAGCAGAATTCATGTTGTGTTTGCACAGCGCTCAGGGTCCAGCATCTCATCTAGGGCAGCAGGAAGGAGAAGGCTTTCTGATGGATGCCAGCTGAGGGTGGAGGCCCCTGCTGATGGGGATGGGGCGTCAGTCAAGTGCTCGGAGCCCCTGGTAGGGTTGGTGGGAGCTCATCTTGGCAAAAAGGACTGTGGAGCTAAATGAGTTCCAGCTGGGGCTAGGGGCATATCCATCCCCACCCCTCAAAGGAGGAAGTCTAGAAAACTGTGGGCTTTGGGGTTCAAAGCCAGCTCCGCCACTTTCTCACCATGTGACATTGGACAAGTTCCTTCTGTCTTCTGAGCCTCAATTTCCCCATATGTAAATGGGAATCCTGATAGCGCTCACATAAGAGGACTGTTGTGAGATTTAAAGAAAACATTTAAACATTTTCAGAACCAAACAAATCAGAAACCGAGCATTTACTATGGCCAGGGTAGTGATCCCAAGTGTTTTTACTGTATTATCTCATGGAGTCCTCACAACAACCTACTATGAGGTAGATACTACTATGATACACTCCCAATTTACAGTTGAAGAAAATGAGGCACAGAGAAGTGAAGAAACTTGCTCAAGGTCACACAGCTAGTGACTGCAGAGCTGGGGTTCAAACCCAGACAGTCTGACCCCTGAGCACACTCTCTGAGATGCTTTAGCAGACTGCTACTTTATAGAAGGCACTCAGTAAAGGGTAACTCTGCATCTCAGCAACATCCCATAGAAATGCCTGTGATGATGGAAATGTTTTATGATTCCATGCTGTCTCATACAATAGCCACTAGCCACAGATAGCTACTGAACACTTGAAATGTGGCTAGCTTGACTAAGGACCTTAATTTTTTTTTTAAAGATTTTATGTATTTGAGAGAGAGAGAGAACGAGAATGAGTGGGGGGAGGGACAGGGAGAAGGAGACTCCCCGCTGAGGAGGAAGCCCGACAAGGGGACTTGATCCCAGGACCCCGAGATCATGACCTGAGCCAAAGTCAGATGCTCAACCAGCTGAGCCACCCAGGGGCCCCCTAAGGACCTTAATTTTTAATTTTAACAAATTTAAATTTAAATAGTCACTGTGGTTGGTAGCTGCTGTGTTGGACATGCAGCTTTAGGCTCCCTGCCCCCTTTACCCCTGCTGGCAGGGTTTAACCCCTTCCATCTGGTGGGCTAGAACCTCAGGGAGACCGGTGGCCTGCCAGGTAGGGGCTCCAATAATAGAGTTGCGTGAACTGAACAAGGAGAGTGATAGTTCAGTCCTTTCAGTGCTGGTTAGGACATGCTCCGGGCATCAATTTTCAGGATGCTGCTCCTTTAAGGTGAATGGGGGCTCAAGATGCAAAACTTTTCAGAAAACCCCTTAGCAGGAAGCTCCAGGATCCTAGACGCTGCCCCAGTCAATGAAATTATATGACAGACATGATCCCCTACCTTCCTGAAATTGGCAGTCTGGTGGCGGAGAAGGATATCAAACAAATGACCACTCAATTAATTATTTAGTAACAATTAATTATAAGTCACGCCCAAGTGACGAGCCAATGTCACAACCGATAAAATGGCAGTTAGAGAAAGTGCCTTGGGAACCCAAAACAGAGAGCAATTAATTGTGCATGGGGAGATGGATTGGTCAGAAAAGCATCCAGACAAAAGGAGAACCTGGTGTTTGGTCTTAAGGAGTTGGAGATTCTGACGAACCATGAGAGACGATGGACTCTGAAAAACAAACTGAGGGTTCTAGAGGGGAGGGGGGTGGGAGGATGGGTTAGCCTGGTGGTGGGTATTGAGGAGGGCACGTTCTGCATGGAGCACTGGGTGTTGTGCACGAACAATGAATCGTGGAACACTTCATCTAGAACTAATGATGTAATGCATGGGGATTAACATAAGAATTAAAAAAAAAAAGGAGTTGGAGATTCTAAGGGTGAAGTGTGCAGGAAGGGCATTCCAGGCAGAAGGAACAACATGGGCAAAGGCACAAAGGTGTGACAGTACTTGAAGTGTTCAGGTGAAAGAGAACATCGTGATTGAAGCGGCAGTGAGAGAGGATGAGCCTGGAACTAGCAGCGGTAGACCACGTTGTGAAACGTCTTGAATGCCATGCTGAGTGGCTGGCCTTTATCCTAGGGGTGAAAAGCTTTCCTCAGCAGAGGAGGGCAGTTCATTTGTTTTCAAAGGTAGATTAGGGGCGCCTGGGGTGGCTCAGTTGGTTAAGCATTTGTGTTTAGCTCAGGTCATGATCCCAGGGTCCTGGGATGGAGCCCCGGGTCCGGCTCCCCCTGCTCCGTGGGGAACCTGCTTCTCCCTCTCCCTCTGCTGCTCCCCCTGCTTGTGCTCTCTCTCTCTGTCATAAATAAATAAAAGGTAAATTAAGCTTTATTGAAGAATGTGGAGCTCAGTTGTTCTCTAGCTGGGAAAAGTCTTCTTTCTGGGCTTTCCAATTCTGCCTTTGGACCCTCCAATCCACTCTCCTTCCAGAAGCTACAAGATTAGTGGGTTAAGCGTCTGCCTTCAGCTCAGGTCATGATCCTGGAGTGCGGGGATCGAGTGGGGCTCCCCGCTGAGCCGGGAGTCTGCTTCTCCCTCTGACCCTCCCTCCTCTCATGCTTTCTCTCTCACAGTCTATCTCAAATAAATATATGAAATCTTCAAAAATATTAAAATTTACAAAAATTTTTAAAAGATTTATTTATGAGAGAGAGCACCGAGGGGAGGGGCAGAGGGAGAGAGCGTGGAGCCCGACGTGGGGCTTAATCCCACAACCCCAAGATCACGACCTAGCTGAAACCAAGAGTGGGTGCTCAACTGATTTTCCACCAAGGCACTCCTTAACATAAAACTTTTGTAGATTCACATGCAGTTATAAGAAATAATATTAAGAGATCCTGTGTACCATTTATTTATCCAGTTCCCCCCAATGGTGACATTTTGCAAAAGCTGTGATACAAAAAAAAAAAACACACAAAAAAACAAAACTGTGATACAATAGCACCAGCATATCGACATTGTTACAGTCAACCTACAGAATAGTTCCATCACCACAAGGATCTTATGTGTTGCCCTTTTATTTTTTTTTTTATTTTTATTTTTTTTTAAAGATTTTATTTATTTTTTGACAGAGAGAGAGGCAGGGAGAGAGGGAATACAAGCAAGGGGAGCAGCAGAGGGAGAAGCAGGCCTCCCGCGGAGCAGGGAGCCCGATGCGGGGCCCGATCCCAGGACCCTGAGATCACGACCTGAGCCGAAGGCAGACGCTTAACGACTGAGCCACCCAGGCGCCACCAGTGTGTGTTGCCCTTTTATTGCCACACGTACCTTCCTCCCCATCACTTCCTCCTCGTTTGTTCTTACCCCTGACAACCATTAATCTGTTCCGCATGTTTATAATTTTGTCATCTGAAGACTGTTATATGAATGAATCATACATGTAACCTTTTGGGATTGATTTTTTAAAAAAGATTCTATTTATTTATTTAACAGAGAGAAAGAGAGAGAGAGCACACAAGCAGAGGGGCGGCAGGCAGAGGGAGAGGGAGAAGCAGGCTCCCCACTGAGCAAGGAGCCCGATGTGGGACTCGATCCCAGAACCCTGAGATCATGACCTGAGTGGAGGCAGACGCTGAACCCACTGAGCCACCCAGGCGCCCCGTGAGATTGATTTTTTTAACTTAGCATAATTCCCTGGAAATTCTTCCAGGGTACGAGTATCAATGGCCTGTTCCTTTTCACCGTTGACCAGTATGCCCCGGTATGGACATACCATAGCCTGTTTGACCATTCACCCATTGAAAGAGATCTGGGCTGTTACCAGTTTGGGGCCATTGCAATTAAAACCGCTCTGAACGTT
This sequence comes from Leptonychotes weddellii, assembly GCF_054177405.1. Lineage (NCBI taxonomy): Eukaryota > Metazoa > Chordata > Mammalia > Carnivora > Phocidae > Leptonychotes > Leptonychotes weddellii. The sequence continues at coordinate 22,127,234 of NC_138378.1, read as the reverse complement.
TGTGTAAAGATTTTTGTGTGAAGATAAACTTTCATTTCTCTAGGTTAACTGCCCCAGAGTGCAATTGCTGAGTTGTTTCAAGTTTCTCTGCATCTTCACCAGCATTTGGCATTGTGACCATTTTTCATTTTAGCCATGTAGTGATATCTCATTATAATTTTGATTTACAGTTCCCTAATGGCTAATGATGGTGAACATATTTTCATATGCTTATTTGCCTTCTATCTATCTTCTTTGGTGAAATGTCTATTCATGTCTCTTGTCCATTTTCTTTTTTTTTTAATTATTTTTTTCAAGATTTTATTTATTTGAGAGAGAGAGAGCATGAGAGGGGGGAGGGTCAGAGGGAGAAGCAGACTCCCCGCTGAGCAGGGAGCCCAATGAGGGCCTCGATCCCAGGACCCCAGGATCATGACCCGAGCCAAAGGCAGACACTTAACCAACTGAGCCACCCAGGCGCCCCTCTTGTCCATTTTCTAATTGGATTATTTCTGAATTTTTTACTGTTGAGTATTGAGAGAGTTATTTTATATTCTAGATACTGGTCCCTTGTCAGATATGTGAATTGCAACAATTTTCTCCCAGTCTGTAGCTTGTCCTTTTATCTTAACAGAGTCTTTCCACAGAGGAAAAGTTTTTAATTTCAGTGAGGTCTCCTTTATCAATTTTACTTTTTATGGATCTTGCTTTTAGTGTCACATCTAAGAACTCATTGCCTAGCTCTAGACTCCTTTATTACTTTACTAGTGCTGCCATAACAAAGAACCACAGACTAGGTGTTCTAAACAACAGAAATGTATTTTCTCACAATTCTGGAGGCTGGAAGTCTAAGATCAAGATGTCAGCAAGGTTAGTTTCTTCTGAGGACTTTCTTCTTGGCTTGAAGATGGCCGTTTTCTCCTTGTGTTCACATGACTTCTCCTATGTATAAGTCTGTGTCCTAATTTCCTCTTCTTATAAGGACACCAGTCATACTGGATTAGGGCCGATCCTAATGACCCCATTTAACCTTAATTATCTCTTTAAAGACCCTACCTCCAGGGGCGCCTGGGTGGCTCAGTCGTGAAGCGTCTGCCTTCGGCTCAGGTCATGATCCCAGGGTCCTGGGATCGAGCCCCGCATATGGTTCCCCGCTCCGCAGGAAGCCTGCTTCTCCCTCTCCCACTCCCCCTGCTTGTGTTCCCTCTCTTGCTGTGTCTCTCTCTGTCAAATAAATAAATAAAATGTTAAAAAAAAAAAAAAAAGACCATATCTCCAAAACAGTCACACTGTGAGGTACTGAAGGTTAGGACTTAAACATGAATTTTGAGGAGGACACAAAGCCCATAACAATCCCAAAGATTTTTTCCAATTTTTTTCTGAAAGTTTCATAGTTTCACATTTTACATATGAGTCCATAATCTATTTTAAGTTCATTTTTGTACAAGGTGTGAGGCTTAGGTCAAGGTTTTTTGTTTTTTTGTTTTGTTCTGTTTTTTTGTTTATGGATGTATGATAGCTCCAGCCCCATTTGTGGAGAAGGCTGTCCTCCTCCACTAAATTGTTTTTGTATTGGGCATATATGTATTGTCTATTTATGGATTCTCTATTCTGTTCTATTGATCTATGTGTCTGTCCCTCTTCCAATATTGAATTGCTTTATTATGTTCATATAATAGACTTTAATGTCAGGTAGAGTAATTCTTTCTACTTCATTTTTTTCAAGATTGATTTAACCAATCCTTTTTTTAAAAATATTTATTTATTTAAGTAATCTCTACAACCAATGTGGGGCTCGAACTGATGATCCCAAGATCAAGAGTCGCATGCTCCTCTGACTGAGCCAGTCAGGCACCCAGGTTTAACTAATCTGAATTTGTTTATATCTATTTTAAAAAAAACAACACCTTGCTGGGATTTTGATAGGAATTAGATAAAACTTAAAGATCAATTTGAAGAGACTTGACATCTTTACTTCATTGAGTCTTTCAATCCATGGATATGGAATGCCCCTGCAATTATTTAAGTATTTGATTTCTTTCATCAGCATTTTGTAATTTTCAAGATACAGATCCTGCATATGTTTTGTTAAGTTTTAACCTAATTCTTTAGTTTTATTTGGAGTTTAGTAAATGGTATTTTGTTTTTAATTTCAGTTTATAGGAATATGATTGATATTTGTGTGCTGATCTTATATCCTATGACCTTGTTTTTTTTTTAAAGTTTTATTTATTCAGGGGCGCCTGGGTGGCTCAGTTGGTTAAGCGACTGCCTTTGGCTCAGGTCATGATCCTGGAGTCCCAGGATCGAGCCCCGCATCGAGCCCCGCATCGGGCTCCCTGCTCAGCAGGGAGTCTGCTTCTCCTTCTGACCCTCTCCCCTCTCATGCTCTCTCTCTCTATCTCATTCTCTCTCTCAAATAAATAAATAAATAAATAAAATCTTTAAAAAAATTTAAAAAAAGTTTTATTTATTCATCCATTTATTTAATTTTTAAAAGATTTTATTTATTTATTTGACAGAGAGAGAAACGGCAAGAGAGGAACACAAACAGGGAGTGAGAGAGGGAGAAGCAGGCTTCCTGCTGAGCAGGGAGCCCGATGCGGGGCTCGATCCCAGGACCCTGGGATCATGACCTGAGCCGAAGGCAGACGCTTAATGACTGAGCCACCCAGGCGCCCCTATCTTTTATTTATTTTTTTCTGGCATTATTGCACTGGCTATAACTTCTAGTAGTGGGAATAGATATCCTTGACTTGTTCCTGTCATAGGGAGAAATATTCAGTCTATCATTATTAGGTATGATGTTAGCTGTAGGTTTTTTGATAGATGTTCTTTTTTAAAATATTTTATTTATTCATTTGAGAGAGAGAGACAGAGAGCACAAGCAGGGGGAGAGGCAGAGGGAGAGCATGGAATCATGACCCAAGCCAAAGGTAGCTGCTTAACCGACTGAGCCACCCAGGCATCCCTTGCTAAGAGTTGTTATCATGAATAGGTAGGTGTATTTTGTCAATGCTCTGTCCACATCACTTGATTTGATCATACAACTTCTCTTCTTTAGTTTGCTTGAACTAGGCTTGTAATTATGTGTGTGTGTGTGTGGGTGGGTGGGTGGGTGGAGGGGAGAATTTTCTCCACACCAACAAGCAGTTCTCCAACACCAGCTGGGTGTCCTACAATTCAACTCAATTCTAATACTGTCTACCTGAAGATAGCATCAAATTCCACAGGTTAAGGGCTCAGTCCCATAGGATTGCCCTCCACTTCAGCTGCCAGGCACAAACCGAGTTTGTTAACCTGTGTTTCTGACCAACTGGCTGTAAATCAGTTGTTCCTATGACCCCTCCATGGGGTTGATTAATTTGCTGGAGTGGTTTACAGAACTCAGGAAACCCATTTATGCAGTGATTACTGATTTATTGCAAATGATATCAAAGAATACAAACCAACAGCCTGAAGAGACTTGTAGAGTTTGGGGTCTGGAATGGTGGCATGTGAAAGCCTTCTGGTTCACCAACTTGGAAGCTCTCTGAACCCCATCCTTTTGGATTTTTATGGAGGCTTCATTACAAAGGCATTATAGATTAAATCATTGGTCATTGGTGATTGAACTCGGTCTCCAGCCCCTCTACCTTCCCCAGAGGTCAGGGAGGTAGAACTGAGTGTTTCAACCCTCTTTTTTTTTTTTTTTCCTGGTGTTTCAACCCTCTAATCCAAAGGTTAGTTCTACTGACAGCTAGCTCCCACCATAGGTGCTTTCCAAAAGTTACCTCATTAACATAACAAAAGTCACCTTTATAGCTCTCATCACGGGAAATTCCAAGGGTTTTAGGAGCTCTGTGCCTGAAACTGGCAGGAAGATCCAATATATATTTGTTATCATAAATTACAATACCACAACTTGCATACCTGTGAGGGGGAATAAAATATTGACCCAAAACATTCCACTTTGGTGCGTGGATTATTTTGAGCTGAAGGCAATCAGGATCCAGCAGACTAAGGGGCAACTTTTTGTCTGAAGGACCTACCTGTATGGCAGGGCAAACATCTAATTACCAAACATCTGCTCTTCTTATTGTCCTGTAAATTACCCTCCTTCCCTTTGAAGCCCCAAACAGCTATCCCATTCCCTAGCTCAGCATGGCATATAAGCTTCAATTGACCAACTCTTCCTTGGGTTTCATATTTCTTTCTGTATGTGTGTAATTAAATTTTTCTCCTGCTAATCTATTTTATATTGATTTATTTTTATTTTTGTTTTTTTTTTTATTTTAGAGAGAGAGTGAGCTAGTGTGAGTAGGGGGAAGAGCAGAGGGGGAGAGGGAGGGGGAAAGAATCTCAAGCAGACTCTGTGCTGAGCGTGGAGCCTGATGTGGGGCTCAATCTCATGACCCTGAGATCCTGACCTGAACCGAAACAAGGGTTGGACGCTTAACCAACTGAGCCACCCAGGCACCCCTATGTTGATTTAATTAATAAACCAACCAAAAGAAATTAGAAGGGTAGAGTAAAAATTTTTCCTCCCTGTTACTGAAATAAATCCCATTTGGTCATGATATATAATTATTTTTATACACTGCTAGATTTGATTTGCTAATATTTTGTTGAAGATTTTTGCGTCTAAATTCATGACACTATTGGTTTGTAATGTACCTTCTCCTTTCCATCCTTAAGAGTTTTCTTATGCTTGTTGTTGTGTTATGTCCATGGTTTTTTAGTTGTAAGCAAGAGGACCTAGGAGAAATGGGGCTATTTTATCTTGGTGGAATCAGAAGTTCCACTCATTCTTTTTCACACTTGTGTACCATCGTTTATATACTGTAATGTATTTAACCAGTTTCCTGATGAACATTTAGATTCTTTCTAATCATTTGCTATTATGAACAATACCACAACAAATAACCTTGTACATTCATCATTTTACACTTCCTGGTAAATGTTGCTATTGTAAATTCTCAGAAATGGAGTTTTTGGGTCAAAGGGCATATATATTTTTATTTAATGTATGCATGTTGTATGTATGTATGTATTTATTTATTCGAGAGAGAGAGAGAGAGAGAAGGTGGAGGGCACAGAAGGAGAGGGAAAGAGAGAGTCCCAAGCTGGCTCCACTCCCAGCAAAAAGCCCAATGAGGGGCTCCATCTCATGACCCTGAGATTATGACCTGAGCTGAAATCAAGAGTTGGATGCTTAACCAACTGAACCACCTAGGCACGCCAGCAGATGTATTTTTTTTAATAAAAGATTTTATTTATTTATTTGTTAGAGAGAGAGAAGGAGAGAGCACAAGCAGGGGGTGCAGCAGGCAGAGGGAGAGGGAAAAGCAGACTCCCTGCTGAGCAGAGAGCCTGACACAGGGCTCAATCTCAGGACCCTGGGATCATGACCTGACCGGAAGGCAGACACTTAACCAACTGAGCCATCCACATGTCCCATATGTATTTTTTTTTTAAGATTTTATTTATTTATTTGAGAGAGAGAGAGTGAGAGAGAGCATGAGAGGGGAGAGGGTCAGAGGGAGAAGCAGACTCCCCACTGAGTGGGGAGCCCGATGTGGGACTCGATCCTGGGACTCCAGGATCACGACCTGAGCTGAAGGCAGTTGCTTAACCAACTGAGCCACCCAGGCACCCTGTATTTTTTTTTTTTTTAAGATTTTATTTATTTGACACAGAGAGAGGGTGATAGAGAGAGCACAAGCGGGGAAGCGGCAGGCAGGCAGAGGGAGAGGGAGAAGCAGGCTCTCCGCTGAGCAAGGAACCCCATGTGGGACTCGATCCCAGGACCCTGGGATCATGACCTG
>NC_138378.1:21922152-22120948 GCF_054177405.1 Leptonychotes weddellii | reverse complement strand
GCCACCCAGGCACCCTGTATTTTTTTTTTTTTTAAGATTTTATTTATTTGACACAGAGAGAGGGTGATAGAGAGAGCACAAGCGGGGAAGCGGCAGGCAGGCAGAGGGAGAGGGAGAAGCAGGCTCTCCGCTGAGCAAGGAACCCCATGTGGGACTCGATCCCAGGACCCTGGGATCATGACCTGAGCCGAAGGCAGCCACTTAACCGACTGAGCCACCCAGGCGTCCCTTTTCCCAGGTATTCTTGTTTGTTTATTTTTCTTACGGAATTTAGAATCACGTTGTTTACTTTAAAAAATAACTGTTGGTATTTCTATTGGCATTAGGATAAATGTATGTATAAACATAGTGAAAATGACATTTCTGGGTTATTGAGTCATTTCATCCAAGTACATGTTTTCCTAGTTGTTCAAATCTTTGATGTTCTTTGGTAATATTTTAAAGTTTTCTGCATATAGTTATTGTATCTTAATTCCCAGGTATTTTGTAAAGAAATGATTAAATTTCTTTACAACTTGAATCCTTTAGCACCTTTTTGTTGCTGTTGTAAATGGGATATTTTATTCCATTAAGTCTTCTACCTGGTTGATGTTTGCATATATGATAGCAGTTGATGATGTTTATTAGTTCTTTACCATGTTATTCTACAGAATCCTTTTACTGTTTGCAACATTTTCTCAGTTGATTCTCTTGGTGTTTTCAGTTACATACTCCTTTTCTCCAAATAATGATAGGTTTATTTACTCTTTTCCAAATTTATGCCCAATAAGATGTCCTAATAAAAAGATACCTCAGTTCTCTACCCTTGTAATCCATCTAGGAAAGAGATATCTCAAAAGTTTAGCCATAATAAAGCATACAAAATGTAGTCAAGGTAAGGAGTTCAGGTGTCTGGAATCTCAGTCCAAGTTCATTTACAGTTTACTGTGAAGCCTCCCAAGTGAAGTCCCCGTTTGCCTCTAACTCACCCTAACTGCTGCTCCTCAAATAGCCAACTCCAAACTACCTCTCAAAACCCAGACAAAATGTGTGCACATTGTACTGAACCAATTTAAGTAAAAATCTAATTTAGTGGGGACGGGAGGAGAGGAAGGGTTGAAATGCTGGCTTTCTTGCTTTTGCATGGTGGCTTCTGCCTAAAGTTTTCACACTGGAACTTGCCCCACCTTTCCAGGGTCTTAAAACAGGGAGAGTTCAGCAGAAATACCCAGAACCTTTGGTGCAATAAATATATGGCCAAGATATATTGCTAAATAAAACATTTATGTTATAAAACAATGTACCAAATGTGTCTGTTTTAATTTTTTTTTAAGTACTGAAATATATTAGTATGTACATAGAAAAAGAGATCTAGGGACGCCTGGGTGGCTCAGTTGGTTAAGCATCCGCCTTCGTCTCAGGTCATGATCCCAGGGTCCAGGGATGGAGCCCCACATTGGGCTTCTTGCTCAGCGGGGAGCCTGCTTCTCCCTCTCCCTCTGCCTGCCACTCCCCCTGCTTGTGTTCTCTCTCTCTGACAAATAAATAAATAAAATCTTAAAAAAAAAAAAAAAGAAAGGAAGGAATAGCTCTGGGATGCCTGGGTGGCTCAGTTGGTTAAGCGTCCAACTCTTGATTTTTGGCTCAGGTTATGATCTCTGGGTCATGAGATCAGCTCGCATCTGCTCCATGCTCAGCAGGGAGTCTGCTTGAGATTCTCTCCCTCTTCCTCTGCCCCTCCCCCACGCTGTCTCTCTCTCTCTCTCTCTCTCTCAGATAAATAAAAAAATTTTTTTAAAGGGATAGCTCTAATATATACTAAAATATTTGCTAATGGAATGATATGATGTCTGAGTTTTCCTTCAAAATAATATGAAAGGAAAGGAGGTAGATATTGGCAGAAATGAAACTAGACTGTCCATAAGTTGATAATCATTGGAGTTGGGTGATGGACACATGGGATTTTGTTACAAGATTGCTTCTACTTTTGTATATGTTTGAAATTTTCCACAATAAAAAGTTTTTTTAAAAGAGATTATTTTATAGACACAGATGTGAAGAGATATCCACATTATGGTTTTTTAAACTTACAGAATTGTATGTATACTGTTTTATCTGCATGCCATGATACTTACATATTTATATATGTTGGTATATGTGGGGAAAAATCTGGAAGAATCAAGTAATAATAAGCAAAATTACTGAACACTTTAGAGTATGTCAGGCAGCATCTTAAGTATAGACACCTCTAATTTCTTTTAAAAAACTATATCTTTAGGGGTGCCTGGGTGGCTCAGTTGGTTAAGCATCAGACTCTTCATTTCAGCTCATGTCATACATAATCTCAGGGTCGTGAGATGGAGCCCTGCATCAGGCTCCATGCTCAGCATGGCAACTGCTTGAGATTCTTTCTCTCCCTCTGTCCTCCCCCTGCTTGTGCTCTCTCTCTCTCTAAATAAGTAATCTTTAACAAAAATAAAAATAGGGGCATCTGTGTGGCTCAGTCGGTGGAGCATCTGCCTTTGGCTCCAGTCATGATCCTGGAGTCATAGGGGTCATAGGATTAAGCCCCACATCGGGCTCTCTGTTCATTGGTTCTGCTTCTCCCTCTCCCTCTGCCACTCCCCTTGCTTGTATTCTCTCTCTCTGTTAAATGGATAAAATCTAAAGAAAAAAAAAACAACCCCAAAAACAAAAATAAAAAATAAAATAAAAATGATATATTTAAAGCCACCAGCTACAGGTCTTTTGGAATTTAAGTGTTTGCTAACTCTGTAAATTCTTGTAATTCTTTGACATACCCTCCATTAGGAGGTCATGTCTATGTCCTTTTTGAGCCAGCCTGGTGGGCTTGTGGCTGTTTTAAGCGTACAGCAGAGGGGTGCCTGGGTGGCTCAGTCGGTTGGGCGTCTGACTCTTGATGTCGGCTCAGGTCTTGGTCTCGGGGTCGTGGGATCGAGCCCTGTGTCAGGTTCTGTGCTTGGCTTGGGGTCTGCTTGGGCTTCTCTCTCTCCCTCTGCCCCTTCCCCCACTCTCTGTCTCTCTCTAAATAGATAAATAAAATCTTTAAAAAAAAAGAAAGTACAGCAGAAGTGATTCAATGTGATTTTAGAGTCTGGATCACAAAAGACCATGTAGCTGCTGCCTTATTCCCTAGAACCCTTGCTCTTGACACCCTGAGCCACTATGTGAGAAGTTGACTGCCCTGAGTCTGCCATGCTATAAGGAAGCCCAAGCCGCATAGAGGAGCCACATGTAGGTCTGGGTTCGACAGCCCCTAATGAGTTCAGCCTTTGAGTCATGCCAGCCTAGGTGCCAAACACATGAGGAGAGGGGTCTTCAGATCATTCCAGTTTCTGCCAGTTGAGTCACCTCCAGCAGTTAGTCTTCCTTGATAAAGCCTTAAACATTGGGTTCTCCCTCTCTCTGAGAGAAGTCATCCCCTCTGTGCCCTGTCTGGATTCCTGATCCTCAAAATCTGTGAACATAAGTCACTAGGTGGGAAGCTTTGTTATATAGCAGTAGAAAACTGGAACATCCAGACTTTCCATTATGTGAGATCAACACATTTGGTTCTTAGGGTTTAAGTCATTATAAAGATTATTTTTTTCTTAGTTCCAGTTAATCACATCTAACTTATCCACACTTGTAGTCTTGTTTAAGTACATGTATATATATTTTAAAGATTTTATTTATTTATTTGACAGAGTGAGAGCAGGAGAGAGGGGCAGAGGGAGAGAGAGAAGCAGGGTCCCTGCTGAGCAAGGAGTCCGATGTGGGACTTGATCCCAGGACCCTGAGATCATGACCTGAGCTGAAGGCAGACGCTTAACCAACTCAGCCACCCAGGCGTCCCTTGTTTAAGTATATTTTTAAGTTAGCCTATTCTTGTTCTTTAAATATGTCTTCAAAAAGGAAAACCTTTTGGGGCACCTGGGTGGCTCAGATGGTTAAGCGTCTGCCTTCGGCTCAGGTCATGATCCCAGGGTCCTGGGATCGAGTCCCGCATCGGGCTCCCTGCTAGGCCTGCTTCTCCCTCTGCCTCTGCCTCTCTCTCTCTCTCTGACTTTCATGAATAAATAAATAAAACATTAAAAAAAAAAGAAAGAAAAAGGAAAACCTTTTTTTCTAACACGTATTAGAAATAATTGCCACTAAAATTTGAAATCATGCTCTTCCACATATCATCTCAAATCCTCTTGTGACCCACCAGGGATACAGCCCACTTTCTAGGAACCACTGCACTAAGCTTTTCTTCTGATCACAAGGGTTCCTTCTAACCTTACCTTTCAGAATTTTATGAAGTTCCCTTTCCCAGGTTGGTGCTTCACGTTGCCCCCGGGGGTCCCTGCTCTCTGGAGGAGTTCACAGACTTCATTCCTGTGCAGTGCACAGGACAGTTAACATTCATGGGAGGTGACCCATGTCAGGAGCTGGGAAGGGACTGAGACTTTCCCCTACTTACAAGCTGAGAAGCTATTCTGCTTCATGGGGGCTGGCAGAAGACAGGCTCCCAGGGCAGAGACAGGGACAAGGTGTAGCCAGAATGTCAGGCTTCTACTGATTCCCCATGTCTCCGAGGTGCCCAGGAGATGATACAGATGGGCCTGCACACAACAGTGAGTTATGTTTATAAGACAACACTGAGCTTGGAGGATTTACTGCTTTTACAGTGAGCAGTAACAGGTCTGCCTTTTATTGGAGGGGAAAACGTTATTTTATCCTTCAAGGTTGCTTGTCTTTTTTTTAAAGATTTTTTATTTATTTATTTCAGAGAGAGAGAATGAGAGAGAGCACATGAGAGGGGGGAGGGGCAGAGGGAGAAGCAGACTCCCCGCCGAGCAGGGAGCCGGATGCGGGACTTGATCCAGGGACTCCAGGATCATGACCTGAGCCGAAGGCAGTCGCTTAACCAACTGAGCCACCCAGGTGCCCCAAGGTTGCTTGTCTTAAACACAACCCTGAAAATGACCTGGATAAAGGGTAATCAGGGCCTACATTCTTGACATATCCAGTAAGAGCATTCATGAGTGCTCAGGGCTCATGGTGGATTGCCTCTTCCAAAAAATCGCACCCATGGATATCGCAGTTACAAGCCCCATGACCCAGATCAGATAGGTTAGGAAGTGTTGTGAGGTCCCACTTCCTAAAGCTGAAACTCCACCATTCTTTCTCCAATTTCTGAAACCATAGCATAAGGTCAGCAGGTAGCGGGGGCAGGGGCAGGTGATTATATTATAGTGCTCACCTTGAGTCCTGATCAGTAATAATAAAATCAGTTATAATAAAAGGTAAAAGGTTCACTGACTTTAGGATTTTAACTTATGTTAGTAAGATAACCCAAATGTTACCTGGGTTCACCAGTTTGCATGTTCAAGGGAAATCACATTAATGTCTTGCATCAGTTAGCTCTTGTTATAGTAACGCCACAGAACAATCAGCCTCAAACACTCAGTGGCATATGACATTTGGTTTTTAGTTTTGGGTTTCCTGATCAGCTGAATGGCTCCCTTTCACTCAACAAGTTGGCTTGGGTGGCTCTACTCCCATGTGTCTCTCATCCTTCCCCTAAATCCAGGGGGCTAACCAGAACATATTTCCTTCCTTCTGAATTGTAAGAGACCATGCCCAACTACACAAGTATATTTTAAGCCTATTAGCCGAAGGACGTTTAACGGCCAAGCACAAAGTCAGGAGGTGAGGAGGTATACTCCACCCACGGAGGTAGAGGGCAAGGGAGGAGATATTCTGACAACAATCTAATCTATCATCTGTCAAAAGCCCATGGTTCCTCTTGTTGTTTTTTACTCACACAGGACCTCAAGCCCCCTTTGCAAAGCCTTCCCCATATTTTCCCTTCAATCCCAAAGTATCAGCATACAATTAAGCCTCAGACAATAAACATTCACACAGTGGCTTCCTCCCCCACCTTCCTGAACGGGCTTTAAAAACACTTACATTCACTTTTCTCAATTAACCAACATTTCTTCCCAATAATAAAAAAGAAATAAAACATTGGTGCCAAGTTTATGCTTCTAAGCGCCCTCCTCTGCCCACCAGGCTGGGGCCTGCTCCTGAAGGAATTGACAAATAACCCCATTGCTTTATGTTCAAGCTTTCACATGCACACAAGGCCTTCTGTTTGAGAGGAGATACATACACATTGTGTAGTTCTTCATAAAGAATGGATCTGTTCTAGTTTTTATGGCTATTTAAAGTTATAAAAGGGAATACATTAATTTAGAAATGCTTCAGAAAAGAGAGAGAGAATAAGAGTCACAACAATAGCTAATGTGTCTAGTTTTTCTGCTGCCTTATATAGTTGGAACATACCTAGGAGCTGGGCTTTACAAGGGGGTGAGTAAGTACCTGACTCAGAGTATTCTGTTATGGCGGTACCTTTTCCTTAAAGCTCTTTTCCCCCTTTATCCCTGGTGTGTGTGCACATGTGTGTGACGGTGTGTGTGTGAAAAGAATTATGTATATTCCCCAGCAGGTATTTCCTATATGCTTAAAGACTAGCCATTGGCAGTCATCTCTATCTGGCCCCTCTGTTATCCTAGCCCCTGACTGTGAACTTCTGTTGCCTGGGAGGCCACCTGAAGGCTCCTCATCTTCTCCATTGCTAGGGATGTCTATATTAGTCAAAGAGTCTTTGTTGGAAGTGGTAGGAACCCAACTCTAACTAGTTTGAGCACAAAAGGGGATTTATTGGCTCACATGACCAAACTATGGACAGCACAGGGTAGAGCTGATCTAGTGATGAGCGGATTCAGATATCCAAATGCTGTCAGGCTCTTCTCTCCCTCACTTTTCTCCGCTGCTCTATGCTTGTTGGGGCCATTGTTGCTTATCACAGATGGGCTTTCTCCCCAGGGAGGGGAATGTGGCCTCTAGCAACTCTAGAATCGCAGCCTTTCAGCTTCAGCAGCTCATGGAGGATAAAGTCTCTCCCTTAGCTCTGGTGTAAGCAATTCCAGGAGATGTCTCTAACTGGCCTGTTTTTTGTTTGTTTGTTTGTTTTAAGATATATTTATTTATTTTAGAAAGAGAGAGAGAGCACACAGGGGGAGGGGCAGGGAGAGGGAGAGAGAACTTGGGGCCCGATCTCACAACCTGAGCCAAAACCAAGAGTCGGATGCTTAACTGTGCCACCCAGGTGAACCCCCCTTTTGTTTTTTTTAAACATTTATTTATTTTGGGGGGGGCGGAGGGAGAGAGAATCTCAAGCAGACTCCGTGCTAAGCATGGGGCCCAACGCGGGTTTGGATCTCAAGACCCTGAGATCACAACCCCAGCGGAAACCCAGAGTCCGGTGCCTAAATGACTGTGCCACCCAGGTGCCCCCTAACTGGCATGCTTTGAGTCACATGCTCATGGCCTGGACTAACCACCAGGACTTCATTTCCAGAATAAAGGTGGGGAGGGCGCCTGGGTGGCTCAGTCGTTAAGCGTCTGCCTTCGGCTCAGGTCATGATCCCGGGGTCCCGGGATCAAGTCCCACATCAGGCTCCCTGCTCGGCAGGAAGCCTGCTTCTCCCTCTCCCACTCCCCCTGCTTGTGTTCCTGCTCTCGCTATCTCTGTCAAATAAATAAAATCTTTAAAAAAAAAAAGAATAAAGGTGGGGAGCACTGCATGGCCACTGGGGAAACCATAGGGAACCGTGAAACCACTTTAGTTTGCATGAACTATAGAGCTCCTTATGAGAACTGTAAAGTTGGTAACAAGCCCTTTCCTTAATCTGTACCTTGGGAAGCCATCTATACACTGGCAGGGGGTGAGGTGGTCTGGAAGACTTCCGGTATGGATGTCCTGTGACCCTCTTATAAAATAACACACTATTCTGGAAGGCAGTGCCAGCTCACACTCTCTTTGAGGGCCCTCTGTATTTGATCTCTGTGGGTCACTGGCTGGGGCAGGTTAAACACCACCAGGGTAGCTGTCCTGGGATGTGAAACTGGACTGGACAGTAATTGCCCACTTCTTTGGGGTAGTGGTGCTGGGAAATATGGTTGCCCACTGTCCCTGGGCCCCTGGGAGGGCTCGTTCCTGGGCAGCTTCCCTGTAATCGTGACTGCTTGAAGCTTGGGGTCATTTCGACCTTAACATGAGGGTTGGAACTCACAGCCTTGAGTCCTAGAGCTGGCTCTGCCATGCTGCCAGTTAATTCCCTTCTGTCATCCCCTTGCCTCTTCAAGTTCTCTCCAGGTATATCTCTACTCACCCTGAAGCCTTCGTGAGTAATGTTGAATTTTCTTTTTAAAAATTTTTTTATTAACATATAATGTATTATTTGTTTCAGGGGTACAGGTCTGTGGTTCATTAGTCTTGCACAAAAATATGGAACGCTTCACGATTTTGTGTGTCATCCTTGTGCAGCGGCCATGCTAATCTTCTCTGTATTGTTCCAATTTTAGTATATGTGCGGCCAAAGCGAGCACTAATGCTGAATTTTCTGAAGATTGGTCCTCTGTCAAAAGATTGGCATCTGGGGCACCTGGGTGGCTCAGTCATTAAGCGTCTGCCTTCGGCTCAGGTCAAGCCCCGCATTGGGCTCCCTGCTCAGCAGGAGTCTGCTTCTCCTTCTCCTGCTCCCCCTGCTTGTGTTCCTGCTCTCGCTGTCTCTCTCTCTGTCAAATAAATAAATAAAATCTTTAAAAAAAAAAGATTGTCATCTGTACATTTATTTATTTTAAACCAAATGAAAATGTTTGAGGTATATATGTATATGTTATAATTAATCCACATTTGGACTAATATTTTTGATGCACTGATCAAATATGTCTTTTTTTTTTTTTAAAGATTTTATTTATTTATTTGAGAGAGAATGAGAGACAGAGAGCATGAGAGGGAGGAGGGTCAGAGGGAGAAGCAGACTCCCCGCCGAGCAGGGTGCCCAACGCGGGACTCGATCCCGGGACTCCAGGATCACGACCCGAGCCGAAGGCAGCTGCCCAACCAACTGAGCCACCCAGGCGCCCCTCAAATATCTGTCTTGACAGCATGAGATAAAGGGGCTTCTGCTATATTGGCTTATTATCTGTCATCACCTAATATGACACTTAAAAGCAATTAAATGGATGGTGCCTTAGGGTTTGCTCATTGTAGACCTTGGGACAAGAATTTGAGACCAAGTGGTTAATTTGGGGAATGATCTCAAGAAACACTGTTGGTAGGGTGGGGAGCAAGACAGCGAAGGAAAGGCTGCCAATGAATTATGTGTGATCATGTAATTTACCACTGTGGGCAACTGGAGCTAATCCCACTGGGGAACTCTGGGAGACAAGAACACCCTTCTGAGTTGTCCCACATGATGGGTGAGGATGCTGGTAGCCATCAACTTCCCATCTGTAATTGGTTGAAGGATATTGGGCATCATCACCAGTAATGCTGCATTATCTGGTGCGTGGGCCAAGCGTGCTCCTGTAACTGAGTCTTTTGGGTCATAGCTGTAGTAATCATCTTGGACTATGGAGGTGAATACTGAGGAGATATGGGAGGGCTCTGGCTTTTGGCTACGGATGGGTCTTCCTTCCTCTATGCCCTGGTATCCTGGGGTTTCCCACCCTCCCACTGAATCAGTGGGGAGGGGAGGATGGGCCACATATGGGTCCACATACTGTCTCCCAACCTCTTAGGTAACTGTCCCAGAGGATAGCACAAGGATCCATGTATGGACTGGCTGACACCCATATGCCACCTTGAGTTGAGGAAGGGGTAGGCGTCAAAAGAAAGATGAGCCCTTAACTCAAAAGATACTAAATACTTACATGAGACTGTTTTCAACTGGCAGAGACTAAGGTACTGTTAATAACCAAGTTTCTATATTTCTCTCTTAATAATAGGGGAGACACAAGAAAAAAATTAAGTCACTTATAAAAAGCAACATATACTTTGTGTGTGTGTGTGCCTATGAGTTGTAGAGGGTAGATTTCAATCCTCCTACAAATATAATCTCCATGAAGGCAGGGCCTTTACCTGCTTTGGCCTTTGCCATATTTATAGTTTATGGCACTGTGGCTGGCACATAAAAATGCTAATTAAATATTTGTTGAATGAATAGATACTCTATATTTCCCTACCGGTGTCCCATTGCCTTCTGAGATCCAAGCCATTTAATTTCAATTAGTTTATTGCAGTTTTGCCCAGAGCTGGGCAGGACTGCTGGTATTTTCTCTCGGACAATTAAGCTCTTTAGTAGAGAGTCAGTGTGAGGGGCTGCTCTCTGCACCCCACGCAAGCATAGTTGGACTTACAGAGAAGAGTGAGGCTGTCAGAGCACTGGCTGGTAACTGAAGAGCTATGTGTGTCCCTTCAATTTAATGCCCCCTTAATTAATATAAATAATGGCTGGGTTGTCACTTGCTGCCACTACATTTCTGTCTTCAAGGCTCATTATGATCAGGGATGAACAGCCTTCCTCCAGCCTCTATGTCCCCATAGTTATGGAGTAGAGCTCCATGGATCCCAGGCCCAGCCCTGCCCCTTTCTAGTTGGATGACCTTGGGCGAGTCATGTTCCCTCTCTGAGCCTTGGGTTCTTCATCTGGATGGGGCAGCAACCTTGAGGATGGTTCAAGGCTTTTTTCTTTGCATAGCCTCTCATCATGATGGAAATATATGTGACTCTTCAACATTACAGGCCACACACCTCTTCACCCACAGGGATCCCCTTAATGATGTGGGTCTGGAGTCATCCAGACATGGGTCCAAATCCTGGATTCAAATTTACCACCTCCTCCTAGCTGTGTGGCTTGAGACAAGTCACAACTTGTATGAGCTACATTCTTTTTTTCTAATTAAAACACACACACACACACATGCACACCCCCCCCACACACACACATCCCCAGATGCCAGGCACTGCCCTAAAACTGCTGAGTTCAAGTCCTGGATCTGCTCCTTGCTAGCTAGCTGTATGACCTTGGGCAAGTCTCTTAACCTCTTTGCTCTCAGTTTCCTCATCTGTTAGGTGGGAATAATAATAACATTTTCCTCCAGGGATGCTGTAAGGAGTGAGTTAATACTTGTGAAGCACTTAGAACTGTGCCAGGAACATAGCAAATGCTGATAAATGTTTGCTGTTATTATGGCTACCCATTTCATTGAAACTTCATAACCCACTCTGGGAAGAGGTCTGACTTTCTCCCTTCTAAACTGAGGGTAATAATACTCACAGCATAGAGGTGACTGGATGGCTCAGTCGGTTGAGCATCCGACTGTTGGTTTTGGCTCAGGTCATGATCTCAGGGTTGTGAGATTGAGCTCTGCACTGGGCTCTGCGCTCAGGGCGGAGTCTGCTTTAGAGTCTCTGTCCCTCCCACTCGCACTCTCTCTCTCTCAAAAAAATAAATAAAATCTTAAAAAATAATACAGCATAGGTGGTTATGATTATGAAAAGTAACATAGGCAAAATAACAAAGGTAGTGTTTATTGAGTACTACAATGAACCAGCTATGCTGAGTCAGAAGTGCTTTGTTGCAAGAAGCAAAAATCAGAAGTAACAGTGGCATGAATATATCGGGCTTCATTTATCTCGCATAAGAAGTCTGGAGGAACCCAGGCTCTTTCTGTTTTTCTGCTTTATCGTTCTTATCAAGTCAGTCTTTGTTCTCAAGATTTCAGGATAGCTTCTGTACCTCTGCATCACACCTGTGTTCTAGGCAGAACACAGGGTCAGTATGAAAGGCTGAAGAATGCCAGTTGTCTGGCTCTAAAAAAAAAACCCACAACTTTTCTGGAAGTACACTTTTCGTGATGAGCACTGACTAATGTATAGATCTGTTGAATCATTATATTGTGCACTTGAAACTAATATAACGCTGTATGTTAATTATCCTTGAATTAAAAAAATACTTATCGGATAAGTAACACCACGCAACTTTCACTTACATATCACTAGCCAGAACTCTGTCACCTAGGTTGTATGGGCAACCCTACCTCCTAGGGACCCTAGGAAATCAAGGCAACCTTCCTGGCAAGGGAGGCTGTAAACAATTTGGGGGTAGCCAGCTCACCATATGTGCCACATATAATTTTTCTGTTTAATTCGCACCAAAGCCTTGAGAGACTGGAAACGTTAAGATTTCTGTTGTAAAAAAAGAGTAAACTGAGGCCAGGAGAGGCAAGGGATAAGCCCAAGGATACATAATTCACAAGTGGCAGAGTCAGGATTCAAACCCAGGTCTGTTTGGGTGTGAAGGTCTGGGCTCGTCACCATTTTTGATGCTGCCGAGCGTCTGCTGTAATGCCTAGCACACAGTTAAGTACTGAGGAGATGTTATTTCCTTCTACTCCTAGCCCTCTACTGAGGTTCTACCCATTTTAGGCTTTGGAGGCTAGGCCTTTGCACCTCTTTCCCTGCAGCAGAAGTATGGGCAGGCTGGACTCCATGGAAGAACATGGTGGCCACACCCAAGGCTTTCTTGCTCTTCAGGCTCTATGACGCAAGCGGGATAGATGGAAATGTTATGTGTGTGTAGGGCAGAAGTAGGACAGGTAGGCATCTTTATTTGATGATCGTGTAAACTCTGGCAGGGCATTTTGGGTTGGTTTTTTTTTTTTAAGATTTTATTTATTTATTTGAGAGAGAGCGAGAGAGAGAGAGCATGAGTAGGGGAGAGGGGCAAAGGGAGACTGAGAAGCACACTCTTTGCTGAGCAGGGAGCCTGCCGTGGGGCTTGATCCCAGGACCCTGGGATCATGACCTGAGCTGAAGGCAGACATTTAACTGACTGAGCCACCCAGGTGCCCCTGGCAGGGCATTTTGAAGTAAAGTGGTCAAAAGGTTTCAAAAGAACAGCCCAAAGACTAAATGAATATAATTTTTTTGTTGTTGTTCCATGTATATTTTTTTTAATTCAAATGAATCCGTAATATTTTAACATTGGGAAACTTCACATTATAACCTGCATTGGGCTCTGCAAATATCCATAGATATTTCCTATCTCTCCAAGGGGAAAAGAAATCAGGCAATCTGCCACACCGGGCCCAGATTCCATATGGTAACACTGCTGGAGCTGGTATGTGTGCTCACCGACCACCACAGCCCCAGCCTGGCCTGCTTCCCTTGTCTGTGATTTGCCTGGTTCCTATGAGCTTCTGAGTTTTCCCCGTCACTGAAACATTGGAAAGACTGAAGCTTAGACAGGGAAGTGATTTGAATTGTCTAAGCTCATACAGCCAAGCAATTGTCAACTTCAGACTGGGCCACTGTGACTCCCAGTCCAGTGCTTCTTCTATATGACACCTCCTTCTGCTGCTGTTAATACATTTATCCATTTGGATAGAAGTTATTGCAGTGGGAAATGCAGTGGAAGGAGCTGACTCAGAAGTGTATGAGTGGGGTCGCCTGGGTGGCTCAGTCGTTAAGCGGCTGACTTCGGCTCAGGTCATGATCCCAGAGTCCTGGGATCGAGTCCCACATCGGGCTCCCTGCTCAGAGGAAAGCCTGCTTTTCCCTCTCCCACTCCCCCTGCTTGTGTTCCTGCTCTCGCTGTCTTTGTCAAATAAATAAATAAAATCTTTAAAAAAAAAAAGTGTATGAGTGGGGCAGCTCACTTTCTGCGTGGCTGGGGATATTATTTCCCTTTTTTGGGCCTCAGCTTTCCCATCTGTAAAATGAGGTTATTAACACTCCCACTCTCTTAGGTGTGGGAAGGTTTTGAGAATTTTGTGGAGCTAAGAAAGGTTATTAAACATTATTGCTGATTTGATTGTCTATTGCTATGTAAAAAAAGCACCCCAACTTAATAGTTAAAAACAACCATTTTATTTTTTCATGACTATGCAGTTTAGGTTTGGCTCAGGTAGGTGGTTTTTTCACTGATCTTGCTGGTGATCACTCTGGTGGTTGTAATCAGGGGGCAGATTGGTTAATGGCTAGGATTCTGACTCTCCTCATTTGGTCTCTCTAGTCATTCTTACATTGTTGTTCAGGGCGCAAAGGAACGAGCATTCCAAGAGGATAAGCCAGTGTGAAAGCATTTATTAAGTCTCTGCTTGCACTGTCCTTACTAATGTCCCATTGGCTAAAGTTTATCACATGGCCAAGCCCACTGTCAATATGGGAAAAGACTATATAAGAGTGACTATTGGGAAGTGTGGCTCATTGGGGACCATCAAAGTAATGGCCTAGCATAATTATTTCATGGTGTCTGACCAATGGCTAGAATAGGGAGAGTGCGCTTTTACCTGCAGCATGAAATTTGATGGTCCATGAATCTCCCCACTCGAAATTCTCCCTCCTGATAAATTGGCCTAGAATCTTTTTTTTATTCTTAATAAATCTTTATTTAAAAAATACCTTCAGGGCGCCTGGGTGGCTCAGTTGGTTAAGCGACTGCCTTCAGCTCAGGTCATGATCCCAGGGTCCTGGGATCGAGCCCCACATCGGGCTCCCTGCTCCACGGGAAGCTTGCTTCTCCCTCTCCCATTCCCCCTGCTTGTGTTCCCTCTCTCGCTGTGTCTCTCTGTCAAATAAATAAATAAAATCTTTAAAAAAAAAAAAATACCTTCAAACCCAAAATCTTTATATAAGAAGATTGCCAGCTTTTTTACATTGTTTTAGAGCATGACTGGGTTTTTTGGTTTTGTTTTGTTTTTTTGGGTTTTTAAAATTTAAATGCAATTAATTAACATATAATGTATTATTTGTTTCAGGGGTACAGGTCTATGATTCATCAGTCTTATATAATACCTAGTGCTCATTACAACACATACCCTCCCCAATGTCCATCACCCATTTACCCCACCCCCTTATCCCTCTCTGTTCCAGCAACCCTCAGTTTGTTTCCTGAGATTAAGAGTCTCTTATGGTTTGTCTCCCTCTCTGGTTTCGTCTTGTTTCATTTTTTCCTCTCTTCCCCTATGATCCTCTGCCTTGTTTCTTAAATTCTACATATCAGTGAGATCATATGATACTTGTCTTTCTCTGATTGACTTATTTTGCTTGGCATAATACCCTCTAGTTCCATCCACATTGTTGCAAATGGCAAGATTTCATTTTTTTGATGGCTGAGTAATATTCCATTGTATATATATACCACATCTTCTTTATCCCTTCATCTGTCGTTGGACATCTGGGCTCTTTCCATAGTTTGGCCACTGTGGACATTGCTGCTATAAACATTGGGGTGCAGGTGCCCCTTTGGATCACTACATTTGTATCTTTGGGGTACATACCCAGGAGTGCTATTGCTGGGTTGTAGAGTAGCTCTATTTTCTTTCTTTCTTTCTTTCTTTTTTTTTTGGTGGGCAGCAAAGCAAGGTTTATTGAGCAATAGTAAAGTGATCGTACAAAGCTGCCGATGATGTGGGAGAGCAAGGTTCTTGTCTCATGGAGTCGAAGAATGAATCTCGCAAAGGAGAGTGAGTAAAGCGATAGAAGTTTATTAAGTAAGGATACTGAAAAAGCTCTCAGGAGTGAGAGGGGTCCCAATAGGGTTGCCTGGGTAGCTCTATTTTCAACTTTTTGAGGAACCTCCATACTGTTTTCCAGAGTGGCTGCACCAGCTTGCGTTCCCACCAACAGTGTAGGAGGGTTCTCCTTTCTCCACATCCTCGCCAACATCTGTCATTTCCTGACTTGTTGATTGTAGCCATTCTGACTGGTGTGAGGTGGTATCTTATTGTGGTTTTGATTTGTATTTCCCTGATACCAAGTGATGTTGAGCACTTTTTCATGTGCCTGTTGGCCATTTGGATGACTTCTTTGGAGAAATGTCTGTTCATGTCTTCTGCCCATTTCTTGACTGGATTATTTGTTCTTTGGGTGTTGAGTTTGATAAATTCTTTATAGATTTTGGATACTAGCCCTTTATCTGATATGTCATTTGCAAATATCTTCTCCCATTTTGTCAGCTGTCTTTGGTTTTGTCAACTGTTTCCTTTACCGTGCAAAAGCTTTTTATCCTGATGAAGTCCCAATAGCTCATTTTTGCCTTTGTTTCCCTTGCCTTTGGAGACGTGTCTAGCCAGAAGTTGCTGCAGCCGAGGTCACAGAGGTTGCTGCCTGTGTTCTTCTCTAGGATTTTGATGGATCCCTATCTCACATTTAGGTCTTTCATCCATTTTGAGTCTATTTTTGTGTGTGGTGTAAGGAAATGGTCCAGTTTCATTCTTCTGCATGTGACTGTCCAATTTCTCAACACCATTTGTTGAAGAGACTGTCTTTTTTCCATTGGATATTCTTTCCTGCTTTGTCGAAGATTAGTTGACCATAGAGTTGAGGGTCCATTTCTGGGTTCTCTGTTCCATTGATCTATGTGTCTGTTTTTGTGCCAATACCATACTGCCTTGATGATTACAGCTTTGTAATAGAGCTTGAAGTCCGGAATTATGATGCCACCAGTTTGGGTTTTCTTTTTAACATTCCTTTGGCTATTCAGGGTCTTCTCTGGTTCCATACAAATTTTAGGATTATTTGTTCCAGTTCTGTGAAAAAGGTTGATGGTATTTTGATAGCGATTGCATTGAATGTGTAGATTGCTCTAGGTAGCATAGACATTTTAACAATACTTGTTCTTCCAATCCATGAGCATGGAACATTTTTACATTTCTTTGTGTCTTTAATTTCTTTCATGAGTATTCTATAGTTTTCTGAGTACAGATCCTTTGCCTCTTTGGTTACGTTTATTCCTAGGTATCTTATGGTTTTGGGTACAATTGTAAATGAAATCAACTCCTTAATTTCTCTTTCTTCTGTCTCATTGTTGGTGTATAGAAATGCAACTGATTTCTGTGCATTGATTTTATATCCTGCCACTTTATTGAATTCCTGTACGAGTTCTAGCAATTTCTGGGTGGAGTCTTTTGGGTTTTCCACATAGAGTATCATGTCATCTGCAGAGTGAGAGTTTGACTTCTTCTTTGCTGATTTGGATGCCTTTTATTCCTTTTTGTTGTCTGATTGCTGAGGCTAGGACTTCTAGTACTATGTTGAACAGCAGTGGTAATAGTGGACATCCCTGCCATGTTCCTGGCCTTAGGGGGAAAGCTCTCAGTTTTTCCCCACTGAGAATGACATTCGCTGTGGGTTTTTCTTTTTTTTTTTTTAATATATATTTTTAAAGATTTTATTTATTTGAGAGAGAGAGAGAGAGAGAGAGAGAGAGAGAGAGGGAACACAAGCAGGGGGAGTGGGAGAGGGAGAAGCAGGCCTCCCGCCTAGTAGAGAGCCCAATGCGGGGCTCAATCCCAGGACCCTGGGATCACGACCTGAGCCGAAGGCATATGCTTACCTGCTGAGCACCCGGGTGCCCCTTCGCTGTGGGTTTTTCATAGATGGCTTTTATGATATTGAGGTATGTACCCTCTATCCCTACACTGTGAAGAGTTTTAATCAAGAAAGGATGCTGTACTTTGTCAAATGCTTTTTCTGCATCTATTGAGAGGATCATATGGTTCTTGTCCTTTCTTTTATTTATGTAATGTATCACACTGATTGATTTGTTGGATGTTCAACCAACCTTGCAGCCCAGGAATAAATCCCACTTGGTCGTGGTGAATAATCCTTTTAATGTACTGTTGGATCCTATTGGCTAGTATTTTGGTGAGAATTTTTGCATCCATGTTCATCAGGGATATTGGTAATTCTCCTTTTTGGTGAGGTCTTTGGTTTGGGGATCAAGGTAATGCTGGCTTCATAAAAAGAGTTTGGAAGTTTTCCTTCCATTTTGATTTCTTAAAGCAGCTTCAGAAGAATAGATATTAATTCTTCTTTAAATGTTTGGTAGAATTCCTCTGGGAAGCCATCTGGCCCTGGGCTCTTGTTTGTTGGGAGATTTTTGATTATTGCTTCAATTTCCTTGCTGGTTATGGGTCTGTTCAAGTTTTCTATTTCTTCCTGGTTCAGTTTTGGTCATTTATATGTCTCTAGGAATGCATCCATTTCTTCCAGATTGTCTACTTTGTTGGCATATAGTTGTTCATAATATGTTCTTATAATTGTTTATATTTCTTTGGTGTTGGTTGTTATCTCTCCTCTTTCATTCATGATTTTATTTATTTGGGTCCTTTCTCTTTTCTTTTTGATAAGTCTGGCCAGGGGTTAATCAATCTTATTAATTCTTTCAAAGAACCAGCTCCTAGTTTCGTTGATCTGTTCTACTGTTCTTTTGGTTTCTATTTCATTGATTTCTGCTCTAATCTTTATTATAATTTCTCTTCTCCTTCTGGGTTTAGACTTTATTTGCTGTTCTTTCTCCAGCTCCTTTAGGTGTAGGTTTAGGTTGTGTATTTGAGAACTTTCTTGTTTCTTGAGAAAGGCTTGTAGTGCTATATACTTCCCTCTTAGGACTGACATTGGCCTAGAATCTGATGTTACCTTTGCTTTGCAGCTTTGGCCTGGCAAGACTAGGCTTTCAGAAACCAAATTAGTTTTCAACCCATGGTACCAATTCAAATAATTGATATGGTTGCCATGTGTGGAGAAGGATTCCATAGTGAGCATGGGGACAGAATGTTCAGGCCAGGGTCAGGTGCCATCACCAGAGCCAGGGGAATGGGGTTAGCCCATTCTGAACTAATAATAGTAATATTAATAGGAGATGACATTTAGTGAGTGTTTACTGTGCGTCAAGTACTCTTCTAAATACTTTAAGTGAATTAACTCATATAATCCTCCCAAGAACTCTGTGAAGTAGATATTATTCTCTGTATTTCTTGTATGAGGCACAGAGACATTAAGGAACGTTCCCAGGTTTCACACAGCTAGTAAAGGGCAGAGCCAGGATTCAAATCCAGTCTGTCTGATTTTTTTTTTTTTAAAGATTTTATTTATTTATTTGAGAGAGAGAGAATGAGAGACAGAAAGCAGGAGAGGGAGGAGGGTCAGAGGGAGAAGCAGACTCCCTGCTGAGCAGGGAGCCCGATGCGGGACTCGATCCCAGGACTCCAGGATCATGACCTGAGCCGAAGGCAGTCGCTTAACCAACTGAGCCACCCAGGCGCCCTGATTTTTTTTTTTTTTAAGATTTTTTATTTATTCATTTGAGACACAGAGATACAGAGAGAGAGAGCATGAGCAGGGGGAGAGGCAGAGGGAGAGGGAGAAGCAGGCTCCCCGCTGAGCAGAGAGCCTGATGTGGGGCTCAATCCCAGGACCCTGGGATCATGAGCTGAGCCGAAGGCAGACGCTTAACCAACTGAGCCACCCAGGCACCCCAAGATTTTATATAGTGAAGATCATACTTTAAAGATGCCAGCCTGTCTACTGTTTGATAAATTTGGAGACCTAGTAGTAAGGCAGAGAGGAGAGATAGGGCTCTAGGACTGAGCCAGTGAGGAATGAGAGACAAACAACCTTCCATTAACCTATATGAGAGCTTCCCCATAACCTTGAGCCACCAGTAGCAGGGGTGGGGACCATATGCTCCAGCCCTGCTATTTGCTGTCATGGGGGGGGCCTTCTGATTCTGCCACATGCACCTCCTCCCTCCCAGCTAGGATGGCCCAAAGCTGGTGGTCTCACAACAGCATGGATGTGACCTGAGCTCAGCACTGCAGTGGGATGGAGCAGATGGGGTAGAGATGGCAGAGCAAAGTTCAGGGGAAGGTGGACACTGTCACAGCTTGCCCACTTTCTCTCCTCCTCTTCCTTTCTAACAAAGGGAGTTCCTTTGTTCAGGAAAGATACGGATTTATGTTCTCCAAGAGAAGAGCCTCAGGAACAATTCTTTTTCCTTTGAAAAATCAGAGCTCTTTTTTTTTTTTTTTTTCCAGAGCTCTTGTTTTTTTCATCCTCTTTATCATCAACAATCATTAGAAGAACTTACTATTTCTTGAGGACCTTCTATGTGTCAGGGACACTATACACATTATTGCTAGTCTTCCCAACTTTTAAGGTAAATGTAATTTTTACCCATTTTACAGAGAAGAAAATTGGGGGCTTAGAGAACCTGAGAAACTTGTCCAGTAAGAGGCAGTGTTGGGGTTGGAACCGAGGCCTGTTCATTTGATATCTGGCTCTATCTGGCTCTGATGTCATCAATTACTGAACACTAGGGAGGTTTGGGCTCCTGGCTAAGATTTGCCAATGGGTGCATCCAAAATGAGATATCCCTTCTATTCTTTTCAGATGTCCCTATGGGCAAGGATTAAACACAGAGTTTAATCTGCCCTGGACTAGAAGTCAAGATGAGCGGTCTCCAGCCCTGGTTCTGCAACTCTTCTGATGGACAGCTTTCAGCGTTCATGACATGTGAGTTACCCTCTCTAGGTCTCATTTCTCTATCTGTAAAATGGGTGAGTTGGACTAAACACCTCCAAGGATCAGTTCAGTCCAATCCAATCTGACAGCACTTAGGGGGGCTTCTTGTTTGACTGTGTTGCAAGGATACAAAGATTGACAAGACATGCCTCCATTCTCTAGGTAAGCTGGATGTGTGTTCTCTAATAGTTATAAAGGGCAACAAAGCTTGGAGAGTGGAACCTTTCATTTAAACTTAGCTAGTGGCAAGAGTGCATGGCAGAGGTGATGAGGTAAGCCTCACTGAGGAGAGAAATGCTCCTCCCCTTCTCTGACCATGTGGTTCTAATGGGGGCTGCCATCTTTTTATCCGTCTCACATCCCTATTGACAATGATTGGTTACAGAGTGGGCACCTTGCTCAAGCTGGGCCAGTCACAGTACCTGACCCCACCAGCAGTGGATAATTGGTCTCAGGATGAGCACCTACTCATGTTGGGCCAAAGTCCTTGCTTAAAATTCTGTCATTAAGACTGGAAGCAGAAAGCTTCAGGCTGTCTGATGGAGCAGCTGAGAGTTGCGAGTGCTGAGAGCTGTGGCAGCTGTGTCCAGCCTTGAGCAGAAAAGCTTACATGCAGAGAGAAGGAAAGACAAGGACTGGGGAGTTCTAGCAACATCTGTGTCCCTGGTCCTGGCACTTCTGCTCTCTGAGATCCCAGTACCCTCCAGATAAATTCCTTTTCTACTTCTGTAAGCCTGAGTTCATTCCCCACCCCCACTACTTGGCCACCATCAACCCTGGCTATATCCTGGGGCTTTGGGTTAATGCTAGGGGGGCTACTTCTTACCCCAATCAGGGAATCACCAAAAGAGAGTTTATTCTCAACCTGGTGGACAGGAAGGAGGGAGCGCCATTCCTAATGGAAACTGCATTAGCATGGAAGGCAGGAATCCCTTCCTGTCACTGAAACTTAGGCAAATTTCTATGCCTTCCTGAGCCTTAGTTTCCATATTTGTAAAATGGGACCTGGAATATAATGATGATTCTCAAACTGTGTTCTGTAACACCCTGGAATTTTGTGGAGGGACTACAGCTTAAGGAGGGTGGTTTGTGGCTGGGGGGCTGGGAAGGCCTAGTAGGCCAGACTCTGGGTTTCCCTCCCTTACTCAGAGCCACCTCCCTCCCCCATCTGTTTTATTCACTGCCTTTCTGTGAAAGGTCTGGCTTAAAAGAGGGTTCTATAGCTTAATTGGTTTGAAACCCCCTGGATGAGATGTCTTTGAAGACCTTTCTAGTTTATCTAGTTCATGATTTCATGGGTTACAGGAAAAAAAATAACCTTCACACTGATGATAAAATTATTTTGAATGTTTGCTTGCCCTTGGTCAGGTACTGTGCTAAGTGGTTTACATACATTTATTTTTAAAAATCCTTACAGCAACCCTCTAATGTGCGGAATTAATTGTCCCCATTTTGCAGATAAGAACCTGGGACTTCCGCGGCACCGGGGTGGTTCAGTCGGTTAAGCGTCTGCCTTTGGCTCAGGTCATGATCCCGGGGTCCTGGGATTGAGCCCCACGTTGGGCTCCCTGCTCAGCAGGGAGTCTGCTTCTTCCTCTTCCTCTGCCACCCCCCTAACCCCCTGCTTGTGCACGCATGTTCTCTGTCTCAAATAAATTAAGAAAAATCTCTCTTAAAAAAAAAAAGAACCTGACTTCAGAGGTGAAGCCATTTGCTCAAGAGCACACAGCTGGTAAGTAGTGAAGGGGGTTTGGACCAAAATTGATTAGCAGGCACAAACTAGCAGCTCACAGGCCGAACTCAGCCCTAAGGTGTGAGTCTTTTGGCCAGGACAGTGCTCTTTTAATTTGAATTAGGTGCCAGCACTTAAAAACCAGATGATTTCATATAAAAATCTGGACTTGCAGGGTTTTTTTTAAATTGTTTTTGTTTTTTTAACACCTGGCAACTGGCAATAATCCTGGGCATCTCTATCCCACATGACTTGTGTAGTAGTTGCCTCCTCTAGAAGGAGCATGAGCTCCCCAGCTTACTACAGACTCCTTTACTCTTTATTATCTTACCCACTTTGCTCATTTATGGTCCCTGCCTGGCCCTGAGGCATCTGATTTTTCAACCCCTGTTCTAATGACAAGCCTGTGTCTTCCTCAATGACTTCTTATATCCCTCCATTTCCATTTGCTCCTTCTCCACATCCTGCTGATTCTCCCTTACCACCTTCTCCCTCATTTGTCCCTTCCTCCTTATTCACCTGCCTTCCTCATCTGCCCTCATTCCTTGCCTCCAACGAAGACACCTGCTGGGGCCTTCTACTCTCCTATCTTTCACATCCATCTTCCTCATCCTAGCTCAGGTAGCTCTACAAACCTCATGGTCAAATCTTTGAAGAGAGATTCACCCATTCAGGGTGGGCTCACAGGGCAGAATTAGTGGTGGGGAGAGGAAGAGGTTGAATGTATGCCTTGGGGCTCAGCTGGCCCTGGGTTCAAATCAGATTCCTTTGCCTCCCATCTGTGAGGCACCGGCAGTGTCACATTGAAATGAAGACAAAACAACTCAAAGTTGAATCAGATTACTTCTAAAGTTAGTTCTGACCTTGACACTTTATCATTCAAGCAACCTCTGCTCAAAACTTTTCAGTGATTCCCACTATCTACCAAGTGTAGAAACCAGTTCCTCTAGATACTAGTTCTAGCCTATCTTTTATATCTCATCTTTCCCAACTCAGCTCATACCTTGTGCTAGTTCTTACATTCCTGCCTTTATACTTGCTATTCCCCCTATCTGGAATACCCTTCAGCATTCTGTAAACAAACTCCCCATAAAAATGTGAGGCATTATACCTCCACCTGTTGAACCCTACTCATCTGTTAGGAAATTTGTTTTCATTGCAAGTTACAAAAACCCCAACTAAAGCTACTCAAACCATAAAGACATATTGGTTCATGGAAAAGTCCAGAGGTGGGTCAAGCTTCAGGTTTTATCAGGTCTCTGGCTCATTTTTTCTATAATGTTTTCTTAATCCTGCCCTCCTCCATGTAATGGCTTTATTTCTCTGGCTGGCTTTCCCTCGTGGTGGCTGTGATAGTCAATTTTATGTGTCAAGTTGACTGGGCTAAGGCATACCCAGATAGGTGGTAAAACATTTCTGGGTGTTTCTGGAAGAGATTAGCATTTGAATTGGTACACTAAGATCACCCTCACCAATGCAGGTGGGTGTCATCCAATCTGTTGAAGACAGATTAGAATAAAAAGGCAAATTTGCTCTTTGCTTGAACTAACATCCGTCTTCTCTTGCCCAGGACATTGGACATCACTGCTCCTGGTTCTTGGGCTTTTGGACTTGGACTGAATTATACCACTAGCTTTGCTGGTTCTCTAGCTTGCAGATGGCAGATCATGGGACTTCTTGGCCTCTATAACCAGGTGAGCCAATTCCTATCCATCTATTCTTTTAAAAATTTTTTAAAGATTTATTTTTTTGAGAGAAAGAGAGAGAGAGAGAATGTGCACACAAGCGGGAGGGGCAGGGAGAGGGGGAGAGAATCCCAGGCCGACTCCACCCTGAGCATGGAGCCCAATGTGGGGCTTGATCTCAAGACCCCAGATCATCTTCCTTCATGCTTTAATCTTCAGGGATTCTTCTGGACAACACAGAATATTCCTAACACTTCTCTGTTTAATTCATAGTCATTCATTCAACAAATATTCATTCTAGGGACAAGGAATGAGCAAAACAGACAAAATCCTGTCTTTGTGAAGATCACAAAAAGTGTAGTAGAAGGTGGGGACAGGAAAGAGACAACAAACAAATGAACAAATAGTATTTCAGGTGGTAATAAGTGCTATGGAGAAAAATCCAGCAGGAAAGGGTACAGAGAAGTAGGGTATTGCTATTTTATTTTTTAAAGATTTATTTATTTTTAGGAGAGTGAGTGAGTGAGCAGGAGCAGCAGAGGGGGAGGGAGAGAGAGAATCTCAAGCAGACTCCACCCTGAGCACAGAGTGAGATATGGGGCTCAATCTCAGGATCCTGAGATCATGACCTGAGCTGAAACCAAGAGTTGGATGCTCAACTAACTAAGCCACCCAGGCACTCCACAGGGTGTTACTATTTTATTTATTTTTTAATTTTTAAAAAAGATTTTATTTGACAGAGAGAGAGCAAGCACAAGCAGGGGGAACAGCAGGCTGAGGGAGAGGGAGAAACAGGCTGAGCAAGGAGCCTGAGAAGGGCTCAATCCCTGGATCATGACCTGAGCTGAAGGCAGATGCTTAACCGACTGGGCCACCCAGGCGCCCCATGGTGTTGCTATTTTAAATGTGGGTCAGGGGAGGCCTCTCTGAGGAAGTGGCATTTGAGTGGAAACCTGAAGGAGTGAGCCATGCCCACATCTGGGAGGAGAGCATTTGAGGCAGACACAACAGCAAATGCAGAGGCCCTGAAGTTAGCAGTATGCTTGGCATGTCAGAAGAACAGCAAGGCCAATGTGGCTGGAAAAGAGTAAGAGGAGGTGAAAGCAATACAATAGGGGATAAGGTCAGAACGGTAGCGGAGGGCAGATCAGGACCTTTGAAGCTATGAATATAATCCTCAGTGCCAGCAGGAAGAGGATTATCACCTGCATAGGCAGGTTTTATAATCAAGGCTATGAACAGGGAGGGGTGAACACCTGGTGGTGGGGCCGATGGGAGGTCAGAGAAAGCCTCTCGGAGGAGGTAGTTCCTGAGCTGAGTTTTGAAGGATTAACAGGAGGCATCTAGGCAGAAGGGGAGGAGCAGTCCAAGTAGAGAATGCTATAGCAGAGGGTGCTGAGAGACTGGGGTGTATTCAAGTACACATGGTTTTAAGGCTGGTACAAAGGGAGGGAGGCCAGTATCCAGGAGTGGCCAGAAATAGAGCAGAGGAGATTGGCAGGGACCTATTCCTTAATTGGTTGATTGGCTGATTCATTCACTCAAGTGTTTACTGAACGTTAGGTCTATACCAGCCATTGCACCAGGTCTGGTAACAGTGATGGACTCACAACCAAAGATTTTTGGTCTCATGGAACTTACCTTCTAGTGGGGACACAGACAAAAACACATAAACAGACCAAAAAATGACAAGACTAAGAAATGCCATGAAGGAAATGAACAAGAGGCCAAACTAGAGAACATCTTTAGGTGGGGTGTTCAGGAAAATCCTCTCTGAGGTGATATTTAAATAGAGACTTGAGGCATAAGAAGGAACCAGAGTTAGAAGAGTTAGGGGAAGAACGTTCCTGGCCTTGGTCTCAGTGTCACTATCTAATTTGATTTCTCGTCCTCTGAAGGGAGACACGGAGGTCATCAAACAACACAAGCAGAGTTGTAACTGTTGGTCTGGCAAGGCCAGGATTCCATTCAGACTCTGCGGTTTTTAGGACTCGCGTCTCTTAGGCAGGTTCTGGAGGTAGCAATGTGAAAAATACAATCATGAAATCACAGGTCGGCTGCATGGAGAATTTGGACAGTTCCCAGCCCTCAAGGAAGTCTATAGCTGAGGACTGAAGGGCAACGGTCTTTGAGTACTCTTGGAAGACCCCTCCGGCTGTTCGTGGAGCCTGGAACACTGATTTGGGTGAGTTTCCGACAAGAGAAATATTCAGTAGAGAGGACCACCACCTAGATCGGGTTATAAAACATTTCCCGCACCATAGAAAGGTAAAGGTACTTGAATTTAACCTTCTTTGTAGGTGGGAGTGCCACGTCCTCCGCAAACCCAACCCAACCGCGGCCTCTCCGCCCAGTCCTAGCCTAGCCTGCGAGGAGCTATCCTCGCCCAATCCACGCACCTGGTTCCCTGAAAGTGAAAAGACCTGCAGCTCCTTCCTACTGCGTCCCTCACGCACTCCTCGGGCACCGCCCCCCGCCAACGTGTTTGGGTCCCATCTCCAGGCCCCGCCCACCTCCAGCACCAACCGCGCGACCCACCTTTGGGTCACGCCTCCTTCCGGCTCATCCCCAGAGTGGCCACCTTTGCGCCCGCTCCTCCCTGTTCTGCTTCCGGGCCCGCCGCCTTCTGTCCCGCTTCAATTTTTCCTCCCTTCTGGATCTCTCTTCGGCCCCATCTCCCGCCCCCTCCTCTAAGGGCTTCGCTTCTCCCAGTTTCGCCTCTGTCTCCCTCTACCCTTAACTCCTCCTACGGGCACGGCCTCCGTTTAGCCCCACCCACAGCCCCTCCTTTCAAGCGCAGCCCTGGCTCCTGGCTCCGCGCGGCCTCCACGGTCTTCCATACCTGCCTTGCGCTTCTCTCGTCTCTGGCATCACCACCCTGTCAGCCCTGCCCCGCCTTCGGCTCGCTTATTGGTGTAGGGGAGTCCCTCTCTCTCTCTTTTTCCCGACCTCAGCCCCGCCTCCCCAGGCTACCTCCTCAGTCCCTCCTCCCTGTCAGGCCCCGCCCTGGCCCCGCCTTCCTCTTCCTCCCCGCCGAAGCTCTGGACCTTTCCAAAGCGAGGCTGAGGGGGTGGGGAGAACCCACGCGCTCGGGAAGTCGGACTGTGTCAGGGTGGGGCTGAGGACTCCTAGCGCTTGTGTCACTGTGTCCTTCTCTGGAGGCAGAGTCGGGGGTGTGGAGGGAGGGCCCGGGCCCGGAGCGGCGGGCGGGGCCAAGCTGAGGAAAGCCGTTCAGGGCGCCCCCACCCCCGCGCGCTTCAGTGGTGCCGGCCGAGGGAAGGACTCGGCGGCTGCGGGGCTCGCGCCGCTGTCAGTGCGGCGGGGCGCGCGAGCGGCGCGGGCTCAGGGCGGGCACAGCCGAGAGAAGCTGAGGGGGCGGCGGCGGGGGCGACTCCCGCGCGTGTGTTCAGCTCCTCACGCCGCGGCCGGGGCCGCCTTCTTCCTCCTTCTCTCCCTCCCTTCCGCCCCCGAGTGCGGCGGCACCGCCTCCTTCTGCGCCGCGCGGCTTCCTCCAGACCTCTCGGCGCGGGTGAGTGGGGGCCACGGGCGTCTCCTTGGGGGTGCGGGGGAGTGTTCCTTGTTCCTTTTCGGCCGCCCACCTCTTCGCACGGGTTGCTGCCTATTTTTAGAAACTCTTTTTTCGGCCATTCTGGGCGTCCCGGGAACGGGACTAACTCCCGGCCCCCTCACCCCGCACCCCCCCCTCCAAACCCCGTGTCGCTGGCCCAGCCCATCCGCGCCTGCCCCCGGCCGTCTGGCGTTCCCTGGCCGCTTCCTCTTCGCGGGCCGGGCCTGGGCCAGGAGTTGGCGGGGTGGGCCGGCGTCCGCTCGGAAGTTAGAGTCTTTGTGCTCGCGCCCCGCCCCGCCCCGCGAGGGGAGGAGGGAGGGGAGTGGAGGCCGCGCCGGGAAGGCCTGGGCGGGCCCGTCCCGGGCTCTAGCCCCGGCCCGGGCTTCTTCCGGCTCTCCCTCCCGGGCTGGGTCTGCCGGCTCCCCGAGGCGCACAGAACTGGCCCTGCCTCGCTCCCCGCGGGCTTGAGCGCCGCCTCGGCCCCCACCGCTGCCGTTGCTGGGCTCGTTGCACTCCTTGGGGCTCGGAGAGGAGCAACAACGCGCCCTAGAGCTGGGGCGGTGTTCCGCACTTCACGCATCCCCCTGTGCGGCGGAGCTTCAGTTTGCCCCTCTGTAAGATGGGGGAAAGAAAGTCGCTTCGCAGGATGTTTGTGGATTTAGGGAACTAGTATGTGAGAGAAGTGTTTAATACCAACAGGTAACATTTAATGGACTTGACTAGGAACTTCGTAAGCTTTATTTCATTTAATTCTCAGGACGGCCTTCTGGGGATTATCCCCCTTTACAGAAGCAGAAGTCAAGGCGCAGAGAGTTAAAATAATTTGCTTCAAATCACAGTAGCCACAGAGTGTAAAGCTGTGGTACTAGTACTTGTTATTTATTTCTTAGTGTCAGCTTGTGTAATCTCTTAGTGCAGAGAGGATTTTGACTTATCCTTGGGTCACTCCGTTTTCCCTGACTCCTAGGCTAGTGTCCACTATACTATGGATGAAATCCCATTCTGTGGATAGGGGAGGTCCGAGGGGAAGGAAATTACTATGAATTTCTTGTTAGTATTGCCCGTTAGAATTTGATGAATGTGGCGGACTCCAGATCTCAAGCACAATTGAAGTTCTCTGGGGTTTTGGCTCTTGGAAGGCTTAAGTCATTGTAACAGTGAGATCTCTGTTTTATTTACGGCATATTCTTTCCCCGCCCCCCCCCCAACTTTGCATGTTCTCTATAGTGTTTAGATTTATAGCTCCTACTTGGGGGAGGAGAAGCAGGAGTGGCTCAAGTCAACTGCTTCAACTCCCTGCCTTCAAATAGGGTTTTATTTTTCCCATTTCAGATAAGATCAAGAGGGGTAAAAGTGAACTAAAATTAACTTTGGCAAGTTTCTAGTTTTCCAGTGTGTTTGATCCCTATTGTGGGGAGTGTCTAAAAATCAGATAGAGTTCCTAGGCCACATCTTGAAGGAGTCTCCTAATGTTTGCATTAGTTCTTTGGAGTCTGGAGGTCTGTTGTGCTCTCTTTCCAAAATTCTGGATTTAGGAGTTGCGATAGGTAGGACCTGGAAGGGGTCTTACCATCTGGTCTAGCTTTTTTTTCTGCCTTGTTCCCCCTATCCTGTTAACACTGGAAAGGGCAAGTACGTTGTCTAAATTCACAGACTGCCTTAGTGACAGAATTAGAACTCCCAGTCTTCTGCTTGGCAGTCCAGTAATAGTTTTATTTCTGCCATCCCTTGCCACCTCTTGAAGGGGCACTAAATTACTTATTCAGGCCTTAACAGAACAGGAATCCTGAGTAAATTGAAATCTTGAGAAAGTTGTTTAGTTCCAGCCACTCTCCATGCCTTAGGTTTAGCATTAAAAGGTCAGATTTTGTGCACAGGTGTACCCAGTTCTCATTAGTCATTACTTTTATCGTATGGTACTTTATGGTTTATAGTACTCTTCTGGAATCATCTGATTTCTAACCCAGTTCTGTGGGGGAGTTCTTAGAGTTTGCTTTACATCTCCTTTTTACAGGTGTAATTGAGAATTGAGACACAGCAAGGTTAGGGCACTTGCCTTACTTAGGTCACCAAATTAACAAGTGGTGGGGACAGAACACCTTTCCTGGGCAGAGGATTTGATGTAGCATCATTAACTGAGCCACTCATTGTGGCTCTGTGAACCTGTTTGTGTGGGGACTGTGAAAAATGGCTGTGAAAGTCTATTGTAGTAGTAGAAATAATAACTAACATTTATTAAGTACTTACCAGGTACCAGTTCTTGGACTAAGGACTTTCTGTGGGGTGTCTCATTTATTCCTCAGAGCCGAATGTATGAATTAGTTATTATCCCTGTTTTACAGAGGAAGAAAGAAACAGGCTTAGAGAGGTTATATGACTTGCTCAGGATCATGTAATTGATAACTGCAGACAGTATAACTTTACAGCCGGTGTGGGTTTGTTTTTTGTTTTTTGGTAAAAATATACATGAGGTAAAATTTGCCATTTTATTTTTTATTTATTTAATTTATTTATTTTTATTATTTTTTAAAGATTTTTATTTATTTATTTGACAGAGAGAGAGTACAAGTAGGCAGAGAGGCAGGGAGAGGGAGAAGCAGGCTCCCCGCTGAGCGGGGAGCCCAACGCGGGGCTCGATCCCAGGACCCTGGGATCATGACCTGAGCTGAAGGCAGCCGCTTAACCAACTGAGCCACCCAGGCGCCCCAAAATTTGCCATTTTAACCACTTTTAAACGGACAGTTTTCTGGCATTAAATACATTCACACTATTGTCCAACCATCACCACTAACCATTGTTGTCAAGAACTTTTTCATTTTCCGCAACTGAAACTCTGTTGCCCTTAAACACTAACTCCCTATTCCCCTCTCCCCTCAGCCCCTGACGACCACCATTTTATTTTCTGTCTCTGAATTTGACTACTTTAGGTACCTCATATAAGTGGAATCCTACATTCTTTTGTCCTTTAGGGACTGCCAAAGCTGGCACTTCTAGTGCCTCCCTTGAACTCAAGGTGCTTTGTAAGTGCAAAATGGTTAGTCCTCTGCAGTAGGGTGTGGCATGCAGCCCCACAGCAGGAACAGAGGCCTGGTTGTACCTCTGGCTAAGCTCTTTCCCCCCCTTTTCCTCTGCTCTGTGGATTGAAGTTCCTTATCACCGAAGCCTTTTCTGGAGATCTGTGCTGGCCCCTTTTGTGTCTTCGAAAGGGACCTCCTACCCTTGAAATAGAACCCAGAGGACTCTCCACCCTTGCTTCTTTGCACTTGCTTTTCCGACTATCCGGGGTTTGGGAATATCGGGCTGCAGTGATCAAGAATAGCAGTGCTATGACAGCAGCTCGGATCAAAACTACTCAGAGGATGATTAAATGGATTACCTTTATGAAATGCATTCTCTCTGCCCTCCTCTTTCCATAAAGTCACACAAGTAGGATTAGTTTTGGGTTCCTAGAGGGTGTTTATGAATACTCATTGCTTGCAGGTGGTTAAGATGGAGTTAAATGCATTTAGCCTTTCAAAACTCCTTTAGGTTTGACTGCTTCTGTTTCTGTATGTTTGGAAGGTGGTGGAATATGGTGTTTTTGAAGGGTAGTTGGAATTTTGTCCTGATACCAACAGGGGGTGGGGGTGGGAGGTGTTCCAGAGATGGATAATGGGGCAGCAAACAGATCTGAACATGTTGCACCTTCCTTAAAGATCTGATGGCCTAACATTGCCTAGGTATTAAGTCCAAACCCCTGAGTGCAAAGTGAGGTTTGAATGTGTTGAATTGTTTATTGGATAGAATCTTGTAGTTGAAGGGCTTTTAAAGTCCTGTCGACCAGCCAGCCATCTGGCCAACGTTTGAATTGGCTACTTGCTGAGATTCGGTTTCATTGGACACTTAATTATTAGAAAGTTTTCCGTTTACAGAGAAATTATTAAGCATCTGCCATGCGCAGTCCTAAGCTTGGGGATTTGAGTCTGTACAGCCTCGTGGGGAAGGCAGGCAAGTAAACAGGCAATGTGAGAAGTGTTGTGAATAGGGATAAACAATATTACAGCATAGAGGAATGATAACTAACCAAGCCTTGGAGGTTTCTTCAGAGAAGTTGGCTAAGCCCAGATCTCAAGAAAAACAGAGACATAAGGCAGGAGGAAAAGAAGAGATTTGGAGAGTTGAGACAAAGATAAGACTAGGCAGAAGGAATAGCAAGTCTATTGATGGTGGTGGTGATAGTTGAGACTTTTGGCCATTTCCTATATCAGGTGCTACTCTAAGCATTTAACATGTGTTAATTTTTTCCTATAACCACCCCGAAAAGTACATACTATTGTTATTCCCATCCTGTAGGTGAGGGGTTGCATTTAACCCAGAGGGGTAAATACATCTCTCACGTTTCTCAAGATTTCTGGGTGGAGCATAAAGCAAAAGATGGGGGTGTATGGCAAGAGATGAGATGAGACTGGTAAGGTAGGTAGAGCAGAAGCCAAGTCATGAAAGGGCCTTGTTGTCCCGGTTGACGAGTTTGGACTTCATTTCGAGGTGAAAGGGGGGCCATGCTCCTATGGGCATTTTAGAAGGATATCTCTAGCTACCTGTTTGGGGAGTGGTTTGGAGGTCTAGAGCACCATGGGCAAAAAGACCAGTTAGAAGGAGGCTGTTGTGGTAATACAGGTAGGAGATGATGGTGTTTCCAATGAAGGATGTGTATGTGTAGAAGGACTTGAGCAGTGAGACACAAAGATTACTGGTGTGGAGAGTCATCAAGGATGACTTCTAGATTTCTATCTGGTGCAGTTATATAGATGGGGTTGCTGATTATTGAGGTGAAGACATAAGAGAGGAGGTGGATTTCTCATGCAGGTTCATCTTACGTCTGCTTTCATTTACCTTCTAGTTATTGATCCTAGTTCTCCAAGGGGAGGGTTGGGGGTGGGAAGCATGGGTGAGGGACAGTATTGCACAACACATCTGGTAACTATTCCTGGCTAAACTGGATGATGTAAACATCAGTTTAGAAAAGGAGGAAATATTAGATCCCAGACATTTAGGCCCTGCATAGCCCTGAAGACTGCTTATGTTAAGCCAAGGAAGGCTTACATTTTTTCTAGACAACGCCTTTGGTGCTGAGACTCTCCATCTGCTTATGTGGCCCTCTGTAAGTCACCTGTGTTTACTACCTGCTAGGCACTGGGAAAACAAAGGTAAGTAAGCTGTAGGTTCCGGAGCTTGCATCCAGAAAGGCAGCAGATCTCAGTAGCTTAGATAACAGTGGTGGAGGCAGAGGGTGGGATGGGGCAGGTCAGGGTGGGACAGGATGGGGAGGGACCATGAGGGATTTTTGTTGGGACAGGAGTCAGGAGACCCTGCTCTGTACTCCAAGTCTTTTTGTCAGGTGGCGAAGGTCCCGGTTTATTCATCTGAATAATGATAGAAAATAATGACTAGATGACTATGAGGGTCCCTTCTAGCAATAACATTTTATGATTCTATTTTTTTTTTTTTTTAAAGATTTTATTTATTTGAGAGAGAGAGAATGAGAGAGAGCGAGTACATGAGAGGGGGGAGGGTCAGAGGGAGAAGCAGACTCCCTGCTGAGCAGGAAGCCCGATGCGGGACTCGATCCTGGGACTCCGGGATCATGACCTGAGCCGAAGGCAGTCGCTTAACCAACTGAGCCACCCAGGCGCCCACATTTTATGATTCTAGATCATGATTTAGATAGTATATCTCTTGGAGAGGCATTTTCTTTCCTCCTTTCTCTCTTCCCTTTTTTTTCTTAGGCAGTGGTAGGGGGAAGGGGTATATAGACATGAATGTCTATAAAAACCTAGTTTTGTTTTTTTTTTTTCTCTTTTAGCTTCATGTATAAAATGTATAATTGGAAGGGGAGATGACTAGTAATGTTAGCCTGCTGACCTACAACTTCCCACTAGGTTCTGTAAGGAAAGTTTTAGACCCGAGGTGGCGTACAGCTCCTAGACTCTGAGGATTAGAGAGAGGGGGGCAGTGGGATAAACTGGGAAACCCAGTCATGAGCCTGAGGATCATTCTGTCTGGTTCCTGCTACTAACTCAGTCTGTGGGCTTGGCCAACTCCTTTCCTTCTCTGGCCGGCCTCATTTCATCATAAAATAGTCTAAGACCTCCCTTAAATTTTGTAAAAGACCAAAAGGGTGGGAGCCAGAGAGAAAAAGGTTTGGAGGTCCTTCTCTACTCATTTTTGTCTCCCTGCTTACGTGAATAACTAGAGATAGGCATCTACCCAAGTATTAATTAGTTACCTATTTATTTATTTTTAAAGATTTTTTTTTTTTTTAAGATTTTATTTATTTGACACAGAGAGAGAGAGAGCACAAGTAGGCAGAGCGGTAGACGGAGAGGGAGAAGCAGGCTCCCTGCTGAGCAGGGAGCCCAATGTGGGACTTCCATCCCAAGACCCTGGGGTCATGACCTGAGCCAAAGGCAGATGCTTAACTGACTGAGCCACTCAGACACCCTATTATCTTTTGTTTCCACAGCCCCTTCTTTTTCTTTGGTTTTAGTGTCTCTTTTACTTCATAATGGACTTGATGTGAATAAGTGGGCTGTACCTCATCAGAGGAGGGGGGGAGGATGGAATATTATCACTGGGTTCTAGTTTATATTCCCAAAAGGTCATTTAGGCTGTCCACTGCCCCCTGCTCTCCATGCAGGGGTAAGGGTAGGGAGATTGTGGTTAAATATGTAGATTTTTCTGAGGCTCAGACACATGTATTTGGAGTGCTCCACTGACTGAAGTGCAAGTCTGGCCATTCTCCCCACATGCCCAGTGTGGTTCTACTGGCGGAAATAGCAGGCATTTGATGCTTGCCAAAGACATGTAATTATAATTACCTGATATTCTCTGGGATCTCAGTCTTTCTGTCTAAAACAACAGGGTTGGACTAGATAATCTTGAATGATATTTTTACCTCTTAATAGTATGAATTACGGTTCTCAAGCTGTAAGTGGCTTGAGAATTCGTCTCTAGAAGGAGCATTGAGAGTATGTCAGAGGGCTAAATTCTGGGTTCACAGATACCTTTCGGTATATAAACAGATGGATATTGCTTTTTAGAGTGGACAGATTGCTGAAAAATTGCTTGTGAGAAGAATTTATCAAATTGTCTGCCGAGTTCCATTATAAACTTGGAGCTGTTGTCCCATGGACAAACTTGGAGTCTAAGACTATAAAAAATTATATTTAAATATGTAGCAAACTGTTTAAAATCATAGAATAAAGAGAACATTAAAAAAACACTATAAGATACCCAAACAGTACTAGGGCTGGAAAAAACACTAGACCAGAAATTTGCATTTCCTTAGAGCTTTAGCTTTATGAGGTAGATACCTCTGCTGAGGTTACCTGGCCCTTGAAATGCCCTCTGTAGAGAGTGAATAGTTCTGTTTATTTGTCAAGGTAAGAATCATTGCTTTATTCCAAGTAAGTATTCTCTTTTAGAAGGCCAGGCTTATAAGCTTAATATTATTGGCCAGGTTTTCTTCATTCCAGAGGCATTTATCTGGTATTTAGCAGTCTCCTGTTTGTTTTATTAAGGATTTTACTAAGCCTAGTTAAAGGTATTGTTTGCATGGTGTCTGTTGATCTGTTTGTCTAGTTTCTTTTGTAATTATTTGTGCCAGTGAAAGCAAGCTCAGCAGTAGATTTAAAAGAATCATTTCCATAACTCATTATTTCTCTAGGTCTGGGTTTCCTTTCTGGAAGTATGATCATGCTACACTGAGAAGTCAAATGTTGTTCCCTGCTTACACAGACCATTTTAAGGCTTTGGGACTTTGTTCTTCCAGATAGCTGTAAGCTGACACTGAATGACGGTTTTGTCAATATAATAATTACAGCTACGCCTGAATCAGTTGAACACAAGAATATCTTTTCTTCAGACCTTAAAGACTCACCCTAAATTGATTTTCACACCAATTAAAAGACTAAAATTAGGGTCTTGGTGGAGTTACCATGCTAAGTAGGTTACCTAGCTGCTGTAGCATGCTTATGCTTGGGTACCTGCTTTCCATCCCAAAGTTCAGTCATTCATTTCCAGGTATTTGGAGTACCTGCTGTATTCTCTCTATGGAGAACATAAAAGCAAGCAGGACATAATTCCTGCCCTCAAATTATTTTCAGTGTTGAGAGGGAGACAGAGAAGTACAGTAGATCCTAGCTGCTGCTTATTCCTGCTTCCTTGGCCCAGATATTTGGGTTGAGGGTTCAGACTAGAAATAGAATTGATGGATGTATCAC
Organism: Leptonychotes weddellii; assembly: GCF_054177405.1. Lineage (NCBI taxonomy): Eukaryota > Metazoa > Chordata > Mammalia > Carnivora > Phocidae > Leptonychotes > Leptonychotes weddellii. The sequence goes on along the minus strand of NC_138378.1, from coordinate 22,085,514 downwards.
TAGGCAAGGAGACCTGTTTGAATGTGACTTCCAATGTTTAGAAAGAGTTAACTTATTTTAGAGAGAGCGCACGCACGCACACACACACAGGCTCACTCGAGCAGGGGGAGGGGCAGAGGGAGAGAAAGAATCTTGAAGCAGACTCCCCACTGAGCAGGAGCCCAACATGGGGCTTAGACCCTGAGATCATGACCTGAGCCGAGATTATGACCTGAGCCAAAATCAAGAGCCCCAAAATCAAGAGCCGGGTGCTTAACCAACTGAGCCACCCAGGTGTGCCCTCCCTACCTTTATTTTCCCTCCCTTTATCCTCTGTTGCTGAGGTGTCCCACATGCAGTGTTTTATAAAGTGAAGAATGTGAGGGTAGGGGACAACATTGTCCTTCAGGTTTGGGTGTCCAGACATCTGCCTAGTGCTTTCCCTGTTTTCTTCACATCAATTCTCTGGCTGGCTTCCAGAAAGATTTGATATTGTCTAGGTTCTTATTTAGGAAGGAAGAAAATTAAGTTTTATATTGAATTATTTTATTATACTCAGTTTTGAAATAAGATAGTTCTCTATTTTGCTTGCAAGTGAATTATTTTAGGTGTGGTTTCTGGCATTTGCTCAATTTGTGACTTACTAGTTGTGATTAAATTGTGGTTCTTGAAGCCCACTGCCACTGTCTGTACCAGCCGCCTTTGACTCTTTGCAGCACAGATCCCTTAGGAAATGGAGGGACTGTTGAACTTACCCTGATCTTGAAGGGGTCTTCCTCTTTCCTGGTCTCTACACTCAAAAAAGTTCTTTGGGATGCTGTGTTGTGTTCATAATTTCTTCCAGCAATTAATTTAGCATTGCCTATGAGGTCTAGAAGAAGAGGAAATATGTCTGTGCCTGATCTCGAAGATTGTGGACAATATTGAAATCAGTCATCCAAACTGTATGGAGCCCACCTAGTGCCTTCTTGGTGCTGTGAGGGATGTAAACATGTATAGCATATTGTTGCCTTCAGGAAACCCATGGTCTCTTTGGGGAGATAAGATTATCATGAATATGTATCTGACAGTAAGGCAGTTTGGTGTAGATAGCTTGGTTTGGAAGACTAAGGTCTACTCTTGTTCCCTGGCACTAATTTGGCCAGGTAAACGGAAATAAGTCATTTTTCCTCTTGGAACCTCCTTTTTGTCATCTATAAAAGGGGATTAATACTCCTTATCTTAACTTCCTCACAGTGTTATTGTGAGGAGCAAGTTAGATAATGTTACTAAAAGTAAAAAAGTACATTATAAAACCAGATGATGAAATTTATATGTGAAGAATACATGGGCCATTTGTCAGAGTTAATAGGTAAATGGCAGAGTTTTCCATAGAAGAGGAGATCCCTTTGGGCTGGAGTGACCAGGAAGAGTGGTCTGAATCAGCCTCTAGGATTGGAGAAAAGAATGATGGAAGTATTTAGACAGGGGCAGTGATGTGGCAGAAGGCTAGGAAAAACTTCAGGGGGTCAGGGGGGAGCAGTTAGTGTTCTCCAACCTCAAGCCACAGGGTAGGTGTATGTTCAGCTTTAGTAGTTACTGCCAAACACTTTTCAGAGGCATCCCAGATCACACTGCCATCAGTGGTATATGAGAGAATTCCTGTTGCTCCATGTCCGTGTCAACACTTAGCATTGTCTATATTTTTCATTTTAAGTCATGCTGATTGGTGCATAGTTACCGAAGTGAATTTTAAGAACCATAATATGAATTCTCAGCAGTACCATAAAAAGGAAAAGAGACTGGGATTTCAGAGGAGGGAGAGACTGCTGCATTTTTGGGGGGGGTGGTACCCAGGGAACATTTATGGAGGTGTGAGCATTTCACTGGGTTTTGTAGGATAAAGATAGTGACTGTATATTATCTGGGACCACTTCCGTTTTTTGTATTCTGTCTGTGCTTATAAATTGTGAACCGATATTTCTTTTCTATAAGTGTGTGTGTGTATATATATATATATATATATATACACACACACACATATATATATACACACATTTGTGTGTGTGTGTGAACCAGTATTTCTGTGTTTGGACTATATCTCCCAGACTACTCAGAGGCAACACCCAGATATCCCTTCTCAGTTGCTGTGCCCCTGTCCCTTCTCCTCCCTTTTTTCCCAGAAAGTATGGTCACAGGAGATTTTAGGCTGTAGAGATAGAGGACATTCTGTATGTGACGGGAACATCTTGAACAGAAGCACACGAGTGACTAAATTGAGTGGCATCCCTATTCCTGCTAATGAGCTGAGGTGGAGGGGGGAGGATGTGTCTCATACTTTAAGGGTGGGATGCCTTCTCATAGCCTTCTGGAGCAGGTGGAAAAGGTCTGTTCCCAAGCCAATTTGTATTTAAACTGGATAGAAGGATGAGAATGACTCTTTGCCTATAATTACATCATTTCAGGGAATAAATTAATCCAGTGAACAGTCCTACTTGAAGTATGTTGAGAGTTTGTCTTCTCTTAAAAGAAGGAGGAGGGGGCAAGATGGGAATGCCAAAACCTAAAGAGCTTAGTCTCTCTGAGCTCATCTATTACTTGTATATTTGCTCAGGGAAAAATTGCCATTTCTTTGTCAGCTTTTATCCTGCTGGGTCGACCCTAGCTGGGTGTTTATTTTCTGTAGTTTTACCAAATCACTTTGAAGACTGGCATGAACATTGATCATTTCTTAGAGCCTTTCCTCTTTGTTCTGTCAGCAAATATTAGAAAATGTACCCTAAATTATCTGGTTGGGGGAAATAAGGTGGCCCTGCCTGTTCCCAGAGAGCAGCACTTCCATGTTAAACATTAGTCAGGTCCTGATCCTGTGTCAGGTCCTGGGATATTTGTCAGGAGAGACTGGGGATGTTAGAGCTGCCACTGGGAACATTTTTGCCAGAGGGTATTTCGGCTTTCTGTCGAGGAGACTAGTTGAGTACTTGATTAAAAATCTGACCTAGGTTCTAAACCTAAGTCTGTGTTTCATATTAATAATTGCTGCCATGTGTTGGGTGCCCACTCCGTTGAGATACCATGCCTGGTACCTTGTGTTCATACTAACAGGGCTGATGTTTATTGGAAGTTACTATGTGCTAAGTTCTTTCTGTATATAGAAATCTTTATAAATGATGTATTATAAGACTTATATTTGTACATTTATATCATTTACGTGTTATATAATTTTATATGTCAAATATGGGTGGCTCAGTTGGTTAAGTGGCTGCCTTCGGCTCAGGTCATGATCCCAGAGTCCTGGGATCGAGCCCCACGTCGGGCTCCCTGCTCAGTGGAGAGCCTGCTTCTCTCTCTCCCTCTGCCTGCCTCTCTGCCTACTTGTGCTGTCTCTCTCTCTCTCTGTCAAATAAATAAAATCTTAAAAAAAAAAGATTTCTTTAAAAAAAATCTGTATATATAAAAACCATATTTATTCTCACCTCAACCCTAAGAAGTAGGTTCTGTTGATCCTCATAGATGGGAAACTGAGACACTAGGAGGTTAAGAAATACGCCTATAGTCAACACTGCTAGTAAATGGAGTTGCCAGGATTTAAACCTAACCAATTATTTTTAATATGGAAAATTTTAAACATATACAAAGTAGACAGAGTAGGTTAATGAAGCATGATATACCTATCACTCAGCTTCAATTCACAATCATATTTTGTTTATACCCCTACCTACTTCTCCTCATCCTGCGCTTTGAAGAAAATCTCCACTGTTCTATTTTGCCCTTAACTATTCCACAATATATTTCTAAAGGAAGACTTTAAAACAACCACAGGGGCAACTGGCTGGGTCAGTCAAGAGAGCATGTGACTCTTGATCTCAGGGTTGTGAGTTCCAACCCTATGTTGGGGTAAAGTTTATTTAAAAAACATGAAACACAACCACAATGCCATTTTCATACCTTATAAAATTTAACAATTACCTTAATACTATCAAAATCCAGATTGTGTTCAAATTTCCAATTATCTCATAAATGTCACAATCTTATTTTTACAGTTTGTTTGACTTAGGATTCATATAAGATCCACACATTTTAATTGGTTGTTACATATCTTAAGTCCCTTAATTTTGTAATTTCACTTCTATTTTTGTTGTTGTTACCTTTATTTGTTGAAGTAACTGGGTTTTTCCTGTAGGGTTTTCCGTGTTCTGAATTTCCTGTAAATTGGTGGTTGTATCTAGGGGACAGTGTATGTCTTAATCCTCATGGCAACTCTACAAAAAATAGGTATTCTTTTTTTTTTTTTTTTTTTAAAGATTTTATTTATTTATTTGACAGAGACACAGTGAGAGGGAACATAAGCAGGGGGAGTGGGAGAGGGAGAAGCAGGCTTCCCGCTGAGCAGGGAGCCCGATGCGGGGCTCTATCCCAGGACCCTGGGATCATGACGTGAGCCGAAGGCAGATGCTTAACGACTGAGCCACCCAGGTGCCCCCAAAAATAGGTATTCTTATTTTGCAGCTGAGAAAACAGACGGAGAAAGGTTGAGTTGGGTGGTTTGCCCAAGGCCTCACAGCAACCTTGGATGTGAACATAGACCTTCTTGCCTCCAAAGCCCTCGTTCTTTGCTTTTTACCACTCACCCATTCTGTGAGCTTGGGCAAATCACTTTAAGTTCTCTGGGCCGTAGTTTCTTTGATATGTACACTGAGAACTCCCACAGGAGTGGTGGTTTATGGGTCTATGACCTTTGAGTGCCTACCATGTAATGGCATGGTACTAGATGCTGGGTGATACTCAGATGAATGAGACTGTCTTCAGTGAGCAGGTAGTCAGCTAGGGACTGTAGGACCATACCCTCTTTCAGACATGGAGCCTGTTTTGGCCATGGCGGGACTATAGGAGCTTCCTAACTAGCCTCCCTGCATCCTTTCTTGCCCTCTTCCATGCCATGCTCCTCCCTGCTGCCAGATGCCTTTTTCTAAAAACCATTTTTGTTGTGTTCTCCCCTGCTCATAAATCTAGTTTGAAGGACTTGGTAAATAAGAAACAAAATTTTTCCAGCAATAAACCTTCCCTCCTTGGATTGAGTTACTATTTCAAGGGCAGCTAGTCTTCTTTTCTGTTTGACAAAGATGTTACTGCTTTTATGGAAATGCTGAGGAAATCTGGAGATGAGAGTCATAATGGAGTAAAGCATGGGAATGCCATCTTGATTCAGGGGAGAGCATACATTTAATTTAGCATTGTACTGTTCACTCCCAAGGACATCTGACTGTAATGGGGCAGTTGTGCTCTTCTGCAAAGAAAACAGCTTTTAGTTGTTAGAGTTCAGGGACAGGAGTTTTAAAGATAACCCTTTTAGGGGGACCAAGCTGCTGAGCCTTCATTTTACTGGCTAGCCAAGCCATTAAAATCAATATGGTATATAGGATTGAATGTGGTATATAGAGAAGTGGTTTGGATCTCTAGTAATTCGGGTGGCAGACAGTCAGCACTGGGTCCAGGACGACATAGAACTATAAGTAGTAAAGTCAAAAGTCCAGAGAAGTAAGGTTCAGGGCATTTGTATCCCTAGAGTGCCTTGTATGTAATAGGTACCTAATATCTTTAAATCTTTCTTTTAAAAAAATACTTTTGACAGTGGATTAAGCAAAAGAAGGAGGTGGAATCATGGGTTCTAAAGCTCAGGAGCCAAGTGGTGTAGGACCCTGGATAGCTCCTTGGAAAAGCAGTTCCTCTGGCAGAAGTTAGGCGTCCTTAGGGGACTCCTAAATCCTTCCTGTTTAGAACTAGTCAGAGGATCTTCTCCTCTAGATCAGGGATTGCAAACTGGCAGCCCCTTGGGGTGTTTCTGGCCTGCATACATATTTTGTTTGACTTGACCTGCAGTGTTTTTCTGTTTTGTTTTGAGTTGGACGCCAGCCTGGGGATATTGGGGCTGCCTTTCAGTGGAGATACTTTGTATGAGATCAGAGGTCCTGGCATGTGGGTTGTGAGGGTGACTGATTTCTCCTGAAGAGGGAGGAGGATTTTTTGAGGAAGTTTCAGGGGCTGGAACAATTTTCGTATTCACAGACGTGGGAATAGCCCCCAGCGATTTTGTGGAAGGCTTCACTTCCTGAGCTCTCTACCAGGGACTCCGTGTATTGTGACTCCTTGTGCACTGGCCTGTCCAGGTTTAAGAAGCTTGTAGCTTGGCTTTTTTTTTGGTCTTTGGCACAGGGATATGATTCTGATCTTTGGACAAGTCTGCATTACCAGCTTAGTTTGGCAAAATGCTTTTGTTTAAAGAATCACGTTCTTCATTTCTGTTCATTTCACATACTGTTTCCTTATTGGCTGGCTTCTTTAGATAGGACATATTTGTTCTCAAGTTTGTCAGAGCCCTCACCATTTCCTGTTGTCTCTGTGATCCAGTGCCAGTTGCCATTTATCACCAGACTGGCACTTTTTTCTTCGAAACACTTGGTCAGCTGTACTTATTTTTGCTACTTGCTTGGTCCGTTTGGGCCAACCCCGCTCTGTTTGGAACTCTAATATTGAAGGGACTTTGCCCAGTTACAGTGCTCTTAGTCCCCTGGGACTAGATGAATTATCTTCATTTTATTAGAAACTCTGGTGTCCCTGTTGGCTATTAAATCTGTGTTTTGGGGCGCCTGGGTGGCTCAGTTGGTTAAGCGACTGCCTTCGGCTCAGGTCATGATCCTGGAGTCCCGGGATTGAGTCCCGCATCGGGCTCCCTGCTCAGCGGGGAGTCTGCTTCTCCCTCTGACCCTCACCCCTCTCATGCTCTCTCATTCTCTCTCTCAAATAAATAAATAAAATCTTTAAAAAAAAAAAAAATCTGTGTTTTGGCTTGTCTTAGGATTTCACAAGGACAACAACTAGTCAAGGCTCAGTGAACCTTGTCCTTATAAAATTAGCATTTTTCACAGTCTCTGACACAAGTTTGGCGGGGGTGGGGGTATGGAAGGTGGGTCCCAATGCCTCATGAAAGAAACCATGACATCTAATATAAAACTATTTTACTTAGGAATTAGTCCCTGGTCTTTCTCCCCACCTAGCTGCAATGAGCAGCAGCTCCTATGTGTGGAAAGTAGGTGACTTTTTCTGAGTGACTCTTCTTGTTGCCTTTTCCCTTTGGCTTCTGTAATTACTGTAAAATCATCTTGTATGTGGAGCACCATGGTAATTTCCATGATAACTGATCATGATTTCCCAGATAAAGGGAGGAAGCTAATAAGTATTAGGAACTCGAAAAGGATATTGGGCTAAGTTCTTGTGATGCTGGTAGAATTTTGAGCTGGAAAGGACTTTTCAGCAACAAAGGCCTAATTAAACCTTTTCCTTTTACAGGCAAGTCCCTATTTGAGATCCTTAGCTTAGTGTTTCTTTGTGCTCCCTACTCTCTATAGCTTTTTCCCCATTATATCCTACTGGACCATGAGCTCCACAAAGGTAGGAACCATGCCTGTCTTGTTAATTACTGTTTTCCCAGTGCTTACCATAGGACCCGAGTATGTTTTGAGTGAGTAGATAAACTATGTTGGAGTTTCTCAAACTGGGACACATGGCTGCATATATGAAATCACTGGATAAAACATACCTTCCTGAAGTGTCAGTGTACTCAGATTTTTTGGAGTTGAATTAGTTTAAATATTATAACTAGTAATTGAAAAGCTTACTCATATTAAATCATGTTAGTATGGAATTTTTTTTTTTAGATGAGAAGGTATCAGATAAATTATAGGATTACAGTAGGCCCTTTGACCTTTACCCCACGGGCTCTAGGGTTGCCAGAACTCTTGATTTTTTTTTTTTTTTTAAGATTTAATTTATTTGAGAGAGAGAGCACGCACATGTGGGCAGGGGCAGAGGGAGAGAAATCTCCAGCAGACTTCCCGCTGAGTGAGGAGCCTGATGCTGGGAGCCCAAGATCACGACCTGAGCCAAGACCAAGAGTCAGATGCTCAACTGCCAGAGCCACCCAGGTGCCCTGAGAGCTCATATTTTTGAGAAGCTGGAAAATTTTCTAAAAACACGAGATCTGATTTGAAATGTTAGCAGTTAATTCAGAGGGTTTTTTTTAAAGATTTTATTTATTTGACACAGAGAACACAAGTAGGCAGAGAGAGGGAGAAGCAGGCTCCCTGCTGAGCAGGGAGCCTGATGTGGGGCTCAATCCCAGGACCCTGGGATCATGACCTGAGCCGAAGGCAGACGATTAACTGACTGAGCCACCCAGGCGCCCCAATTCAGAGGTTTTTAAACAAATTTATGTGGGTCAGACAAAACAATTCTTGGGCCTGAGCATCTGTTTGTGACCTAGGAGATAAACAGGTCTGGGCAAGGGACTAAATTTTGGACAGGGCCAAATGGATAGTAGTGTCAGGGACAGCTGCCATTCTGGGTCTGACTTCTCCTTGGCTTCAAACTGGCCATAACTCAGAGTGGAAAGAATGAAGTTATGACTTGATAGGTTAGGAAAATTCCCACATTACATCTCACCCTCTGTGGGAGGCAGCTTCTATAAATTCATAGACTATGCAGCCTCTAAGAGAGCTTCACCTTTACTCCCCTTGTTTTGCAGATGAAATTGAGGTCCCGGGAAGGAAGCAGAGCTTTTCTGGGGTCCTGGGCAGGCCCTGCTTCAAACTCCAGACCTTTGTTTGGTGCTCCTGCCTCACGCACTCTTAGGGCATGGGGCAAGGGGTTTTGGCTACTTTGGGGTGGTTGGTAGAGCTGGAGCAAACTCCATTTCTTGGCACAGCTCTATCATCTTGTGCAAAGGGAGGGTTGAGGTGGCAGTTAGTAAACGTGCTCAGTCTCAGCACAAACGGTCTTTCTGTCGCTAGCATCAGATTGACCTTATTTTTTCTACCTAGAAAGATGTAGAGGACAGCTCAGCAACAAGGAACCTCAGCGCAAAGATCCGTCTCTGCTTCTTCTGTTTCCTCCCCTCCAGCTCCTTTCTCCTTGAGCCCTACTGCCCTCCCTTTTGCATCACTTTCCCCCACCGCTAATCCCCACCCTTTTATTCCTTATTTTTCTGACTGTCGCCTGCCCTTCTCCTCCGTGGGAAATTCTTATAATGCTTCTGTAGTAGGCAGAGCCTGGGATTGGACCTGTTTCCAGGGTTTTTGAGGGGACTTGCTCTAAAGTAGGGCAACTAAAAAAAGGAGATTAAACATTTTAAAACAGCGCCCTCTTCTCCACCTCACCCCAGGTTGGAAAGGATAAAATCTCAACTAAAAGCAATGAGGAAGTATAGAGATCAGGCCCTACCACCTGCTCCACCCATCATCCCCTTGGCTAGAAATCCTGCTATAGAGCGTGCTAAGTGCCAGCCTAAAGGAAATCTCTCCTGTCTTTTCTACCTTTTTTCTTTCTTCTTTCCTTCCCTTCTCCCTATCTCTTGTAACCTACTTGCCTTTTATTTTTGTTTTTTTCCCCAACCTTTTCTCTTTCATCTTCCCATTTCTCCAGTCCTCCCCCCCTTTTTTAAACTTTGTTGTTTACCTTTCTCTACCTACTTTATTCTTTCTTGCCCTCTTTCCCAAGTTACCCAGGAAATCCAGTCCTTTGAGTTGAGATGTGAATCAGCTATACAATATTTAACTCCAAATAAACACCTCCCCTTGTGAAGCTGAGAAATAATCGTGGCATAATTGCTTCTTATATGTCTGTCGTGTTTTATTGGCATTGACTTTTTTTTAACCTGCCACGATGCTGGGGGGCGTGTTACCATTTTTCTTTTTTTTTTTAGTAGTTGTCATAATGTCATTTTTAATGAGAAATTTCTGCAGACAGGCCTGCCCTTGAGTGGTACGAGCCTTCAGGCAAAGCTAGGGCTGGATGAGTCAGATATACTCATGGATCTGTTTTCTTATGCATACAAGTGTCTAGGCCACACACACTCCCTCCTGTCCCTACAAGTTCATATGTTTTGCAATACATAGACACAAAATTGAGTCACAAAGGTGCACACATTGCTTCCTTTCCATACAAATCCGTATTATCTCCCTTACATCTTCAGGTTATCTACTTCCTCCTCCTGCCATGTACCCACACATTTATCCTCCAATATTCCCTGTCCACTCTTCTCTAACCAGGTGCTCAGAATTGTATGTGTTACGGAGGTACCTGCAAGCCTCAGACACCACAGTTTCCTTACATATCCACACAAGGCCTCCCCTGTACACAGACAACATCTCCGCATGCCCCATGTCTCAAACTCAGTACCACACCATTTCCCACAATTCCCTGCTATCCCCTCCTTGGGTATTTCTAATCTTCATAAGAGACATTTTAGTTTCAAACTAGTTTTGAAAGGAAATGTCTTTGCCGACAGCCACACTAGTGGACCGTTAGAAGTCTGAACCATTTATGACAGATACTTCTGAGGCCTCTAGAATAACCTTGTTATGGTTGGGTCAGACAACAGAGGGTTGCTTCTAAATGGCACTATTATGACGCAAGGTGGATTTGAACCTAGCTGCAAACTGGTCCTGTGATTTCAGGGTTCACTTTTATTGGAAGATGATCATCTACTTAGCAAAAGAGACAGAGCCACTGCATATGTTCCATATCAGGTTCTCTGGGGTGGGGCCTAGAAAACTATATTTTTAACAAGTTCCCAGAGTCCTTCTGTTGTGTAGCCAGGTTGGGAAGCAATTATCAAGATCTTTTTTGTACCATATTGGACAGATTCTTTTCTGGACCTCAGCTTTCTCACCTATAATACAACAAAGCTCATGCTCGTAAAGGACCCTTTCAGCTCTAAAATTTTATGCTGCTTTATGATGAGTTCAGTCTGGTATTCTTTTCTACCACAGAAGTGGTGGTTCTCTGGGTCTACCCTGGGCAGAGCATTTCAGGCTTTGGCCAGAGGCCAGCAGAGGCAGCCTAGGCCCTGACCTTCTGTCAGAAGCACTGACACAGGTCCTAATTAGAAATGGATCGATAATGGGCCTGCAGCCAGGCCTGGGGAGCCTGGGAGGAGGCTATAGGAGTGCTCCTAGCGAAGGAGAATCTGATTCCCATGAAGTGGCTCTGGTTATACTGGTCGACACAACAGTCCCTCTTCCCCTGGACCAGGCAGGCAGGGCTGCCCTGAGCAAACAGAAATGGTTACCTTGTATCCCCCTTTGATGTCTTTTCCTCACCTCTGTCAACTTACAAACATAATATGATGCTAGGTACATAGTACAGGTGCCTTCTTCAGATGGAAAAGTCATTTATTGAATACCTACTGAGTGTTAAATACTGGTTTAAAGCCCCTTTGTATGTTTCTCCTACTGTAACCTACTGGGATAGGTCTGAAAAGGAAGCTGAAGCTCAGAGAAGTGAAATGACTTGGCTGTTCTATGTCACATTGCATGTTCTTTATTGTACTACATTACAACATTTCTGAGCATTTGCAGCACAGATTCCAAGCTGATGAAGTGCTTTCTACCAGGGCCATCCTTTATCTTTCCGCAGATTGAACTGGAGCTCAGGCCCTCTCCCTGGAGCTCTTCAAAGACTGGAGGAAATTCTTTAAAATCATTGATGAAGAGGATGGGGGGAGATGCTCTGCTTGCTTTTGCTTTCTCATCTCCTTTCCAAGGTCCTTAAGGAATAAGCAGGCTCTCATGGGAGAGATCAATCATCATTTGGGATCAATGGGAGGACTTCCTCCTGCATGGAGTGCAAAGTCAGGTTTCTAAACTGGCCCTGTGCAAGGAGGGGGAAGGAACTCGTGACTGGGTATTTGTAGGCATTGTAGTCCGTGAGGGCTTAACATGCTTAGCTACCAGTTGTGGTCAGACCCAATTGCCCCTGTTGTTGGTCATTCAGCAAGTATTTATTGAGTATTTCCGACGTGTCAGGGCTTGTGCTAGTGCCTAAGGATTCCCATATGAAGATCCAGTCTCTGCCATGAAAGACTTCACAATCTAGCATCAAGAGTCAAACAAGGAAACAAACCACAGTATTCTGTGTATGCCTTAATGGAGGCATGTGCAAGGGAATCTGGGATTACAGGCACGAAGGAGAGCTTTCCTGGGGAAGATAACTTTGATTTGTGCTTTGAAGGAAGAGGAAAAGTTGAGGCAGGCAAGGCAAGGAGGGTCGCTCTAGACTAGGGAATTAGCACAGAGAAAAGCATAAAAATGTGACCAGGAACTCCTGACATTAATGCATTCCCTAACATGTAGCAAATCAGATTGTCAGCCCTAAGCTCGTGCCCCTTGCCAGACTTGGGGCTGTAATAGTAGCTGCTGAATGGCAGTAATACAGGAGCAGGAGTTGGGGAGAAGGAGGTAGATTTATTAGCAGATGCTGACTGAAACTTAGTTTCAGGGAGGGAACTAAGGAAGAGAGCTGAAGAGCTTTCTCTGTCCTCCGGGCCAAGCCTGCACAGGTGTGTGCTCAGCGTTCTGGGCAGTGTTTTGAAAGCTCATCTGGCCCAGGCACATGGCTTCACTTCTCCCATGGCAAAATCCTTTGCTCCACTCAGCCTGCCCCTCCTTTCTGTGTTCTTTCAAAAAAAGAAATTAATGGAATCTGTTCAAAATACCCCTGAAATGAAATTACATTTTTAACTCTAATTACCCTAATTAAAATTTGACAGCAGTAATCCTGGAATGGCAGATATGCTAAGTACCCCATGCCTGTGACAAGCTCACTTACCCAGATGGAATGTTGTTCCGTTCTGGGCTTAGGAGAAAAATTCTTTGTGTATTTGTTTTGTTTTTTTCCCATCAGCAATTTAGTCTTTGACCTCATAGCTTCCCCGAGCTAGGATAGCCATACTTGTGGGCTATAGGCTTGCCCAGGACCTTTAGTCTCAGTAGAGATCCCTTTGCAGAGGTGATGCTCCTGATGATTCTTACCACATATTTTGAGTTTCCTCTTCATTTGAGGTTGGACTGCATGCCCTGAGCCTTTCCCTGGGTGAAATCCCCTGCCTTCAGGACCAGGGATCTGTGCTTGTTAGAAGGCTGTCTCCTGATCTAGGGCTAAATATGTGTCTGGGATCAGTTTATGGCTGATATTAAGGATACAGTTTGAGGTCAGGGGCAGAGGTTTGAAAATAAGATCCCTCTTTTCACATATCTGAGCACAGGCTAGAACCACCTAGTAAAATGTTTGGTCTTAACCAGTTACCTGGCCAATCCCAAGGAATACAAAAGGGAGGTGGGGGGCAGTTCTTGAAGCCGACTGAAGGCTCTGTTGATGCTGTGAGTATTCTGTTAGAAACAAAGGTCCCCATGTTCTAGTGACCTTAAAAGGGCCTAGAAACCAAGCCTGTTCAGTCAGCGGAGACTGGGTGCTATGTTAGGTACTGCAAAGGATACAGAGTTGACTATGACACAGTGCTTGCCCCTATGAGGCTGACAGTTGTGGGGGAGTGGGGAGGCGGTGGTGGGTGAGGGACAGCCATATACAGAGGGCTAATTAAGGCAAGCAAGGACTTTTCACAGGTGTTGCCATTTGAACTTGTCCCTGAATAGGTATTATTGACAGAGGAATGGAGGGCATTGCGGGTGTCAGGGAATAGCAGGGGGGAAAGGTAGGAAGTTGCCGGGTGATAGTCTGCTGTAATTGGAGTACAATGTGCAGGGGAATGATATGGTAGAGGGTGGGGGTAGAGTTTAAACTTTATCTTGTAGGCAAAGGGGATCCATGGTACAGGGCTTGCCATATGAGTGTGCATGATGGATTGGGAGACAGGTTGATTAGAGACAGTAGATTAGTTAGAACAGGTGTCAGCAAACCATGGCCTGTGGGCTGAATCCAGTCTGCTGCCTCTTTGCATAAAATTGTACTGCGGTACAGCACACTTGTTTGTTCCTCTCTGAGTGTTTTCATAGTACAGTGGCAAAGTTGGAATACTACAGAGACTGCTGTAGCCCACAAAACCTAAAATATTTACTATCTGGCCCGATACAGAAAAAGTTCGCTGGCCTCTGAGTTAGAAGGTAATTATGAAAGTTCTGTAAGAGACTAGGCCTGAAATGAATTGGAGGTTTCCCAAATGAGACTTTTCAGAAGGGACGGCATGATTTAGCAGAAGTCACTAGCCCTGCCCACCTCTCAAAACTTTATAAAGGTCAAATTTGCTGAAAGTTACCATGGTCACAAAAGGACACAGGATACCAACAAGTCCTGGTTTGCCCTTATTAGCTGTGTGACCTTGGACAAATCACTTAACTTGTCAGAAGTTCAGGTGAATATGGTAAATAGGACAAAGAATTCTTCCACTTGGTGCAGAGCTCTGCCACTTCTCTGTGCTTCACTTGCAGTTTATAAGTCTGAGCTCCCTCTAATGGAAAAGACACATATCCTCAAATCTGGAACATAGTTTGAGTTGAGAAGTTGGGGATGGGTGGGCAAGAGGGTTTTGATCACCCAGAGTAGCTGCTTTTGTGGGAGAGGGGCTCATGATTCTTTGAGGACACTGTTTACCCTTTTTCTTCCTTAACTGCTCACACTTGTTTTAGCCACATTGAACTTCTGCCCTTCAGCTTCCAGAGCATATTAGGCCTCTGTAAAACCAAAGGCTAGATTTATTTCTCAGTTCCCTCTCCCAGCCAGAAACTGCATAAGTACCACTTGACATCCCTTATGAGTTGCTCCCTGTCACTACACTGTATCCCCTATGCCTCCCCTTTTTCTAGAACATTGTGCATCTGCTCTATAGGATAGAAAAAAACACTAGATGGGGAGACTGCAGTGGTGGGTTCCAGACTTACTTCCCTTTAGCTTACTATGTGACCTCGGCCCCTTTGTTTCATGTCTCTGGACCTTCTGTAGGCTCCAGTACAGATGACTTTAGCCACTTCTTGGAATTTGAGATTTCTTCTCTAAGACCCCAACTTCAGAGCACACCTTCCCTCACCCCCCTCCCCCATGTTCCCTCCCTCCTTGCAATCTAAAATATTAGTATATTCCCACACTTCATCTACTTGAAATTCATTGCCTTTGACTGTGAGGAAAGTAGTCCTATCTCTAGCTGTTTTTACTGGCAGGTCCCAGGACCTGGCACTCAGTCTAATTACCGGAGTGGAACAGGCTCTGGAGGTCAGGTCCATGTGGTCCTAGAGGTTCAGCAAGGCATGGTGTCTCTAGGATGGGCAGTCTAGTTCAGTACAGGCAAACACTTGGCCCTGGGCATCCATGATACAGTAGAGGAAGGTGCTGATCCAGGCAATTTATGGACTTTTTCCTATTTATCTCACAACTCTGAGATCGGCGATATTATCCCTATTTTACAGACAGTGGGAACTTAGTTTTAGAGGATCATTCAGTAGACAGTGACTGACTCATCGAAGTTATGGGGAAACAAATATTCCTTGTTCCCAAGTAGGGGAGAGTGATAGAGGACAGAGACAGGTAAACAGTGATGAGAGCTCTAAGAGGATACACAAGAGCAGTTAAGGAGCAGTGCCTAAGGATATGCAGTGTAGGTGACAGAGCCAGGGCTCAAACCCAGGTCTGTCTGCATGCTATTTCCACCGTACCATGCTGCCTTCCCTGCCGAAGGGTAGGGGGGGCAGCAAACTCAAGTGCAGGTTCAGGTTCCTAGGCAGTGTCTGGAGAGTGGCAACCGATGGGGAAATCTGGCCTGGGATTCAGAGCTAGGCTTTAGTCCTTGGAGGGCCTGAGTTGTTAGGTGACTAAGGCAGGGGTTACCACATGGACTTAGGCCCATTTATAGAATAGTCACATGATTTTGTGACCTCTAGAAGGTGAAGTCTGGTGGTCAGCACTGGCAGTGGCCTGGAATAGCACAGGGAGCCCAGTGTCAACTCTGTGGTAGCAAATAGGGAGAAGGCGTTGATATCCAGGCCCTGTGGGTAGGGGATGGAGGTTGCAGCTAAGACTGATTTAAATATTTCCTGCCTGGAGTCAGAATTAGTTCAAGGACTGGATTGGAGTTGCTGATTCCTACTTGAAATGATAGAGCTAGGATAGACAGTGAGAGGGAAAGGAAAGAGGTTTTAGAGGCTGACAGGAGCTGGTTTTCAGGCTGAAAAAATAAGCCTTGTTAGATTCTACAAATTATTCCAGCCTAAAACCTTGAGCCGTTTTCTTCTCAATGCAGCCCTTGCAAGTGCTGGCTCTTCCCAGAGACCCTGTCTTCCTTTTTTTTTGACCGGGGCTATCCAGGCAGGCCGTGGCTAGCTCTAGGCTGTAACATCCTTCACTCCTGCTGCTTCACCATGGGTCCTCTCCTCTGAAGCTTCCTAGATTCAGTTTCTTCATCTGTGACATACGAGGATTGGACTAGCAAGACTGAGGTCCAAGTGTACTATCCTCAGGACCTCCTTTAGCCACCAGACCAGAAGTTCATTTTTAAGGCTAACTTTGGATCCCACCCTTGGTATTTGTAGTCTGCACGTAACTGAACTGAATCCCAGCTAAAATGTACAGATTCTTTTTTTTTTTTTTTTAGATTTTAAAATTCTTTAAAATTTTTTGACAGAGAGAGAGAGACAGCGAGAGAGGGAACGCAAGCAGGGGGAGTGGGAGAAGCAGGCTTCCCGCCGAGCAGGGAGTCCGATGTGGGACTCGATCCCAGGACCCTGGAATCATGACCTAAGCCGAAGGCAGACGCTTAACGACTGAGCCATCCAGGAGCCCCCAAATGTACAGATTCTTTTTTTGCCTGACCACCTACTTGAGATTTTAATTTTGGGGTAAAATTGGCATTATATCTGGGGTAAAATTGGCATTGGTGCTGGGATCCTGCCTTTCCATCCCAGAACTGAGATTCTTGGGGCTGAGTCCCTATCTACAGAACATTGTTGTTGCCTTTTTTTTTTTTTTTAAAGATTTTATTTATTTAGTTGTCAGAGAGAGAGAGCACAAGCAGGGGGAATGGCAGGCAGAGCAGGCAGAGGGAGAAGCAGACTCCCGCCAAGCAAGGAGCCCGATGCGGGACTCGATCCCAGGACCCTGGGATCACGATCTGAGACGAAGGCAGCCCCCTTTACCGACTGAGCCACCCAGGCGTCCCTGTTGTTGCTTTTTAAGTACCTATTCAAAACCATTATGTGTAGGGGTGCCTGGGTGGCTCAGTTGGATAAGCATCTGACTCTTGATTTCTGCTCAGGTCATGATGTCGGGGTCGTGAGATTGAGCCCTGTGTCTGGCTCCACACGGACCTTGGAGCCTGCTTAAGATTCTCTCTTCCTCTCCCCCGCCCTCACCCCCACTCAGATGCTTGCATATGTTCTTTCTGTAAAAACAAAACAAA
The DNA here is from genome assembly GCF_054177405.1 of Leptonychotes weddellii. Lineage (NCBI taxonomy): Eukaryota > Metazoa > Chordata > Mammalia > Carnivora > Phocidae > Leptonychotes > Leptonychotes weddellii. The sequence continues at coordinate 22,068,320 of NC_138378.1, read as the reverse complement.
AAACAAAACCAGTATGTGAACTTGATACTTGGAGTTCCTGGCTCCACATTGAGGACACTTCCAAAGTCATTCTGTACTGTAGAAGTCTGGATGATGTGGGAAGTGTCCTGATTGGGAGTAGGAATCTGGCCCTTTCATGGACTTCCTTCTGTGACTTTGGACAGATCCTCTTGCCACTCTGGTCTGCCTTTTCTAAAATGGTGGGGCCTTTTCCAGCTCTGGTCTCATCGGGGACAGAAAGCCATCGTCTACACAGTTCAGTTGCAGAGGCACTGTCTGGCCCAAGCTTTGGTGTGTGGGTTACAGATTATAAAACCTTAGATTCTCCCTTCCAGCTAGGGAGGTGGGGAGGGGAACCATCCAACTGTCTCATTAGCGTGGAGAAAAGAAAACAGTAATTACTGGTGCCTCCCTTGATGATTCCTGCAGGGTTGGTTCTTCTAGGGAAGGAGGAGGGGGAAACTGGAGACAGCTTCAGCTGAGGAAGGAGAAGTGCTGTTAGCTGTTAAGAAAATTCAGAGGCAAGAAATGATTGTCTTGCGCATCTGTTGTATTCTCTGGACATTCCTCCAGGCAGCCTAGAGACTGCCTGGATTGAGTTTCATCTATTTATGGCATAAATAATGTTCTCATACACGGACATGGACTAAGCTCAAGAGCCCTAACGTCACCTGTCAGTAAGAAACCAGCTGCCCTTGAGGGCCTCCTTTTGTGATATGCTGAGCATCCTGACACCTGTCTTTGCTGGGGAGTAGAGGAGGGTTTTACTGAGCTATTTTGTGACCTGGCTGCATTTTTATGATATTGTGAGTCATCTTTTTAGCCCCAATGGAAACCACAGCCAGTTGGTTAATTATGCCTGGGCATAAGCAGCCACACAATAGAGTCAGTCACAAGAGTCAAGGTCAGGTATCCTTGTGAGTGGGAGGAGTCTGGTAGAACTGTAAGACCGTGGGTTTAGGGGCGCCTGGGTGGCTCAGTCGTTAAGCGTCTGCCTTCGGCTCAGGTCATGATCCCGGGGTCCTGGGATCGAGCGCCGCATCGGGCTCCTTGCTCTGAGGGAAGCCTGCTTCTCCCTCTCCCACTCCCCCTGCTTGTGTTCCCTCTCTCGCTGTGTCTCTGTCAAATAAATAAATAAAATCTTAAAAAAAAAAAAAAAAAAAAGAAGACCATGGGTTTGGTCAAGCGGGGAAAAGCAGGCCTCACAAGGATTGAGGCAGTTCATTTTGAGGCCAAGAGGTTAGGGTGTAGCTGGAAAAGAACTAACAAATAAATTGACAAGCATGGCTCCTAGGACAAAGGCTTTTTGCTCAGTGGCTAATCTTATATTCCCTGCTGGATGTGGGCAGTTGTGCACCCTCAAGTGCTGATCAGAGCAGAAGTGGGTTTGAGGCCACCTGCAGGTGAGCCCTGTCTGATTGTACTTGGAGCTGTTATCCTATGATTATTTCCTGGTGCTGCTCATTCTTGCCTTGGTTGCCACCCCAGAGTCCTAGAGAACCCAACTTCTATTTTCCTTCCCCTCTCCAGAGGAAAATACCACTTTTTTTTCAGTCTTCCGGTAGGTCTTGGAGAGTCTTCTTTAAACAGCAAGGGTTCGATAGGGACATGCTGTTTAAAAAAAAATTTTTTTTTTGGTTTACAAATGTAGGAGATGATTTCTTCTATCAAAATCTTTCCTTAGCCCCCTGAAGCACTCCCTTTTCTTGTCCCAGGCCTTTTGCTTGGTTCCCCACCCTCCCAAAAGCCTTTGATGTCTAGGACTCACTTCTTCCCCAGATCTTCTCTTAATTCATTTCCTGGCTCCTTTCCCCTAGTTGCAAGCTGTAGTTCCTGGTTTCTGTGTACTCCTGTAGAACTTGTTCTGGATGATGATGATGATGATGATGATGATGATGATGATGGTGGTGGTGGTGGTGGTGGTGGTGGTGGTGGTGGTGGTGGTGGTGGTGATGTTGTTGTTGTTGTTGTTGTTGTTGTTGGAATGCTCCAAAATAATGGCCTGACCTAAGGGAATGAGTGCTTCTTTTCATACTGACTTGTGGTCATCTGGGCCATAATAAAGTGCTTCCCAGAAATAGAGACAATTTGCACATGCAGGACACAGTACATACTGAGTCTTGTAAAGGTGTTCCTAGCATTGTGTTCCCTCCCAGTTTTAGGTGTTTTGATCAGGTATTTGAGTTCAGCCCAGGCTGAACCTCTCATGGCTTCTTGACTGTTTGATATAGTCTTAGAACATTATCCTTTTGGGTATGGTATCCAGTCTGGGAATAGTCCCTCTCTCCTCTCTTACTGCAACAACTGGCTGAGAGCCCCTTGGGAAGGTCTGGTAAGCCAAGTCCTGCAAGTCTGGATCTTGATGGTACGCTTGCATTCGACCCCTGCCCATCTTTTTCCCAGGCATGCAAAACCAGTAGTTGCTTCATCACGTACAAAATGGGAGAATTTGTCCATTTCCTAAAATTTTATTATTGGTGCCTATATGTAGTGGCAGGGTCTTCTTATTTTTAAGCATGAGAAAGTACAAGGTATATAGTAGAAAGAACACAGTCTTTGGAGTCAGACCTTGGTTACAGTAAGTTCTGTTTCCTAGCTGTGTGGTATTAGACAAGTTATTTCTCCGAGGCTCAGTTTCCTCTTGTAAGATAGGGATCATTTTATTGACCTCAAAAGGTTATTAGGAATAAATGAAAATAATTAAGGCTTTGGGCATAGGGCATGATACGTAATAGGTAATGGCAAATGTGCATTTCTTTTTTTTCCTCCTAGGCCTTTTTATTGCTTCTGATTCATCCTTTTGTGGTACTTACATGGAATAACAATGGAATAACAATACCTATCATTGAGTCACTTTTGCCAGGCTCTTAGGTGTGGGCTTTCCCATGCTGTCTCATTTATTTTTCCCAATAAAACATTTATGAAACAGGAACCATTTTTTAAAAAATTTATTTTATTTTATTTATTTGACAGAGAGAGAGAGCACAAGCAGGGGGAGCGGCAGGCAGAGGGAGAGGGAGAAGCAGGCTCCCTGCTGAGCAGAGAGCCTGACGTGGGGCTCTGATCCCAGGACCCTGGGATCATGACCTGAGCTGAAGGCACTTAACCAACTGAGCCACCCAGGCGCCCCAAAGCAGGAACCATTTTTAATAAATGAAGGAAACTGAGGCACAGAAGGTCAGTACCTTGCCTAAGGACACAAAGGTAGTTAAGAGACAGAGTAGGATTCAAATCCAGGTGTCTGATTCTAGAGTCTGAGCTCTTCACCACTGAATTGATTATTACTACTTGTTCTTTTCCTGAGCAATATGTGACTTCTAGTGGTTCTTGTTTTCTCTGTACTTGGACCTGTTGGGATTTACATGCATGTGGTTCATGAGTTGTTTTAAGTCTTGGTTGGCGCCTCTCATTTGATGGAGGTACGGACAGTGGCCTGTCTGCCACAGTTCTTCCTAATCCTTTCAGTCAGAGCAGGCCCTTCAACTAAAAGGTGGTATAGCCCTTTTTCTTTCTTTCTTAAGAGACCATCCCCTCATTCTTTCTTTACCATTCATATAAAACCAAATAAATTTACTGTCCTTGCCAGTCTCTTGATCCCTCAAAAGATTCTTCAGAAGAGTAGATGCTGGCTCCCTCATTTTACAGATACGGAAGCTAATGTCCAGGAAGGCAAAAGGACTTGTCCAAGGTCACACAGCGAATCAGAGGTAGAGCTGGAACTAGCTGTTAGGTTTTCTGACTCTTAGCCCAGTGCTTTCTCTACTAATTTAGGAAGAAGGAGAAGTATGAGTGTATAATTTGCAGATCAGACCTAAAGAAGGTTAAGCTGTATTAGGACTCAGGATGTAGAGTTCTGAAGGGACCTTGCTGCCTTCATCCACATCTTCACCACAATTTTTTCACACACATTTGAGGAACTCAGCAGAAAGGGAGTAATTCTTTTTCCCTTAGGGTTCAACAAAACTTTCATGACAGGGAGCTGGGGCGAAGCATCCAGAGGATGTCAGTGTCTCCTCATCCATAAGGAAGGTTGGATTCCCAAGGCTCACTAGCCTGGAATAACCCTTGGAGGAGGGGCAGAGGAGTATCAGAAGAACTGGTATGTCTTCTGACCTCTGCAAGCTTTAGCCTAAACCAGGTGAAGGTTGAGCTGGGGCAGGATAGTGGTTAAGAACTGAGGATTGGAACCCTGAGGAGTTTCATTGTACCTCCTCCTGGTAGATTTAGTCTGGGGTTTTGGACAAGCAGGTTCTCTTCATTTGAAATTTATAAAGAGGAATTCTTTGGCTGCTCTTTAAAAAACAAACAAACAAATCCTTGGTTCTGGTACCAGAAGAGAAACCTTTCCCAAAGTCTGTGCCTCAGACAATTCCTTCCTTTTTGTCTCCTTCCTTACCTTCTCTCCTTTCACCCTTTTCCTCTCCCTCTCTTTTCTCTTATCCGCCCAACTTCCCTTCTTATCCTTTTCTCTCCTCACCTCTCCCCACCTCTCCCTTAACTCCTGAAAACAAGAATGGAAAAAGGGAACCTTCAAACAACAGATTAGTAGATAGCTGGTATTAAAGATGCTGGGGCCAAGAGTCATAATGTGGAGCTTGAGATTTTGGCCTTACTTCTAGACCTCAGAACAAAGGTTCATGGGGAAGGTGCTTATTCACTCATTCATTCACTCACAGTGTCTTCTAAGTATAACCTGCCAGGCTCTGTGTCAGATACTTAGGCTATTCCAGTTAATAAGACCCTAAACCTGCCAATAAAATTACAGTCTTATGGGGAAGACATTAGCAGCAGTAGACCTCCTCCCCTATTCCCCCATTCAAATCACTGGATTTTTTTTTTTTCTAAGTTGTACTTATTTAAGTAATCTCTATACCCAGCATGGGGCTCAAGCTCATGACCCTGAGATCAAGCGCTGAGCTCAAGAGTCTCATGCTCTTCTGACTGAGCCAGCTGGGTGCCCCAAATCATTGGATTTTTAAGGTAGAAAGAACTTTAGAGTTTATCTGGTCCTCTGGATCATAAAGTAAGTAAGTAAACGTATATAGGCTTTGGAGTAAAGTAAAGCAGGCTTGTGTTCAAATCCTAGCTCTGCTACTTACTGGCTGTTTGACCTTAAATGGTACAATTAACCTTGCCCATATTCAGTTACTTTGGATATCAAATGGGCACGCCATCACCTCTTCACAGGGTAGTGTGAGGGTTAACCTCATAACAGCTAGCCCAGTGCTTGGTGCATAGTAGCATGTGTCTTTCTGTCATTCTGCATCAAGGCTTGGCTTAAGTCCTTGCTCCTGTGAAACTTCTGAGGCCACCTCCAGTCAGCCTGATTTCTTCATTTTTACAATACGTGGAGCACTCTTTGTACTGTTGGATCCAGCCTAATATTAGTAGTAGTCCTTTTGCAGGAAGTTCACATAGTCCCACACCCTGGAATGCAAGGAGCCTAAGGATAAGAACTGTTCTTATTCATCCCTGTGCCATCTGTAACCCCTAACTTAGAGCTGTGACCATGACCAACCACGCCCAGGAAGTATTTTTCTTTTCTGTTTTTTTTTTTTTAAAGATTTTATTTATTTATTTATTTGAGACAGAGAGAATGAGAGAGAGAGAGAGAGAGAGAGAGAGCACATGAGAAGGGGGAGGGTCAGAGGGAGAAGCAGGCTCCCTGCCGAGTAGAGAGCCCGATGCGGGACTCGATCCAGGGACTCCAGGATCATGACCTGAGCCGAAGGCAGTCGCTTAACCAACTGAGCCACCCAGGCGCCCCAGGAAGTATTTTTCGATTGATTGGCTAGAAGGCTTCTATAAATATGCTCAGTGTTTTGCAGTGAAAGAAAGAGCTATTAAAGACCTGGCCTGGAATCTCCCATCCTAACTCTTCCCCCACCTCCTCTTCTGTTACTGCAATGATTCTCACAAAATCCCTGTCCTATAATCAGGATGGGGATTGTATCTCCATTTTGTAGAAATCTGAGGCTCAGGTTAGAACCAAGGTCCCTTGTTAGGTGATAGATCCCGAGTAAAGTAAGAGTAGCAAGAATGAGAAGAGAAATCTTAACCGAGTAGGTCTTCATTCTCTGGAACCAGCAGGAATCTTTACAAGAAGGAACAGAGGAACTGGTTTTGAGGCTTAAGCTGATGATGAGGCCAGAGCCAGGTGTAGTCACAGAGATGATTCAAGAATATGACAGAGAGTGGTGAGAAAAAGGGTTCAGGATAACTTTATAGATTTGCTAGGCCTTGGAAGATTAAGAAGGATTTGAATATGTACAAATAGACAGGCATTCCAAGTGTAACAACAGCATGGACAAAAGGATGAGAGCTGGAAAGCCCATGATAGAGGTAAGGCAGATGATGACCAGATGAAGGCATACTTAGCAAAGCTGAGGTGATTGGGAGCCATGACTTTTTTCATTTTTCTTTTCTGAGCAGGGGAGTGGCATTGGGAACATTAGTCTGGCAGTGTGGACTCAGTGGTTAGAGCAGGAAGGGATAGGGGTAGACTACTGAAAGACCAGAGAAGAGGCTACTGTAACAGTCTGTCCTTATAATGTCAGTAAATTTTAAGAAATATTCCAGCCTTGCAGGCAAGAGACAGTGAGATCCTGAATCAAGAGGAAGTTGTCACAGTAGGGAATAAAGAAGAACTGTTTGGATGTAGAGCTCTTAGAACAATAACGAAAAAACGCATGAGGACTTGGCAGTTGTGGGAATGGGGCATGAGGAAAGGAGAGGTTGGAGAGTATGAACATTTAGAGTCTCAGTACTTGGAAGAATGGTTATATCATTTGCTGAACTGTAGAGGAGGAGATGAGTTCAGTTTGTTGACATATTGAATTGGAGGTGCTCATAGTCTATTCCCCTTACTGCTCACCTCCTAGTATCTCTGCCTTTGGCCTATGACGTGGGCCTACAAAGATCCTTCAGTTCCATGTATTTGCTGCTTTGCCTCCGGGCCTGGAGCCCCGCAGAGACCCCTTCACCCATGTCTTGGAACAACTGTCACTCTCTTGTCTGAAATAAGATAGTGCATGTAAGATTCTTAGCCTGGTACCTAGTCTGTTTCAAAGGGTACATTCATCGTTAGTGGCTATTAAATGGCGATTGTCATGGTTATCATCGCTTTCTGCTCACAGTAGCTAGAGATTAGAGAAGTGTGTGGAACCACCCAACTGAGGGACTCAAGAGTCATTCATTTGATATTCAGTAGGAAGCCTGGACTGCAAGTAAATGGAGAGGATTTCAGGCTGGGGGTAATTGAGGCTCTGAGCCATATTGGCTATGACTAGAGAATGTTTCCTTTTTTTTCTTTTGTTTTTCAGAAGTTGATACAGTATGGTTAAGAGGGCAGGGCAAGCTCCAGAGGATGGACTTTCTGGGGTCAAGTCTCAGCTCTGCCTTCTGTTAGCTGTGTGACTTGGGCAAATTTACTTACCTGTGCCTCAATTTCTCTAGTAGTAAAATGGGGAAATAACACAGCAACCTTATAAGATTGTTGTGCAGATTAAATGAGTTAATATAAAAAAGGGTTTACAACAGTGCTTGGCATGTACTACTGTTCTCCTTAACCCTGGAGTCTCCTCTATTTCACATTCCAGGTAAATCTAGCCATTTCTGTTTTTCAACCATCCTCACCAACAGAGGAGGGGATGAGTAAAGAAACCTGAGACCAGTTTTAGAGTGCTTCAGAGTTTGTCCCAACTGGGGTCCGGGTTATCTAAGCTGGAGGAACCTGGCCCAAGATCGAGACAGAGTTGTCTAGATGACCTGAATTCCATTCCCAGTTCTTCTTTGTTAAGATTTTAAGTAATCTCTACACCCAATGTGGGGCTTGAACTCAAAACCCCGAGATGAAGAGTCGCATGCTCTACTAAGCCAGCCAACTGCCCCTCCATTCCCAGTTCTGCCACTGATTTACTTTGACCTTGGGCGAGTCACCTAACCTCTGAGCCTCAGTTTTCTCAGGTGTAAAATAGGGATCGTAATTAATTCCTCCATATGTATTTAGTATCTCATTCTTTATATCACCGCATTCTAGTTACATTGACTTTCTTGTTCCTTTAAGCATAACAAGCTTATTCTTGCCTATGATTGCTGCGGGGTCTTTGTACTTGGTATTCTCCCTCTCTGAAACAGTCTTTCTTCAGATCTTTGCAGCTCTTACTCCCTCACTTCATTCAGGTCTCTTTCTGGTGGTTACCTCTTGGAGAAGGTTTCCCTGATCTTTTTTTTTTTTTTTTTTAATTTTATTTATTTGAGAGAGAGCACGAGCAGGGAGGAGGGGCAGAAGGAGAAGGAGAAGGAGAAGCAGACTCCCTGCTGAGTAGGGAGCCCCATGCGGGGCTCGATCCCAGAACCCTGAGATCATGACCTGAGCTGAAGACAGATGCTTAACCAACTGAGCCACCCAGGTGCCCCAGGTTTCCCTGATCATTTTATCTAAAATAGGCCTCATTCTCACTCCTTGTCATTCTTTCCTCTCTTACTCTGGTTTATTTTTCTTCATAGCACTTAGCATAACTTGAAATAATGTATTTAATTATCAACGTATCTTTTTTTTTTTTTTAAGATTTTATTTATTTGACAGAGAGAGACCCAGCGAGAGAGGGAACACAAGCAGGGGGAGTGGGAGAGGGAGAAGCAGGCTTCCCGCGGAGCAGGGAGCCCGATGCGGGACTCGATCCAGGGACTTCAGGATCATGACCTGAGCCGAAGGCAGACGCTTAACGACTGAGCCACCCAGGCACCCAATCAACCTATCTTTTGCAAAGATGCGAGACATGTGAGAGCAGGAACTTGGAATGCCTGTGCTGACCTAAGTTCATGCCTGTCAGGACCCTAACTGACTTCTCTCTCTGTTTTAGGTGAACCTTGTTCCCAGAGGCAGCTGGTACTGACCCTGTGACCCAAAAGAGAAAATTGTGGGCTGAGCTCAGCCTTGGTACTGGTGAGTGAGGGTCTTGGGCAAACTCTGGGCAAGCTTGGGCCAAGATACAGGGTAATTAGTTTGGGGCTTATTTTTATCTTTAGTACAGGTAACTTCTAGGCTGTTAACTCTCCTACTCCATGTCTGAGAGACTAGCATAGGCAGGCTCCTCTACTGGGGGGAGAATTGAACTTGGCTTTCTTGGAACTGCCATAAGATGGTTTGGGATCATTTGCGGTGAATAAGGCAAAGCAGGCTCAATTCCTTCTGGCTTCTGCCAGCTGCTTTGTCTTGGAAGTTATCTTGGACCTGGTAGCTAAGCGCATTCTCCTATAAACTCTCTTAACATGACCTCATAGCCCTTAGAAATTTTCCTGATTGCAGTCTTGACTGTGACCTACCAAGCCCCTAGGTCAACTTCAGAAACCAGTTTTATCAGTCCTGGAAAATGTGGTTATGAATGGTGGTGAGGATGGAATGAAAGAGCTGGGGCTGTGTGAAAGGGAAGTCAGGGGAAACTTAGAGGGAAAACCATAGATAGTAAGATGGGAAGGGAGATCAACACATTAAGTACCAATTGTGTTATGGGTCTCATTTAATCTAGGCAAAACCCCATTTTATGGCTGAGGGAATTGAGGCTCCGGAAGCTCCAATAATTTGCCTGAGGTTCGCATCTGAGAATCTTTTTTTTTTAAAGATTTTATTTATTGAGAGAGAATGAGAGAGAGAGAGCACATGAGAAGGGGGAGGGTCAGAGGGAGAAGCAGACTCCCCGCCAAGCAGGGAGCCCGATGCAGGACTCGATCCAGGGACTTCAGGATCATGACCTGAGCCGAAGGCAGTCGCTTAACCAACTGAGCCACCCAGGCGCCCCCGCATCTGAGAATCTTTAAAGCTGGTGTTAGATCTGGTCAGTCTATTGTAAATACCATTGCTCTCCCTGACTTGGCAGGCTTTCCTTGGACTGCTAATCTCCCTGGAATCCTGATTTTTCTTAGAAGGTTCAAGAAGACAGACCTCCTTAGGGATTCAGGAAGGAGGTCTAGTTATTTGAGGGGCCCAGCAGGGCAGGCAGGAGTTGGGGGTCCTTTCTGAGGCAGTGGCATTTCTAGTGAGGGAGCCAAGAGGCTGATAGAGTTTTCTAGCAGTTAGAGGCCCAGGCTCAATATAACTAGAAGGAGAAGAAAACACCTGTAACACTTGAGATACTGTAAACACTTGGGCCAGCAGAGATAGGGACCTAGACAGCTGGACTGGGGTTGGGAAACCTGGATTTTTATCTTCTTTCTCAACATTTGTCCTTGGACAAACTCCCCTCCCCTATTTAGAAAATTGGAATGCTTCCCCGCACCCCCACATGTCTATTGTATGTATACCAGCCTGCAGGATGTTGTAGAGAATCAAATGAGAAATGCATGTTGGAAAGCTCTGTGAATTGTAAAGCACCATGACTGAAATGAGAGAAAGTGAGAAGAAAGCATTATAAGTATCCCTGGCACCTTAGTCCCTGACCTGTTTGCTACTCCACTCCCCAAAGGGAAAAGGGAAGGTTTTGCTTTGGAAATTTGTGCTGTCAGTCTTCTTCCATGCCCTTTTTTTCCTCCTCTTGTGCAGATTCTCCCTGAAGCTCAATCTTTCCACAAAGGAAGGGATTCCAAGGCACAGAAACAAAGCCAGGCAGCATAGGCAGCATGATTTGCAGCAGGTGGGTTGCAGAGTGCAGGTTTAAATGCACTCACACTGCCTGGCTCCCAGGCCACTGCTAGCACAGATATTAAAGCACTTTTCAAGGGCCCATCCCCAGCATGTGTCTGCACTCACTAATTCCACATAGATCTTGCCTTGTTTCCTACTGTCCTCTCAGAAGAGGAAGGCTGTTCCTATTTTGGCCTTAAGTACCCTGCCCATCTCCATCCCTCACCCTCCCAACTACTAGTGGAAAAGGCACTTATACTATGGCCTCATAATCTTGTCAGAGGCCATGGTCATCCAGTTTTCCCACCATCTCTCTCTTGCCCTTGGCCAGTGATCTAGGCCACTCTCTTTACATTCTCTAACAGTGACATTTTGTTCTTCCTTCTTTGTGAAGGTGTACAGAGGGGTCTGTCCCCAACCTGGTGCTCTTGGAATCCACATTAGCCAACCTTCCCTCCTACTCTGAATCTCCAGGCTCTTGCTGCCACCTCTTATTGTCTGGTTAACCTAAGTTCTGTAGCTTCTGGCTTTCCCATGGCCTGGGTGCCCAGCTTGGACCTTACTGTTTTTGTACCAGCTGCCCTCTGAAGAAGTTCCATCATTGATTGTTTCAAAATATGAATGATTCCATGTAAAAAAGTATCTTGCTTATTTATCTAACATACTCAAGTTTCTACTAAAAACAAATTTCAACTAAAAAGAAGGAAGCAAAGCATTGTCATCCTTAAGCCCTTGCACAGCACTAATTTATTTCTATTTTTATATGTTGTTGTAACAGGTTTAGCAATCTGGTTTCTAAACCCCCATAAGATTCAAAGCAGCATATCAAAAAGGGAGGAGGAACTGCTATATTAACAGCAGCAAGAGGTGAGAGCTGAGAGCTAACAGTAAGGGAAGGATGAAAGAAGAATGGTAAGAAAGAGAAGTTAAAATGAGTATGGAGGCCATTCAGTTTAGGGGCAGACATTTGTGTGCTTCAGTGAAGTGAAGTTGGTAATTTTGAAGGTAGTTCTAGGTTCCTCTTGAGACCGGGGGTATCAGAAAACGCTAAATTATTTATAATGTCTACTATATTATCAGATGCTATACTGAATGCTCTACATAAGTTGATTTCATTTTCGTAGCAGCTTGGGAGGTAGGTGGTGATATTCTCATTTTAGAAATTACTGAGGCTTCGAGAGAGACAAACAGGCAGTGATTGGAAGAGCTAAGCTTAGAACCCAGAAGAATCCAGCTCTAGACAACCGAGTTTTTTCTATTATCCTATATTGGCTCTTTCTTATAGATAAAGACCTGAAACCCTGGTCATTCTCAGCCTCTTGAGCCACTGGTTTCCCCCTGCCTTCTTTTTATTCATTCTCCTGTATAAAACTTTATTTATTTTTTAAAGATTTTATTTATTTATTTGACAGAGACATAGCGAGAGCGGGAACACAAGCAGGGGGAGTGAGAGAGGGAGAAGCAGGCTTCCTGCAGAGCAGGGAGCCCGATGCGTGGCTCGATCCTAGGACCCTGGGATCATGACCTGAGCCAAAGGCAGACGCTTAACCAACTGAGCCACCCAGGTGCCCCTATAAAACTTTATTTTTTAAGACATTCATTCAGTGAGTATTATTGTCAACCATGTGCCAGGCACAGCTTTGAAATATAGCAGTGAAGAAGATAGTTTTCTCTTTTGTAGTTTAGATTCTAGTGGAGGAAAACAGATAAACAAATGAATATGTATGAAGAAAAATAAAGCAGCAGGGTAAGGGAACAGAGCGGGACATTGCAATGAAAAAAGGCCTCTGTGAGAAAATAGATCTGTGCAGAAATATGCAGGATCTGAAGTAGTGAGCTCTGTGTGTATCTTGGGGAATAACATTCCAGGCATAGAGTTCAGCAATTTCAGAGACCCTGAAACCGTTGCATGCTTATTGTGTTCGAGGAGCAAAAGGAACCCAGGTGGCTGGAAGTGGAGTGAGCAAGAGGGAGTGTGGAGTATGGAGAAGTCATAAGGGTAGACAGGGACCCAGATAATGCAGGGCTTTATTCTGAGTGAAACAGGAAGCTGTTAAATTGTTGTGAGTAGAGGAGTGATATAATCTGACATCCAGTTAAAAAAGAAAAAAAAATCCCTGTGCCTGATTGCACCAGTTAAGACCTCCAGCACAATGTTGAATAGAATTGGTGAGAGCAGACACTCTTACCTTGTTCCCAATTTTAGGAAGAAAGTGTTCAGTCTTTTACTATAAAGTATGGTATTAGCTATAGAGTTTTCTGTAGATGACTTTTATCAGGCTAAGTAAGTTCCCTTCTATTCCTAATTTACTGAGAGGTTTTACTATGGATGGATGTTGGGTTTTGTAGATTTATGTTTTTTGTTCTTTATTCTACTAATATGGCACTACATTGATTTTTGGATATCAAACCAACCTTGTACTCCAGAGTAGATCCCACTTGGTCAGAGTGTATGATCCTTTTTAAATGGCATGGGATTTGCATTGCTATTTTGGTGAATATTTTTGCATCTATGTTCATGAGGAATATTGTTTTTTGTTGTTGTTGTTTGTTTTTTTTTGTGATGTCTTTGATTTTGGTATCATAGTAATAATAACTGGCCTCATAGATTGAATTGGAGAGTGTTTCCCCCTCCTCTGTTTTCTGGAAGAGTTTGTGAAGGGTAGGTATTACTTCCTTTTTGATTGTGTGATACAATTTATCAGGGAGGCCAGTGTGGGCCTGGGCTTTTCTCTTTTGGAAGATTTTTAATTATTAATTTAATTTTTGTTTCTTGGGTTTTTTTTTTTTTTTTTTTTTTTGCTTGTTGTAGGTCTACTCAGATTTTCTGTTTCTTTCTGAGTCATGTTTGATAATTTGGGCCTTTCTTGAAATGTTTTCATTTCATCTAAATTGACTAGTTTCTAGGTTTAAAGTCGTTCATGGGGGTGCCTGGTGGCTCAGATGGTTAAGTGTTGGCCTTTGGCTCAGGTCATGATCTCCAGATCCTGGGATTGAGCCCTGCATCTGGCTCCTGGCTCAGCAGGGAGTCTGCTTCTCCCTTTCCCTCTTCCTAACCCCCTGCTTGTGTTCTATCTCTCTTTCAACTGAATAAATACAATCTTAAATACATACATACGTACATACATACATATAAATATAAAAATAAAATAAAAGTTGCTCATAGTATTCCCTTATAATCCCTTTAACTTCTGTAAGATCAGTAGTGGTATCCCCTTTTTAATTCCTGGTTTTGGCAATTTGTATTTTCTCTCTTTTTTTCTTGGTCAGTCTTACTTAATGTTTGCCAATTTTGTTGATCTTTTCAAAGAACCAACTTTTGGTTCTGTTGTTTTTCTGTTCCACTGATTTCTTTCTGTAATCTTTATTATTTCCTAACTTCAGCTTTCTTAGGGGCTGGTTTGCTCTTCTTTTTCTAATTTCTTAAGACTTAGGGTTTTTTGTTTTGTTTTGTTTTTTAAGGTGCTTTGCAGCCCAAACAAGTGGTCTTCAGTATGTAGAGCTTCTGAGAGGGTTTATCTCAGAAACAATGGGGTGCACAAGTTGTCTACATTGTATGTGTTACCACTGGGAGGGAGGGGGCTAGGGCGAGACCCCTAGTGCTGGGCAGCCTCAGTCCTGCCCGTCCCACGTCAGGATTTGGGTCAGGCCTGAACTTCATGTAGGAGGAGGGCAGGTGACACACAGAAAGCCAGAGCTCCCCCGGCTTCTAAGGAGATTTTGCTGATACACGGAGTTGGCGGAGATAGCTGCGCGCCTCGCAGACTTCAGAGACTTCAAGATGGCTTTCGAGACCTTGCAGAATACCTCTATTGCCAGTTAATGACTGAGATTCTAAGCAGAAATTTAATTCTACTAAAGAAATAAGGCTTAAATGCAGATCCCTTAGGTAACATTGAGGTGGAAGAGCTCTGAGCAATGCCTGGGCTTGTTGGTTACTTATTTGTGGTCTTTAGTTCCCTCATCTGTAAACAAAGAATAACAACTTCTGCCATCGAATTGTGTCAGGCACATGTCAACTAAGTGCTGTATAAAACTGTTAAATACTGTACAAATGTAAGGGACTATTCATGTTAGTAATTCTGGCAATAGGGACCAGGGACAGAGTCTGAGAAGGTCCAGGGGCAGTAGCAGTGCATTATTATCCTTCAAGGTGTGGGATGAAGGTCTGACCAAAGTGGACTTTGTAGCTTAGTAAGGCACAGGAGGTTCCTTGTCTGCCAGTGTAATAATCAGATGGCTCCTAGAGAATTATGTGGAGAAAATCTGAGGGAGGCCGCCAGAGCAACTCCTATAAGAAGCAGCTGTCCCTGTTCTTTCCCCACATTCTATTACTCTGGTTCCAGAAACAGCCGGCTTTCTTGAGGGTTGCTGTCACAGGAAAGCAATAAGGTCCAGCTCACTTGGCGGGGAAGGAATACTATGTAAAGGGCTCTGGGCTATATTGGGCCTGTGTCTCCCTCCTTCCTTCTCTAGTTTTCATTAAAACTAAAAAGGATCTTTCTGTCCCACTGGGGCAGCAGCCAGACAGCAGAGGGACTGACAGGTCCTATAGGTCAGATCAGCTAGAGGGCAGTTCTAAGGATGTGGCAGAGAGGCAGGGTCCTGAGCCTAAGAATAAGGCCAAGAGATCAAAAATCCAAGCTGGGAAACTGGGAAACAAGAGATCAGGAAACCAAGGTCTATAAGCAACTTGGTGTTAGAACCCTGAGATGAGTAGGGCATGAATTGAGGGGATTTACAATTTAATGGGGCAGATACAGAAGAATAACAAAACTATCCTACAAAAGACCCATGTTAACACCAAAGCAGAAATTGCTTCTTTTGCACTGTCATTTTGTATTGTCTGAATCTTCACTGCCCCCCTTCTCTCAGTGCCTCCCCCTTCTCTCAGTGCCTCCCCCTCCCCCATCTTCCCAATTAGGATAATATGTCAAGAGTTACTGCACTAAGTGCAGAGGGCAGGAGACAGAAGTTACCTACGGTATACACCTTTCTTGTGTACCTCTGAGCTGTAGTTTCCTCATCTGCAAAATGGGGAACAAAAATGCCTGTATGGTTATTGGGATGCTAATAGGAGATGATGAAAAACATGCCTGGGCTGGTTTGGTGTTCAGTCACTAGTGATTGAAATAAATTCTGATACCATGTGTTCAGTGTCAGATTATAATGGAAGGTGAATATCCTGACCCAGGCTCTTAACCCTGTTTTACTAACTCCATCTTGGGAAAGCATTTAATCTCTCAGGGCCTCAGTTTCTTCCACTCTAAAAAGAAGGAATGAGGTGGAAAGTTGACCTATAATTGCTGATGTCCCTTCTAGTTCCGTGCCTCTAAAGGCACATGGGTCTGTGGTTCAAAGGCATCAAAGTCAAGATGAAACAAAAAGTCGAGGGGGTCAAAGAATCCTCACTTTCAGTCCTGTTCAAGGGTACAGCAAGGACAGTTAGAAAGAGCCATTATCTGCAATGAGCAGGTGTTGGAAGTGTCTGGGAGTCTGCTTCAGGGGCAGTGACCTGCTTGTCACCCAGCATTTGGAAAAGAAATAGCAGAGCGAATCAGAATGGCCCAGAAGGTTGGAGACTGAGTAGATACCTAGTATGAGAGAGACCATGAGGCATAGGACGCAGTTTGTGCTTCATTACCTAACTCTATCGTGGTGTTCCCAGTCAAGCTATTTCTGTTTCTGTAGCCTTCATATCCCCATCTATAAAACGAATTAGGTGATGTATTCTCCAAGGGCTTCTTTAGGGCTCTCTAAAATTTCATTGTTCACTTTCTTCTGGGTCTCTGTGGTGTTGAGGATTTCATTTATATGTGAAGCCTTAACAAGCCAAGCTTTGTCTAGCCCTAGAGTATTTAGAATGCTCTTTGAAAGCACTGTTTCAGGCCACTAAGAATCAGAAATTTTCAAGTTGAGGAATGCCTTGGTCCACCTGGTCTAACCCCTCATTTAACATTGGGAGGTAATGCAGGAGAGTAGAAAGACTATAGGCTTTGACAGCAGACTTTGAATTCAAATTCCTACCAGTACCAGCTTAATCTTACAGAGCCATAGTATCATCATCTGAAAATGATGACAGAGTGACAATAGAGTAGGAGGCACAAGAGAATTACCTTTATTTGGAGGAGGAAAGAAAAAGCTGAGGACAGAGAGATAAAGTCACCTGCTCAGGGTTCAGCTCAGACCAGAACCTAGGTCTCTTGTGTCTCTGTCCAGAGTTTTCTTCTCTAGCGCCAAGGTCAGTTGTACTCATGTGTATGTTGTAGCAGAGATTAGAACTGAAAGCATGTCAGCTTTCTTAACATATTTGCCAACAGCCTTCTCAATTCCCCTGTGGCGTGTGTCAATAACACAGCCCGCACTTGTTTTAGAAACAAGCGCTCCATAAGCACTTCTCTTTGATTTGCTTTGGCTGGTACAGGATCCAGATGCTCTTAGAATAGCACATCAGACTCTCCAAATCAGCCCATTCCCATTCTGAGCAACTCGCAGCTCTGATCTGCTGCTGACTGGGGTTTGTCCCCAAGTCCTCCCTACCTGTCATGTGAATCACATTCAGTCGTCTTTTGCTATTTGCCCTTTCCCTCTTGATGGGAGTAACATTTATTGAGGTGTCTACTATGTGCCAAATACTGTGATATGTACTTTAAATTGATTATCTCCCTTAATCTTTATAATTCATTAAGTTATTAATAGCTCCAGAGGGAAAAGCTGAGGCTCAAGGAAGTACATGAATTTGCTTGAGGTCACATACTTAGTTTGTGAAAGAGCTGGGTTTAAACTCAGGTCCTCCTAACCCCATAGATCCTATAGTAAGTTCTTCCCTGAGTACCATACTGCCTCTCTGGCCTTAGCCTTCCCCGAAGGTAGACTATTCAGGAGTGCCCAGGAATAGGCATTTAGTGGCTTTAGCATAATGGGAATATCTTCCATGCCTTCAGTGCCATTTTCCCATGAGTTTCTTCTCTGCCTGCCTCACACCAGCTTCTCCAGGACCCAGGTGTGTGGCCCAGAGATCCAAGCACTAAGCAAGAGGCCAGATTTCCATCTCCAACATGGAACACTAAATCCCTCATAAAGAGTGTACTCTGAATCCCTCGTAAAGAGTGTACTTGTCATTTTCGGAATTGAATGAGGGGAATATTTCAAGCATTGAGGCTTCACAGAAGGTGATATTGGAGTTGGACTTCAAAGATGAGGTATTTAACAGTTGTGAAACAAGTATTTAGTAATTGTGAAGGGGAGTCTGCAGCTTCTAAGCAGTGAGACAACAAATCTGAAATGCAGGGAAGGAAGAGAGAGGGTCTATATATCTCAAGTTTGATAGGCCTCCTCCAGGGGACCTGGCAGAAGAGACGTACACATGAGAGATTTAGGAAGAAGATTGTTCTAATAGGTCGTCTGACCTGTACTTGCTTTTCAGTTACAAAGCACTTGACTTGCAGAGATCTTACTATGAGGAAACTGAAGGCACCTGCCTTTATGTGATAGAGCCAGTAGCTAGAATCCAAATCCTTAGTCTTGATAAGGCCAGTGAGACTGAGCCCTTCCTCAAAGGATTCTGTCCCTGGTCTTGGGTCCCACCCAGTCTTCAGTTGCAAAAGGGGCAGACCCTTAGTCTCTGCCCTTTCTGAGCCTTTTGCTATTTGTCCCCTTCCTCACCCGTTGCTACTCAACTGCTGGGGCTTCTTAATGAGACCCCCTTCTAATGATATATTTTTTAGGAATAGGGTAAGAGGATATATTTTTGGCTCTGCATTTTCCCCAGGATCATTTGCCATAAAATGATGGAATTTTAAGATGTCAGAGTGAGAAGAGACCTTAACTAACAGACATCAAGTTTACAGAGAAACCCTTTATAATTGTGAAATTGAGGCCCAGTAAGGGGCAATAAGTAATATGCCCAGAGTCACACAGTGGCAGGTCTCCTGACTTTCAGCCTGGTGCCCTTTCTACTACACTGAGCTTTATGTCCTTTCCTAAGTGACCACCTGTTGCACTTGACTAACATCCTGTGCCTGGATGTCAGGCTTCTTGTGCCTCCTTGCATCTGGTTCTTTTGAGATAGGCAGACCTATGGGAGTTTGTACTTTGTCAGGGCATAATTCTCATACATACGGTGAGCATGTGTCAAGTTTTGTTTGATTCATGAGTATGGAAACCAGAAAGAGAATAGCTGAGAAACTGGATTTCATGTTGTTAGTGGAAAAAAGGATTGCTGAAATTAGATTGGTAAATTAGATTCAAAATTGATTAATGTCCTAATGAAAATGTAAACCTTGGCCTTATCTCCTCTGCTTACAAGTGCACCATCTTCGTTTTCTACACATTAACCTCCAACTTTGCAGTTTTAGTTTTCAAAACATTTGGGCTCTAATGGTAAGTTAAACAAAATTCCATTCTCCGGAAGTATCAGATGAGCATCAGATGACTCTGAGATGTATATTAAAAAATGTTCTAACATGACTTTAAAAGGTCACCCAGTCATCTTTTTGCCTTATTTCTAAGTTTTGGATAATTTTCCTTAACCTACCACCACTGAAAATTATCAGAGCCTCTTGTATGTATTAAAGCTAGCTAGAGCTGTCCCAACCCAGGAAGGCACCTTTCTGCTCAGGGCACAGACTTTACTTCCTTGCTGAAGCTTCTGGTAGCAGTCATCAGTAAGATCCTGAGCTCTCTCCTACAATTCTACTCACTGGCTTGGAGCTTGGCCTTTGCTCTTCCTAGATTTGCTTCTTCCTCTGGCCAAGGAGGCTTTTTCCTTGCTTCTGGTTTCCCTCAGGGCCATCTTGGATGCAAAGAGGTTACATAGTTCCATCTGGAGGAAGTTAGTTTTGAGCACAGAGTTCTATTAGGGTGAAGTAAGTAACTGCTTTCATTATGTGGTTTTGTCTCTGAACATTATTGCTACCACCCAAGGCCAAATTTTAATCCTCTCTCACTGGGACTATTTTAATTGTCAATTAACTCCTCTCCCCACCTCCAGTCTTTGCTCCTGAAGTGTAACCTCCTTTCTCTCTCCATAGGTTTTAAAATACATTTCTTACTCCTATTACTTCCTGCTTCTAAAACCTCTAGTAGAATAAATCCAATCTCCTTAGGCTGTCATTCAGGGCTCTGCAAAGACTCTTTCCAGCTGCTTCTCTATCCCCTTCTTTCTCAGGCTCTTTGTTCCAAAGGAGTTCATACTCCTTTGTGGGTAGAAATATTAGGGAAGCCAGTTTGGACAGTATGAAGGAAGAACTGCCTGATGGAGTCTACCAAAGAAGGTTAGGAAGTGTTCTTAGTTGTGGTGCCATGTTAACACCCAATTTGATAAATATTTGTGGCAGGCACAGGGATATAGGTCTTTAGGGATATGGAGAAGGCAAACGCATGGTCAAGGCCTTTGGAGCCCATAGTTGATTAAAGATGACAGGCAGGTAAAATAAGTAGACTACAGTGACGATCACTATAATGGAAGCATATACTTGTGGAGATCTTACTGTGGAGTGCTTTGGGAAGAGGGAGGAGGGGGACACTAAGGGAGGCTTCACAGAAGGTGATACTGGAGTTGGACTTCAAAGATGAGGTATTTGACAGTTGTGAAAGAAGTATTTGGTAATTGTGAAGGGGAGTCTGCAGCTTCTAAGCAGTGAGACCATTGAGGACAAAGACACAGAAGCTTATGTGTATGTCTCAGAGAAGGGTATAAACAGTCCAGTGTAGCCAGAGTAGAGGATATCAGGAATGGAGTGTGGTTAGGGTTAAGGTTAACAGTAAGTTGGCTAAATTGTGTAAGGTCTGATATTCCAGGTTAAGGAAATACTGTGTGTGTGTTGTGTTTCATACATAGCATATGATAATTATCTTTGAATTAAGTGATATGTATTTGTCTATTTGTGTATGTGTGTAGCTGTGTGTTAGGGTGTGTGTATTACATTTGGAGATAATTTGTGAAGATCCACTGAGGCAAAGTGAATGTTAAAAATGGAACCAGAAGGACAGGTTAGACCTAAGCTTACTTGGGCTTGAACTTCTGAGATGTTCTCCAGTTCACAGGCCATATGTTAATCATTGCATGCTAGAATTGGAATGAACTTTCGAGACCAGTTCATCCATTCATCCATTCAGTTCTCTATTCAGCAAATGCCTGATACTACTCGTGGAGCTGGGATATGGTAGTGAACAAGTGAACAAAACAGACTGCCTTCATGGAACTTGGAGTGGGGGAGACAGAAACTGAGTAAATCATTAGTTATTCTATCATTTTGTATGTGTTATGAAGAAAGATAAGCAGGAGTAAAGGGTGAAAAAATGGCCGGGAACCCCTTTCTGAGGAAGATCATTTTCAGGTGATAGAAGAGCAAGTGAAAGTCCCCAAGGTAAGAGCATGTTTGTAGAAAAACTAGAAGGCAGACAGTATGGCTGGAGCAGCACCCTGAAGGGGAAAGAAGCAGGAGATCAGGTTGGAGAGGGAGCAGCTGAGGCTAGAACATAGAGGGCCCTGTGGTGCATTTGGCCCGTGAGAAAATGAGGCTGAGTAATCAATAGCCAGAGCCATACAGCAAGTTATCAGCAAGGCCAGGATTGCTACCACCCTGGTTCAGCTTCCCTGCCTTTGCCTCCCTGCTATCTTCTGGCTTTGACCCAAGATTAACTTGAATCTCATTTTATCCCTTCTCCCCTCCCTCACTCAGCTCTATTTCTCTCCTCTTGTGCCCGGGGCTCCTGTCACACCATTGTGGTGTTTCATTTCAGGCTACGTTTCTTTATCACATAATTAGCATTTCCCAGACCCACCTTTGCACACATGACCTGGTAATGGCTTGCTTCCTGGAAGGTCAAAGCTAGAGAGGTCCTTGGACACTCTTTTATTTCAACCCCCTGATATTAGAAACCCAGAGAAGGCAGGTGATTTGCCTAAGGCCACCTATCTAGTTAGTGGCAGAGCTTGATTTCCTTTGCCACCCAGTCTCTGGCTTTTTATTTTCTGCATGCTGCCTCCCTTTCCTAGTGTCCATCAAAAGGGAATCAAGTTGTGACCCATGTAGTTGGGAAGAGCAGCTAGCATTTAATGGCGCTCTGCTGTGTGCTCTTACCTTCGCTTTTTTATTTGGTCTTTGTCATGTGAATTTACTGTTCTGGCCAGTGTCTTTGAACTATCATGCTTTGCAAAGACAGCATGTTGCTAAATTCTGCATCCATGTTCATGATATCCCCACACTTGAATAAGCAGCCTGCTCTTATCCTCCAGTCTATATCCAGGCCTGTCTTTGAAGTCCAGCCCCAGTCTTATCTCCAGAGAAGCAATGTGGAAAGGGTATAGGGTTTGGAGTTGGCTATATCTGGATTTGAATCCCAGCTTTGGCACATACTGGGACAAAGTAATCTTGGATAAGTTACTTGACCCTTGAGAGCAATTTTCTTATCTATAAAATGGGGGATGTTAATACCTGCTTAATGGAGTCATTGGAAAGATTATTTATGGTTTTATATGTGTACACCTCAAGGATTCTATAAAGAGAAACTTACTCTTCCTCTATGGTTCATCCTGGATGCTCTCCCTTTTTTATAATTGTCTAATAGCTAACACTTAGGGGTTTTCTGTGTGCCAAGCACTGTGCTAAGTCCTTTTAAAAAAATAATTATGGCACATGAGTCTACAATTCTCTCAAAGTTAAAAAATTGTAGAAAGCATTAATTTCATTTTTTCCACTTGTGTTCCTTTTGTGTGTGTAGATAGATGTCAGGTTAGGATTCAGTGTGTACCTACGTTCTAGTGTTGCTGTTTTCTAGCTGTGTAAACTTAGATAAGACTTTTTTTTTTTTTTAAAGATTTTATTTATTCATTTGAGACACAGAGATAGAGCATGAGCAGGGGGAGAGGCAGAGGGAGAGGGAGAAGCAGGCTCCCCGCTGAGCCAGGAGCCTGATGTGGGGCTCGATCCCAGGACCCCAGGATCACGACCCGAGCCAAAGGCAGACGCCTAACCATCTGAGCCACCCAGGCGTCCCTTAGATAAGATTCTTGACCTCACTCTTAAATGTTTTTCCCACCAGAGCCTTAATATTTCCTCCTGTAACCATTTGGAAACCTGACGTGCTTACCTGCTCACTTTGGAAAATGTGTTGATGACTGAGCAGTAGTAATTGGGCTGGCCCTATATGACTTATGACTTGGAGAGGACCAGATGGGGAGGCAGAGAACTGGGTGCCTGGGAGCCATTAGATCAGGGATTGGCAACTCCTCTCAAATCAAATAAATCAAAAGATTTCTAGGGTAAGAGCCTTGGTATAATGTTGATGGTGACTCTGCTTGGATTATGTTCTGAGAATAAGGGGATTGCCAGCTCCATTGAATGAGAGGACCAGCAATGCCTAGCCACCCTTGCTTGTGCCTGGGCAAAAGACAGTGTGTTGGTGGCAAGTGTCCCAGCATGGCTGTGGCTGCCCACAGACCATTTCTGTCATTCATGACATCAGCCCCTGACCTTGTGTTAGCCCCCTGGAAAAGGCTGCTGTGGTTTGATAGAGCCCAGTCTCTGAAATCACATAGCTGTGAGTTAAAATCCCTGTCTGCCAATTACTAATTGTGTTTTTTAGTCTAATTCTTAGTTTACCTCTCAGAGCCTCAGTTTCCCTGTCTGTAAGATAGTGCTATTGATACAGTTTTGGGGTTGTTGTGAGGATTCAGAATACTTAGGTAAATAGGTGCCACCCAATACCTGATACTTACTGAGCAAACAGCAGGTTGATCTTTTGCGATTAGCTCTGTGAAGACCAGTATCTTTAGGAGGTGGCATTAAAGTCAGGGCTGCTCTGATTCTCTGACCACCTCCCCACCCCCCATGCCCCCCAGAAATGCCCTGGATTCCTCCTTTCCTTCCTCAAGTTCTGGCCCCAGAAATGTTGGGCAAGAAGGAGCCTCTCAGGCTAGTCTCTGTCTCCCCAGGTGGTATATCTGAGTAAGCAGAATTGTTACATAGCAGACATAGAAGACCAGGGCAGGTAGCTCAGGTGGCAGCTGATGAACAAAAAGGCTTCTCTCTGTTCCCAATAAATTGGTCCTTGGGGATCCTAGCTTTGAAATTCTAATTGACACAGGAAGGAAAAGATTCATTAGGCTCTGGACTCATTAAAACGCTCTGCGGCTCACCTACGATTTATTCTTGGCACTTCATCAGGAGGAATTAAGTAAACCAACGGGCTGGGAGGCTGCTGACAGCCTAGTCTGCTTGTGGAGTGGGGATGTTGGGCTTCGCATGTTATGGAGCACACAGTTGGCCTCTGAAGTTCCACACCCCTAGACTTAGCATGTGTCTAAGACTGGGTATGCTGTCGGTCCTGAAAGGACCTTTTGAGATGATTAATAGATAATAATAGCTCATTGATGGATCATCCAAAGAAGGACCGGGGCTTACCCAAGATCACCGAGCACAGTAGTGGTAGAGCTAGAATTAAGAGTCATTTAGGCTTCCCGACTTCCAGGCCAGGAGTCTTTCCCTGCAACTCCTGTGGATTTCCAGATGCAGTATTTCATTCATTCAAGTATTTAACTTTTAGGAGATATTTTTGACACATCTGTGTGCAGGATTCTGTGATAAACAAAACAGTCATGGGAGGAGAGGGAATACCTGACCCAGTATTAGATTAGAAAGACCTCCAAATCTGAGGGGTGAATAGGAATTAGCTCAGCAAAGAAGCCAATGAGGAGTGTTTAAGGCCGGGAGACCAGCACACACAAAGGCCCAAAGACTCTCCAGGAATGGAAAGTTGAGTCTTGCTAGAGTGGGGGAATTGAGGAAGAGAGGAGAAGTTGAGTCAAATCTATGAGGTTTAGGCCACTTTCTCTCTCTCTTTTTTTTTTAAAGATTTTATTTATTTATTCATGAGAGACAGAGAGAGAGAGAGGCAGAGGGAGAAGCAGGCTCCCAAGGAGCAGGGAGCCCGATGCGGGACTCGATCCCAGGACGCTGGGATCATGACCTGAGCCGAAGGCAGACGCTTACCATCTGAGCCACCCAGGCGCCCGTAGGCCACTTTCTCTTTGGTTATAAGAACCCTAGACTAGGCATCCTGGGTTCTGGATGTGTTTCTGCTACCAGTGTTGGTCATCATTCAGGTAACATTTACTTAACATCTTTTAGGTGTGCCACGCTGAGCATGGAGGTACGAAAATGCATAAGATGTATGTAGTTCCCTGCCTCAGAGATATGTCGGTTTAATGAGGCAAACAAACTAATGAACACTCCTATAATAAATTAAAGGAATTTATTATAATATATTACAATAATATAATATTATAATAAATCAAAGGAATTTATTCCTCTGCTGGAGGAAGTTGGAGTAGAGCTGAATGTTACTGTCATATTTTCTTTGGGCTTTGATTATCTCACCTGTCACCTGGTGATAACCACTGTTCTGTGTGGCTCATGAACTGATGGGAAGACAGCTTTGTAATAACTGGCATTTGTGTGGCATTTTGTGGGTTACAAAATACTTTTCCACCGTTAATTATCTTAACTATAGTCATCACTTAGGAAACTTCCTCCTGATTTGCAGATGAGGAAACTAAAATAGGTATTGAGGCTTGTTCATGGTTTCACAGCTTTTGTTTAACAAACGCTAGGATTATAAATCCAAGTACAGTAGATCCGAATGAACTTTTGAAAGTAGAAAGGTGGTAACCTTTCTATCCCCTACTTGTGTGGCACATTTCCCTCTTCCATCACTGGAAAGGCAAAGAACATCTCCAGTGTGAGAAAGGTAGACCTAAGTTGGTTGGGGAGAAAGAAGGGGAGCTTATTTCAGGTCTTTCCCAGATTGGGCTCTGAATTTTTTTTTTTTTTTTTTTTTTTTAAAGATTTTATTTATTTATTTGAGAGAGAGAGAATGAGAGAGAGCACATGAGAGGGGGGAGGGTCAGAGGGAGAAGCAGACTCCCCGCCGTGCAGGGAGCCCGATGCGGGACTCGATCCAGGGACTCCAGGATCATGACCTGAGCCGAAGGCAGTCGCTTAACCAACTGAGCCACCCAGGCGCCCAAGGGCTCTGAATTTTTAAGACCACATGTCCCAGTGCTCCTTCAGTTCTGCTATCCCAAGTCATGCCATTTACAGTGTTTGTCTCAACCATTATCTAATTGGCTACACATACCACCTTATGGGGGTAGACAGAGCCTTCTGTACAAATGGGTAAACTGAGGTCCACAGAAGTTAAGGGTTCACTGAATTATTCATGCCAGAACGAGGACTGGAATCCAGGGCTCCTGACACTAAACAGGTATTCTTAAATCATAGAAAGTAGGCTCCTTTTTTTTTTTTTTTAATTTTTTTTTTAAAATTTCCTTTTTTTTTTTTTTTTTAAAGATTTTATTTATTTATTTGACAGAAAGAGACACAGCGAGAGAGGGAACACAGGCAGGGGGAGTGGGAGAGGGAGAAGCAGGCTTCCCGCCGAGCAGGGAGCCCGACACGGGGCTCGATCCCAGGACCCTGGGATCATGACCTGAGCCGAAGGCAGACGCTTAATGACTGAGCCACCCAGGCGCCCCGAAAGTAGGCTCCTTTGATTCAGTTCATACAATTCTTGAATATAACCCATGAACCAGAGACTTTGCTATACAAGAGAGCCCCTGGTTAGGCTCAAAACATCTTGGTCCAGTGCTTTCCTTAGGAGTAGGGACTTGTATTATTTACTTCTCTGTCCCCAGCCAAGGCCTAGTTTCAAGAATGCTTTGCTGTTGGTTTTGGCCTTAGTCTGCCAGAAGCTGGAGGGAGCAGATGGCCATAGCAATGTGGATCATGAGGGTGTTATCCCAGGCAGGGCTAGAGGACGAGTTGAGAGCACTACACCCGTATACTGCTCTTTCTGTGCCTAGGTCCCTGCCAAGGTATTTTTCTACCCTAGAACAAGGTGAAGCCAGCCAACCCAAAGTGAAGGTCCCATCTCCCTTCACCCCGCCACCTCTCGCCCCCATACACCACATTGTTGGTCTCCTGGATATATTTCATACAAAGGCTTCTAGGACCTGCTGTCCCAGATGACCCTTTGAACCTATTTTTCCCAGGAATGTTCCAAAATGAGGTTAAGGAGTCTCGTCCCACAGCCATTCTGGCATCTCTTCTGTCTACAGGCCTCTTACCAGGCTCCTACCTACCCTGCTGTTTTTTCCTTCTGACTCCTTACGCAGATTGGCTGCTTAATGTGACTTCGACAGACTAAATAGTAGTCGATGCTGAGAAATTAACATGTTTCCTATTTATCCAAAGTCCTTTTATTTTTCATTTTAAAATTTTATTATTGTTGTTGTTGTTGTTGTTGTTGTTATTATTTCTTTATCCAAAATCTTAACTGGAAAATTTTAAGGAGTGCTGTGGGGTGGTGAGTGACGGAGATTGGGACAGTTGACTTCCATGATAAAAAGCATATAATAACCTCAGGTACCTTATAAATCATGGAAGGAAATATTAACATTTATTCACAGTGTTTCACATGCCCCTCATATTCATATCTTTATACATTACAGAGCTCTTTCATGCATATTACTGCCTTTGAGTCTTAGAGAAACTTTGTGAGGGAAGCAGTGCAAGGATTAGCATTCTCATTTGATAGTTGAGACCAGGGAAGTTTAGTGACTGTCTGATAGTCATGGTGGCAGAGTCCTAAACAAACCAAGACTTGAGAGACCAGTAGTCCTGGGTTTGAAATCCGGTGCTCACCACTTGCTAGCTGCATAACCAGGCAAGTTACTTAGCCTCTCCAAGCCTCAGTTTCCTTCGCTGCAATAGGAGGATAACAATATTTATGTCTTACGGTTATCTAAGGATTAAATGGTATAATGAATGAAAAATGCCAACAGGATATAGAACAAGTATTAGAAGCTCAGTAACTGCAGATTTTCCATTTCAGTGTTTTAAGTCTTGTATTCTGAGTCTTTGAAAATTAGTACTCTCATTACCGTAAAATGAGCTATATGTAATACATTTCTATTAACCAAGGTATCATTTAAGTGCCTCCCTGGGTTGAGAGAACTGAATTAGTTGGAAGCAGGGGTGCTGGGGCACACTGGCTAAGTACTTCTGATACAAATCACAGTGGGTTAGAGTGGATAGGGACCCCAGAGGTGTGTCCTAGAGTGTCTTTCTCAGAGGAGATGTTAATAAGCTGGGAGAAGATAGACCGAATAATGCAAAGTACATTTCTCTCCTGCTGACTTCTCAGGGCCTAGTGTGCACATGACTCTGGGTAGAGCGGTGTGTTGTGGGGAGAATGGAGTATGCCAACTTTCCTATTTGTATTTGACCTTGGAGCCCCTTTTGTGAGGAACTCTTAACATCTTGAGTAACACTGATCTTCCATGGAATAGTTCATGCATCACTGAGCTGATCCAGTTCCTCTATTTTCTGGATGAGGTGATTGAGGTCTGTAACCAAGTTTCCAGAGCCACTCCACAGTAGAATCAAGTTTGAAGTTCAGGATGCCTGACTCGCTCTTGGGCCACACTACTATTTGTACTCCACCATTCTTCCTCTTCTGGCCAACAAATCATAAAATTACAGAGGATTCTGCAAACCACTAATCAGAGTATTGTTAGAGCATAAAGCTTTCGGTTTTGATGTGTTTATCCCAGTAAACAGAAAGATTAGGGAACAACAGGCTTAATAGCCAACAAATGTTTCCAAACAGTTGAAGGACAAGGGGTTGGGTCATTAGCTTAGTGTCTGGAAAGGTTCCTCTAATCCAAAAGGTTTTAAGTCTGTTCTTGCTTTAAGAAGTTTCCATTGTATCCAGGGGCTCATTCGAGAGGCTCACAGTGGAGTTGTCAGTGATGAACACTCTGACACCAGGAACTATGGGGAGGATTCCGAGAGGGGCTTGAAGAGAATGTGTCAAATTTCTATTCCTCCATTGCAGTCTCCACCACAGAATTCAGCAGGTAGAAGTGTGCTGCTGGATTTCTATCTAGACCCTGGCAGAGGGAGTTGTCCTTGACATTTAGTGGGCGCTATCCTTGCATTTTGCTAAGTCTTCTAGTTCAGATCTAGATAAAAACATCACCTTTGCATTTGCAAAGTTGTACAGTAGACTTTACAGACCACATCTGATACTCAAAACAATTCTAGACAGAGGTTATCTTCCACCTGTATATGAGGACACTAAGATTCAGAGAAGGGATAGTGACTTGTCCAAGGTTTGACAGCAAATTAGTGATATATTCATGGTTGTATTACAGTGCAAGCCTGACATAATAGATCCTCAAGAAATATTTATTAGATGAAAAGTTAGTATATTCTCAGGAATGAACTTCACGTCTTCAAACTCTTTGATCAGTGTTTTTTCCAGCAAGCCAGGATGGTGGGACCCAGTGGTTGGGCTTACTCAGGGTCACCAGATAATTCAGAGAGGGAGGGCTGGGTCTCCCTTGCTGCGTTGACTGCGGACAGGGATGGAGGTTTCTAGCCTTTGCTGCTCTCTGCTTGATGAGGACCTTGTACATCTTTCCCCACAGAAAGCCCAGATTCAGCAGTCTCTGGGCTGCAGCTTCAACCTCTCTCTCTTTCTTAAATTAATCTCTACACCTAATATGGGGCTCAGACTCTGGACCCTGAGATTAAGAGTTGGTTGCTCTACTGACTGAGCCAGCCAGGCGCCCCTCAACCTCTCTTTAGAGCCTCTGCTCTCTCTAGTCTACTGAACAAAGACACAGTGGCCCCCAGCTTCTTGCTCTGTCTCTCCTTTGTTTTCTCTCCCATCATTGTCTTAACTGTTTTTCTGCCATACTGATGGGTGAGGAACTTGGGCTCATCTCATGAGCACCAGCTGTACAGTTTACTTTTAAGGAGCTGCCCTGTCAGGAACACTGGGAAACCATTTACTGAAACAGCACTCACCTAGGATGCTTTCACCTGTTCGTTAGCAGAAATTCTCTGAGCATCTACTGGCTTCCAGGGTAGCGCCAGAGGCTTGGATTGTGAAGATTAATGAAAGAGTGTCTTCAAGGAGTTCAGAGTCTCCTGGAGAGAGGCAGGTGTGTGAATACAAAAGTGCTGCAAATGTAGAGATCTGTGGAGGATACTGGGTTCCAGGGGAGGGGGTGACTGGATCTGCCTGGGGGATGGGAAACAAAGGCTTTTCTGAAGAGTTTTCATCAGGGCCATCATATCAGTGGATTTGTGCTCAGAGAACTCCTCCTTGCCCTAGCCTCCGTCACCAAATCAGAAATTGGCTCTGGTCCTGCTTTACTGATGAAGCAATCTCTTTCTTAACCTTACTCAACGATAAGAGTGTGATATTTGGAACAGTGGGGCCAATAGTACTTTAATTTAGGAAATTCCCGAGTGCTGAACTTTGTACATTATCTCATTGAATTCTCACAAAAACCTTATGGGGAAGATACTCTAATACTATTTCCATTTACAAATGAGAAAGTCATTTATCCAGGATCATAGAGCTGATCTATGGCAAAGCTGGGATGTGAACCCAGGTTGTCTGACTCCAGAGTCATTCTTCTGAAAGGGCCTCAGAAAGGGTTCTTGTGACCTTCCTATAATTCTTACCTTAAAGACTTGTAAGAATGAGAAGTAAAATACTTAGCAGTGCATCATCACATAATAAATCATAACGATCATTTATTACATTATAAAACAGACTTTCTTAAAGGCTGGGGTGAATTAGGCCCCTGCAGCAATTCCTCCTTTCTCTCTCTCCCGAGTCTCTTTTGGCTGTGTTCTCTGTACAGCCTGCTTCTTTAAGAGGCATGGATGGTGGCGGTGGCAGGGGCAATGGTACATGGAGTTCATTTCAGCAGATGCTCCCTGAGCTCCCCACTCTGGGCCAGGGCCTATCCTAAAAGGCAGAGGGGAAGCGGAGATGAAAAGAGTGTGGTCCCTGCCATCAGGAATTCACAGTCAGTGTAGGAAAGGAGATAACACAGAAACAGACCATTTTATTTTATTATTATTTTTTTTAAAGATTTTATTTATTTGAGAGAGAGAGAATGAGAGACAGAGAGCATGAGAGGGAGGAGGGTCAGAGGGAGAAGCAGACTCCCCGCCGAGCAGGGAGCCCGACGTGGGACTTGATCCCGGGACTCCAGGATCATGACCTGAGCCGAAGGCAGTCGCCCAACCAACTGAGCCACCCAGGCGCCCCAGAAACAGACCATTTTAATACAGTCTCGTAAGATGGATATTAGCCAGCACATCAGATTCCACTGCCCATGACTCATACCACAACTAGCAGGGTAAGAATGACTTACTATTATATTAATTGTTGAAATAATCATCCTATTAATATCCTTGTCATCAAAGCAGCTGTTATTAATGTAGAAAGTAGGTAATACCTTAGAGAAAGGTCAGCAGCTACTCAAACGGGACTTTTAACATGCTCAATTGGAAAAACCCATTTTATTTTTATGAGGGGGGAGGTGGTGGTGTTCCAAAACTGCCGGCAGAGCTGAGGGAGTCCTTGGTTTGAGGAATGTACAATGGGGAAGGATTTATGTCCTTCAGCCCCCCCGCCCCCACCGGCCACCCTTTGTGCTCCTTAGTTATCACATACTTTATAGCTTCTTGTACCCGGGCACATTTTTTTACTGGCAGAATGAGCAAGAAGGGGGAGGTAGCTTTCTGAGGCAGGACAATTGCCAAGAGAGGCACTGACGGAGCATCTGCTGAGATTGGCAGGGGCTATGCCAGGGCAGCAAGGGCACTATGAGTTGTGTGTATTATTGCATGAGGTAGCTCTAGTTAATTGATCCATGAGCATTATTGGAGTTCCTGCCATGTATCTAATTATATGCTAGGTGATGTGAAAAGTACCCCAAAAGTTTTATGGTGCTTGGTGAGAGAAGACTGATAACAGACAAAAAGGAGTCAACACTGATGGGATGATCAGGGAGTTGACTTGTGTGGTTCAGACTCTCAAGAGCTGTAGGGACTTAGGAGTGCCTCCTTACTGAGCACTGTCCTGCGTGTGACGTAGGAGTGGGTCATGGCTTCCATGAAGTCCAGGTTCTTCAGCGGCCCGCAAGGCTCTTTCTGATCTGGCCTCTGCCAGGCCCTCTGCTTTCCTTGCATTCCAGCCAAACCATAGTACATATTATTGTTCCCTGAATGTGGAAACTCTATTTAGGTTCCACAGCTTTGCTCATGTTCCTTTTTCCTAAATGTTCTCCCTCTCATTTGTGTGTGGACTAACTTCACCTCATCCCTCTGGACAGGATCAGAACTTCTTGATGAGTCCTTTCTGACTTCCTCCTCTCTCTTCTCTCCTGTCCTTTGAGTTTCTAAGTCTTCCTGTCATAGCCCTTATCAAGATGAAATAAAAGTTGTTTTTTTCTACCACTGGACTGTGAATTCCTCCAGGGCAGAGATGGTACTTTGTTCATGTCTATATTTTGTACAGTGTTTGGCAGTAATATGTGCTCAATAAATGATTTTGTTTTTCTTTTTTTTAAAAGATTTTATTTATTTATTTGACAGAGACAGACACAGCGAGAGAGGGAACACAAGGAGGGGGAGTGGGAGAGGGAGAAGCAGGCCTCCCGCCGAGCAGGAAGCCCGATACGGGGCTCGATCCCAGGACCCTGGGATCATGACCTGAGCCAAAGGCAGACACTTAATGACTGAGCCACCCAGGTGCCCCAATAAATGATTTTCTGATAAATGAGCAGATAAATAACTTTTTCAGCATATTACCCTCTGCCTAGGAACCTATAATAACTTATTTGTAACATTTAAAACTCTATAGACTCAAAAACTAATAAACACAGGGCACTGTTATCTTCACATATACATGAAAACAACAATGAGGATTTGCCTTTTTCCTCCTAATTAACCCCCCACTCCCCCGGCATTGTAATACACAGTTCTGGTGAGGTTGCCCTGAAAGTGGCATTCACAGGGCACCTGGGTGGCTCAGTCGGTTAAGCGTCTGCCTTCGGCTCCGGTCCTGATCTCAGGGTCCTGGGATCGAGCCACAAGTCTGACTCCCTGCTCAGTGGGAAGTCTGCTTCTTCCTCTGCCCCTCACCCCCCTCATGCTCTCTTGCTCTTTCTCTCTCTCTCTCTCTCTCAAATAAATAAAATCTTAAGAGAAAAAGAAAGTGGCATTCATTGGTAATAGCAGTGTAAATTGGTACAGCACTTTCAGAAAGCAATTAGGCAGTGTATCTCAAGAGCCTTAAAATGTTCATACATTTGACACAGTAATTCTGCTTCTGGGAATCTGTCCTAAGGAAATAATCAAATATATAGAATAAACTTTACCTTAGATGTTATTTATAATCATGAGAAATTGGGAGAAGCATAAATGACCACCTGACACCTGGTCTACACTATAATAAGTTCACTCAAGAGAAAACTGAGTTATTAAAAACGGTAGTTCTAAAAAATGGGGCTTATTGAATTTGGGGAGTGGTAGTAAGAGTGGAGACAGGGCTACATTCTAAAAATCTTTAGGAGGCCACATTAGCAGGCCTTGGTTTACTATGTGAATGAGGGGATGGATGATTCAGTATATGGGGCGAGTATATACTAGTAGAGAACATTGGCTCCGGGGAGTTTCATGACTTATCCAAGGTTACATGGCTAATAAGTAAATGATTGATCTGGATTTAAGTCCTGGTCTTTCTGTTCCATTACCCATGCTTTTGCTCCCACAGCTGAGACCTCTATTAAAGTTTTGGGTAAACTTTTTTTTTTTACCGGCTCTTGGAGTGTAGAAACTTGTTTAGTGTAGTGTCTCTTTTTTGAGGGGAAAAGGGACCAGAAAGGGTTAGTTAATTCTTTCTAAGATGATGACGGGGGAAAAGACCCTAGCTGCTTCTGTCATGATCGGTTGAACTGACTAGAAGTTCCTTAGGTATTGATTATGCTTGCTTTGTTGGACTCCCCCCTCCCTCCCCGCCCCCCCAAGTTGTTGTGGTTTGTTGGTTGGCTTTTATTTGATGCTCCTGGCATCAGCGCCTCTTGAGCTTAGGTATGCAAATGTGCCATATTACATGCAAATGAACATTTTGGTCATTATGCTAGGTTTATTAATGATGCTGCAGCTGTGAGGGTGGAAGAGGTCAGATTGGCAGGCTCCAGCAAGGGACAGTGTCTAGGCAGCTCCCTGAAAAGGAAGGGTTTGTCTGAGCCAAATGATGCCCTGTCCCCACACCTGTCTCATACAGCCTTGTCCAAGAAAAGGTCTTTGGAATCTGATACCCAGCCCTTCAGAAGAACCCAGTTCATGTCGACTTGCTCACTGTATGACCATGGGCAACTGGCTTTGCCTGTCTGAACTGGGGTTTACTCATTGGTAAAGTGCGTCTGTGACTTACAACCTCTTAGAGTATTGTTGTGTATGGATTTGATAGCCTTAACTCATGAAGGGGCTTCTAAGCCACATTAAAGGAGTTGGACTCAAATCTTGGTGGTGGGAAGGCACTGAAGATCTTAAATAGGGGGTGGCAGGAACACACTTGATTTATCACTCAAGAGACAGATGCTTAGTAATGTTTGTGGAGTTAATTTGTTACCAGAGGGACAAAGGCAGAGTGGCTATGACTGTGACATCATTCTCAGTGGTCGTCCCGTTTGGGCCAAACATATGGCACTGTGGGGTCATGCTTAGAGTGAGCTCTAAGATGCGTTTAGATCGGCACCCTGGAGAGAGGTCAGCTTTATTCCTTTCTGTCTGAATGTAGGAAATTAGAAAAACATATATATGTCAATGCATATGCTGTCTGCAGGATCAAGATTTTGTGGGGCCGTGAGGGGTGGCATTCAATATTTTCAAGGAGAAAGATTGTTGTAATGAGCAAAATATTGATTCCACATGCAAGGATTTTAATCAACTGTCCTTACACCTGAGGGGCACAGTGCTTGGCTGCAGTGCCAAGTTGTGCACCTTGTACCCCCTGCTTCCAGCCGACTGGCTTCCTGCCCAGGTCCCTCTGTCTAGGAAGACCTGCAGTAGCAGTCCATCCAGGCAATATTCCTGCCCATATTTATGAAGCACATTTCATGTAAAAGAGTACACTCCCATATGTTATCTCCTTTGACCCTCACAACAGCCTGCATTGCAAGTGGGCAGAGCAGGGATTTTTATCCCATTTTACAGATGGGGAACCTTCAGCGAACTCAGGGAAGTGAAGTACCTTCCCAAGTTCACACAGCTAGTAGAGGTGGAATTCAGGACCCAGGGCTCCACAGGCAAGCAGAAATCCAAAGCTAGTAATTCCCTGTTGCTGTTTTAACTTAGGGCAAGCCCTATCTTGAGAGGGGTTAGGCCTGCCTCTGTGTTCCTCAGAGTCCCTTACTTCTTCTAAGGTGGGCTGGAAAATGGGGATACATGCACTACCATGGCACAGCCTTCTGCAGCCTTATTCAGAATAGGGTAGCCACAGGATGTGGAGGTCACATCAGAGACACAGAACAGTGAGCAGTAAGTAGAGGTTTCTTGCAGTATTGGGCCCTGGGGCCCTGTTGCCCAGAAGAGAAGCCTTAACCTGCCTTCTGGGGCCTTAAGGTACAGAGAGGCCTTTAGTTAGGGAGGGACCTCTTCCTGACCCCCTTCTCAAGTTGTATTCTCTCGCAGGGGAGTGGGGGTAGGAGGGATGCTGCTTTACTCTAGATACTCATTTATTCATACAACACTTTTTTTTTTTTAAGATTTATTTGGGAAAAAAAAAAGATTTATTTATTTGAAGAGAGACAGCATGAACGGGAGGGGCAGAGGGAGTGGGAGAGAGAATCTCAAGCAGATTCCACACTGAGCACGGAATCTGACTTGAGGCTTGATCCCAGGACCCTGAGATCATGACCTGAGCCGAAATCAGAGTCTGACGCTTAACCAGCTGCGCCACCCAAGCGCCCCTCATTCAACACTTAATGAGTGCCTACTCCTCTGTTTCCTTTTATGTTCAAGACACATTTCCAAATACTAGAATTTTGGTGACACACTTGAAGAAATTATTGCATCCACAGTGCTAGTGTTCTTCATCACAATTCAGTTCTGGGTGACATTATCACAGAATTCACCACTTTCCCTTTGATACTCACAAGGAAGAGTTCTTGTAGGCTCCAACAATAACGATAGTGGCAGCAGTTGCTAATATTTGCATACTTTGTAATGTACCAGACACTGTTCTTATAACACATTAAGTTTTATTTTCCAGCAACCCCAGAGATATTTATTGCTGCCCCCACTTTGCAGATGAGATACCTGAAACATTAAGAACTTAAGACACTACCCAAAGGTCATGTCACACAGCTAGCTCAGTGACAGAATGAAGGCATTTTGGCCTCAGAGGCTGCTCTCTTGACTAGATTACATGGCCTCTTATGTGGGAATAAACATGCAGGCTTTGGCTCCTGCTTGGTGACGGGCCCCTCCTCACAGCAGCAGGTTATACGCCTCTCTACACTGTATCATATGATTCACTCTACTTTGGTTTATGCTGAAAGATAGCACGACATAGGCTCAGAACAGAAAGTTTTGTATGGTGGTTACAATTTGGCCGTGCACCTGGAAGATTTCAAGGTACACTGTTGTGTCTTGGCTGCTCATCTGCTTCAGCCAGTCATACTCTTGGGTATATGGTGGTATTGGAGAATGAATCTGTCCATATTACTTTTAAGAAACTCCCTAGGGGGGAGGGGGTGGGGGGATAGGTTAGCCTGGTGATGGGTATTAAAGAGGGCATGTACTGAATGGAGCACTGGGTGTTATATGCAAACGATGAATCATGGAACACTACATCAAAAACTAATGATGTAATGTATGGTGATTAACATAACATAACAACAAAAAAAACCTCCCTAGGATAGGGAAGACTACAGTGTAAGCAGCCATGATACAAGACTGTGAAAGGTACAACGTGCCTCCCCTTCCTGGCTAGTTTCCTAATGTCATGTAGTGTCAGGGAGAGAGGGTCCAGAAGTACCAGCCTCTTCAGGAATATACCCTCCTCTCAGATCCCAGGTCTCAGGAAGGTTGTGGCATTCTTGGACAGCCTTAGATCATCCTCCCTTGCAGGATATAGCATGACCTAGAGTAGATGACCAAGATAAATCACCTCCTGAAGTGTTTGGTGGCAAGTCCTCGAACTTATAATCGTTGGCCTGCTTACCCTGTTCTCTCGTTCTTGAGAGAAGCAAAAGGGAAAAAGATTAGGATCGTTTTTGTAAATTGGCCTAACACCAAAGTCTAAAAGAATTGGGCTAAAAGGACTTGCAAGAAATGAAATAAACTGTTCTTTCTTTGCTTTGGTTTTCATAGAGGGTGACGGGTGGGTAAGAGTTGCCTAGAGCTGTGCTTCTCAGAGTATAGCCCACTGAATGGATGCTAGTCTGCAGCTGTTGCAGGGTCGTGGTAAGTCTAGAAATTGAGAATAAGTGCCCAGAAACCAGTAATTTGACATTTTTATTGTATTTTACAGATGTATTTGTAATGGATTGGAAGTTTAAAAAGCAAAACAAAAAAGTGGTTCTTCACCACACAGTTTTGAGAAACGCTGGCTTATTTAGTGTGGCAAAGTGAAAAAGAGCTTCAGTCTTCTTGTCTGTAAAATGAAATTAATAATACCTACCTCAAAGAATTATTTCAGGAATTACTTGATGATAAATAATATTTTGGGATACTTAATATGTGCCTGTCATCATAACTTGTATTATCTTGTTTAATCCTCACCACAACTCTGAATCCCATTTTTCTGAGACTTTGTTAAGGGGCTTGCCAGAAGTCAAACCTCTAGTAAGTGTGTAGGTGGGACTTGAATAAGAGCTGGCACGCTTTCTTTTTTTAAGTTTTTTTTTTTTTTTTAAGTAATCTCTACACCCATAGGAGGCTCAAACTCACAACCCCAAGATCAAGAGTCGCATGCTGCTCTGAGCCAGCCGGGCGCCCCAGGAGCCGGCACTCTGAACTGTTGTGCCATGTTCTGCATGAAAAGCATGGCACATAAGGAGGCTCCCTGTCTCCACTTTTTCTGTTTCACGAGGGGTCTGGAGACCTACTTTCTTATTCCATTACTGACCCTAACTTATCTTTAAGTCACTTCTTTAGACCTTAATTATCTCATCTACCTTCAGTAGCAGGGACTATGTTTCATTCATCTTTGGTTCCTCAGCATTTGCTGGACAGGGCTTGGCATATAACAAGTATCGAGAACTGAGGCAATTGATCACACTAGATAAGGGCCCCTTCAGTCACTACTTTCTTTGAACATCCTCAGTGTCTTGTCTTCTGTCCCTCCTGAGCATCGTCGTATTCCCCACCTCCTCCTCCTGGCAGCATGATCTTATTTCCTCATGTCTGTTTGTTTAGGCAGTCTTGATCCTGGGTACTTTGAGACAGCCCACATGGTACCCATGTTTTTACTCATTTGCGAAATATGTCTAGGGTAAACCCACAAGGGATAGTAAGGGCTGGCTCACAGAATCAGAAACCTGCTCTTACTCCATCTTACCCAGTGGGGCCTGAGCCTAGGGTAACCCTGCTGGCAGCGCTGCCAGGCCTGAATAATGGCCACAGCACGGAACAGGGTTTTTCCATGAGCTCCATCGGGGTCTCCAGTAATTGGAACATGGCACCTTCCGACTCATAATGGATGGCAGAACGAGAGGGGCATTTGTCATTGCCTGACTTCCCTGAGGGAAAGAGGCTCATAAGTCACAGCTGACAGGTCCTTTGATGACTTTTAAACTTCATTTACAGAAAAGAATAGCTATAATCAACCAACAGCAAGCAGTGACTAATCTTGCCACATTATCACTGTGAGGAGCCGGCCCCTTAAGGTGTAGGAAGGGGGAGGGGGACCACTCTCCAAGCTCACAGCAAGTGCTTATTGGCTCTTGGACATGAGAGTATGCCCTCAGCAAGACCCCACGCATTTATGCCCAAAGGATCAGAAAGTGTTAGAAGCTGACCTCCTGGCAGGTACAGGGTATGCTGAGCATGGAAGCCATTTTGGGCCAAGCTTAGAGCACCAGCTCTGGCTCAAACAGACTGATTGCAGCTCTGCCATTTCCTGGCTTGTGTAAGACTAAGCTCTAACCTTTAGGCTCCTCATCTGTGAAATGAGCACAATACACACCATCACCTATCCCATAGCAGAAGACTGAGTGCAGTAGTAAGTGCTCAGCAAGTGTTGGTAATGATTATCACAGTCACATGGTTAGCCCTGAAAGGGCCCTTTGTGGTCACATGCTCCAGAGCCTGAGGTCATGTAGCACATCAACCGGCAAAGCCAGGATCAGTCTTCCTATGGGAAGAGGGGAGGTCAGTGGGAGCAATCTAGTGGAGTAGGAAGAGCACAGGCTTTAGAACCAGATAAGCTTAGGGTCTTTTTATCCTAATCGTGCATGCCACTTAATGTAACTGGGGACAAATTATTTAAGCTGTCTCTGAGCTTCAGTTTCTTCATCTGAAGTGTGAGGAGGCTAGTACTTACCTCATTGGGTTGTGGTCAGGATTATGAGAGATTATGCCTGTAAAGCTTCTGACACAGTGCCTGGTATAAAGCTGCTGCATTTTGAATTGTATATTCCCTTTTTGTTCTTCCTCAAGACAAGAATTAGTATGCAGCTATCAAGGAAGAGGAGGCAGCACTGAAGAAATTCTCTTATTTCAGACATTTATTTCCAGCCCTACCCTGCATATACTTACAGGGGGAAGGGCAGAGCAGGGAGCAGAGAGGAGAAAGGGGCATGGTTTGTGCATTGTTACTGCAGTTTCTCCGCCAGGCATAGCCTCTCCCCACATCACCACCCAGTTGGAATTCACCTTCTATAGTGCTCCTTTCCATTCTCTGATATCCTGGACTGCTTTGTTTGGGCAGCTTCTGGGGCAGTGGACTTCAGCCCCGGGCACATGTGCTTTGTGGTCATGGAGGATGTCCCCTTGATGTACTGGTAATTCCTTGAGATCAGGTACCAGACCAGTTGGTGGATGAATGAGTTGGCTCGGTGAGTATTAGGATAGCTATAATTATGATTGAATGGGTAGGTAAGTGCGTGGATGACTTCCTTTGACAAAAATAAAGAGGTTGACAATTATTTTTAGATCCCTAATTGTAATTTAGTATTGGGGATTGTAGGCCCAGGGCTGTACCTACCCAGTCCTTGCTGCCTGTCCCCACATAGTTAGAAGGGCTGCTTGTCACAGATGCTAACTAAGCCTCAGCCTAAGGCCACAGTCGGGGTAGAGTTAGGGTGCAAGATACAGGGAAGATAGCGTATATACCCAGACTACACTGTGGGGAAAGGTGACTGAGGCCCCAGCCCTGCCTCTGCTTTAGGGTCTCTCCTCCGCTTATCACATGCTGATACATCAGAATGTTATAGTATAGGAATAGAAATCTCATGGTATAGCTGAGAAGTGAGTCACTGGCTCAGAAGGCCTGATACCCCACCCAGCTCCTTATAGTAGTGCCTGTCAAATCAGGCATGAGTTGGAGGCACCTTTATGAAATTTCTAGGTTTGGTTCCAGACACTAGGACAAGGGAGAGAGTTTTTCCAGCCCTACCCTGCATATACATAGGCCGTCTACCCCCTGACTCCCCTGTTCTCAGGCAGAGTATGGAGCACTGGGAGATGACAGGGGTAAAGAACATAGGGCTGGAATGTGGATGATCTAGAGTTTTCATAGGGCCCAGGGCATTTGAGTTTCTTCCGTAAATACCTACTGGTCCCAGCCATTATATCAGGCACTTTATACCCATTATCTCTGTGGGCGTTGGTATAATTTCCATTTTGCAGTTGAAGAATCTGAGGCTAAGTGAGTTTAAGGGACATGTTCCAAGTTTACATCTCCTGTTTCTACTATTTTAGGTGCATTTTTCCCTTTGTTGTTAGGAAACAGTTAAGAAACAGGTTCCTGGAAGGAGGGCTTTGTTGAAAAGGAAGTAGAAGACAAGGCCTGTGAGCACTCTTGCCCACCATCTCCACAGGGCCAGCGCAGAGGGGAATACTTAAGAAATGTTTGAGTGAGTGAAGGGGATAGGAGTTGGGTAATAATAGCTATATTCCTCTTATCTTTCAGAGTATGTTATAGATGCAACAGAGCACTTTCACATTGATTAACCTATTTGATTTTATATCAGATCTGAAAGGTAATCAGGACAGAGAGTCCTGTTTTCAGAATAAGGATGATATTCTGAAATTGTATGACTTGTTGCAGGTCACACAGCAGAGCAGGGGCCAAGTCTCCTGAACCTATAGCCTGTACCGCCCCCCCCCCCATTCTAGGTGCCCTCAGTATTCACATATTGGGAGCTGGGGTTTCTCATGGGAGTGGGAATTGTCAGGAACTGAAGAGCATTCCTTGGAAAATTAGTCCTGTCTGGTCAGTAATGATCATTTGGGCAATGCTAATGAGCTGGGGCCTGGTGAGTTTAATGAGATTAATAGACGTTCTGTCATCCTTGGCCGCTTGTTAACCAGGAGCCTCTGGACCAAGGAGGCCCCGGGCACTGATCAGTCTAATTGCTTGGCTTTCTCCAGAAATAGCCTCACCATCACTGACTGCTATTTTCCTTCAAAATCACCCAGTATCTCCAGGGTTATCTAAGGGCAGAGGTCTAGCCACAAGCTGGTGTGACCCTCATCTGTACACTGGAGATGAGAATAAGGCCAGAGGTATTGAGCAGTACTGGCCTAGACAGAGGCTCTAAATAGTCACTGGGGGGCATCAGGACCAAGAGCAGCAGCTCTTCTTTTGAAATTAGTGTTTGAAGAAGAAGAGATCCAGTGCCAGGGAGGAACTAAAGAGTTGGGGCAGTGGGCATTCTGATGGCTAAGTACCTCAGAGGTCATGCTGAAGACTAGACTTGAACCTGATAGCCAGGATTGGGAGGGCATAAGGGCTGACATGGCAGAGTGGGAGGCCTGGGATGGTTCCTGAAACGGTGTGTAGAAGCCTGGATTCAAGTCCCCTAGCTATTCCCTTTACTAGGCTGGATGGCCTTAAGTCACTTACCTTGCTGATCCTCAGCTTTTCATCTGTAAGATGAGATTGACAATGTCTGGATCAAGGATATACACTGGTTTTGTTCACTAAAATCCTGTGCAAACATGAGATGTTGTAGTAGAAAGGGGAAGGGGTGAGGACCAAGGAGAGGCTGTCATTGACTCAGGGTGACACGTTCTCTCACCTTGGCAAGCAGTACCCAAGGCATCTCTATGAATAGGCTCTGTGGAGTCAAACAGACTTGGGTTCCAGTTCTGGCTTTGCTGTATTAACCAATAACTTGGCCTCTCTCAGTCTTCCTTCCCCTATTTAAAATACCTCCTCACAGGGCTCTTGTGAGGATTAAATATGGTGGGGAATGTAAAGTCTGACACTGGTAATTAGAGGCTCTTCTTACCTTGATGGTTCGGGGGGGAGGGGGGTGTCTCATTTACCCAGAGTTCAGGGTTGGTCGTACCTTTTAGGGTTTTTCTACCTGTACAAAGCCCTATCACTTTACCACATGTTCAGGCTTGGCTCTTGGCTTCTAAAACACAGTTTCCATCTGAAATGTTTCAACTGGGAAAAACTTTGTTTTTGCCAAATTTCCTCTGTTCTTACTACCTTGGAGAAGTGAGCCCATCCCTTCCAGCTGTAAATTGCATTTCAAAGCCTGCGTCTCTGGTGGGTTTTAATTAGCTTAAAGGCCCAGCTTTTATGCAGCAGTTGTTCCTCTAGCAGGTAAAGGTGAAGACACTTGGGAGCCAGTCCCTAGTTTTCCTTAAAAAAAAAGCATATCTGGATTGCCCCCTCCCAGCTCCTCACTGTCTGAGGGTTGTCTCTCACCGGCCCAAAAGGAAAAGTGGGATATAAGAATCCTAGACTTAGAGGACCCATGGGGTTCTTGGCCCTGCTCCTCATGGGCTGGGTCATTGTGGTCAAGTCCATTCCCCTGTGTAACTCAGAGCGAGGGGCTTGTTCACTGAAGTCCCTGCTAATCTGACACTGCAGAAATCTCTGGAAATAAGTCTGGTTCGTTCTTCTCTCTCCACCACCATCTACCCACCTCTCCTTGGCTCATTGCTAAGCATGGGGCCTCTAGGGGCTGCAGACACCTTGCTCTCAATTACACAGCTAATCTGTGAGGCAGAGCTTGGCCCAGGGGGAAATAGCTTATCAAGTCAAGCAGCTTCTGCTGAATAGGATGTCAATATTTTCTAGGGCTCCTACTCTAAGCTAGGGGGAAGCCTGGAAAAACCAAGAAAGAATTGTGTGAGGAAGATTGAATTGGGGTTGGTTGGTCTGTCGGGGGAAGGGGGGTGTTTGGGTCAGAGACTCTAGTCTTTTAATGAGATGCCTGGGACCTCAGCCCCCAGTGGTGCGTGCACACCCCCCACCACCCCCTCTTAAGGTAGGGCTATGCTCCTGGGACATTATTCTTACTGTTTCCTCCCTAATATTTATTGGCCACTTACTGTGTCCCAGGCTTCGTCAGGCTTGCCTCTAACATTTGCAGGGCTGAACAAAGAGTACAGATGGAGACTTTACATACTATAAGTCTAAATATTTGAAGGTTATAAGTGAAGCTAACAAATTTTAAGGTTCGTAACAACCTGGAAGACCATGTCTGAATTTAGAAATCTTGACTCTTTGGGATTCTGTACCTGAACCTAGCAGTTCCAGAAGAGCTAGTCTGGGCACACTTTTCATTTCCTACCCCCAACTTGATCCCTCACTTTCAGGAGTCTCATAAACATGTTTAAACACGGAAGCTTTTCTGTATCTCCACAGATAGCTATCCCTTTGGGTTTAGGGAGTATGCACAAGAGCAGCACAGACTGCCCTTGGAGACTGCCATTGAAAGCAGATTAGGGCTGATTAGATAGGGAGTATAGGGCGGCGTTGGTGCCTGGAGCGGGCTTCAGGTGGACCTTTCTTGTGGCCTTGCAGATGCCTCACCCAGAATGGCCAAGGCATACATTTTCCCTGGTCTCTTCTCTGTTGTAGCCTTTTTGTGACATGGCTTCTGGCTGCCTTTTCTTGGCATTGTTCAGAAGGTGCTCCAGGCTGACTTTGACCGTCATTTAGAATGAGCCTCATCGATGGCAGTTTTACTAGAACAGATAAGTTCAACTATGGATTTGTTGAACTTCTGGGAGTGGGCCAGGAAGTGGCTGGGCCAGGAAGTGTAAGTACCAGTACTTAATGTTAGGCCTTTCCTGTCCTTCTGGAGCGGTCCTCTGATGTAACCTGTCCAGGGTCAGGGGTAGGAGATATTTGTACAGTCCCTTGAGGTAAAAGACATCCCTACAATTACATGCAAATTTCTTAAGAAATTCGCAAAGTCCTTTTTATGTACATTGTCC
The DNA here is from genome assembly GCF_054177405.1 of Leptonychotes weddellii. NCBI lineage: Eukaryota > Metazoa > Chordata > Mammalia > Carnivora > Phocidae > Leptonychotes > Leptonychotes weddellii. Next base: position 22,024,406 of record NC_138378.1, on the reverse strand, counting down.
CAGACCCCAAGCGACAAGAGAAAAGACTGAGTATGGCCAAACTTGAAGCTCCTCACCAGCTAAGGAGTGAGCGCTGACCCTGCTGTATCACTAAACACAGGTGTTAGCAAATGCTTCCTGCTCAGTTGGTGGTAGAGGCTCCTGCCAGAGGTCTGAGGGAACCCAGCACCTATCATGTCCCTGCCAGGTCAGTGGCAGAGATAGTAGTCATCAACAGGTCTAAACCATCATCCCCCTGTCTTTCTCTCTTGGTCTACACCCCAGGCCAGTGGTTGGTTCCCTCCAGCCAAAGTAGGTGGCCCTTCCCTGAGCAAAAGCTTCATGGCTCTGAGCTGAACCAACCAGGAGAGTTATCTGATGGCCATGGAGGAGCCCCACAAACTTATTTCTTATATCCATGGATGGACAAGAGATTAACTTTTGATTGGCTTGTCATCCAGGTAGGAGAGGGATTATCAGAGAGGACTGTGAGGAATGGGGGGCCCTGGGGAACCCACATACATTGAGCATTTTTTTACTGCACATGGACAGTATTAAGTGTTTTCATGGGTGATATCTTTTGTGTTCCTCACTGCTTAATAAATGATGATTGGATGCAAAAGTAAACTGAGTAACAAAAAAGAGTCTGTCCCTTCCAGACCCTTTCCAGAGCTGGCACCAGTCCCTTCATCAATGGCAGTGCCTTCTTTAGCCCCTGTCTTTTACCTCGGATGGCGCACACTTGACCCCAGTATATCCATGGAGCTACTGCAAGCCCACCATAGGAGTAGGTTTCTTCCTCAGAATTATTCTCAGGGCCAGCCTATGGTTTCCTTGCAGTCCGTGCCATCTGCTGGTCAGAACATGCCAGCTTCCAGGCTGGAAGGATTGAAGAAGAAAAGGGTCTCTTATGCTAGTGGAACAAAAGATAAGGCTTTTCCAGTTTATACTCTGCACTGCTCTAATTCTCTGACAAGAAGCTCCCTCTACCCTCAGATACTAGGTTAGTAGGCAGGTGTTTACCGTTAGCCTAGGCTGATGAGAATTTTTATACATACTGCTTGGGGTCTTTAGCACCTTCTCTAGTAGCTCTCAGCAGGGGTATTGAAATAGGAGTGTTCTAAAAAGGAGTTGTACAAATCCATGCCAGTGAGCAGAAGGCTGGGCCAGGAAGTGTAAGTACCAGTACTTAATGTTAGGCCTTTCCTACTGTCATCAAGCCTCCTTTTCTGTTCCTTCTGGAGCTGTCCTCTGATGTAACCTGTCCAGGGTCAGGGGTAGGAGACATTTGTACAGTCCCTTGGGGTAAAAGACATTGCCAGAGTGTGGAGAGCAAAGAGTAGGTACAATATGATCTCTAAGCAAACAAATTTGAATGAGTCAGTATTAAAAGTGGTACTAACTCAAAAAATTAATTTATTAAAAACAATTCTCAGGTAAATATGTTTACTTAACTATAGTTTTTAAATTGGCTTTAGCTCTGGGAAGGAAAGTGATAGAGCTGGGGGGCGGGGTGGAAAAAGGGCTGTAGGGACCAGCTGACGTGGGTTTGAGTGCTCATTCCTGGCAAGTTAAAAAACATTTGGGGGCTGTTTTTTGGTAAAATATGAACAATAGTAATACTATTTATAGGATCTTGTGATTACTCAATATTACATGCCACCCTTAGCCTACAGTGAGTGCTCAGTGAGGCTTGTTTAGCTCACCTTTTTAAAAATGGTTGGTACCGGGGCACCTGGGTGGCTCAGTCGGTTGAGCGTCTGCCTTCAGCTCAGGTCATGATCCCAGGGTCCTGGGATCAAGTCCCACATCAGGGTCCCTGCTCAGCAGGGAGCCTGCTTCTCCCTCTCCCTCTGTCTGCCGCTCCCCCTGCTTATGCGCTCTCTCTGTCAAATAAATAAAAATCTTTAAAAATAAAAAAAATAAAAATGATTGTACCAGTAAAGACAGCCAAAGCTAGGTCAATGTCTGGATCAGACTGAGCAGTTTTCATAATGTGGTAGAGCAGGTATTACTTGGGAATTTCCATGTGACTTCTTTGCCATGGTTCTACATTAAAGGAACAGAAGAAAAATGATGGAAGATCTTCAAATTTAGATCCTGCATGGGGTAACTTATTTCACATAAGCATTAAAGAAGGAATGGGTTTAAAAGAATTAGACTCAAGCAGACCAGGGTTCAAATCTTAGCCCTGTCGCTCACTAACATCATGACCTCTGAATGTGCATTTTCTCCCTTGTGAAATGGCCTGGTTCTACTTGTCATGTCAGTACCAAATGAGGGAACATATATAAAGCACCTGGCCATGAGGTCAGCAATCCAGTAAGCTATAAAAAGGGGAGGCTGGATGCTGTAGAGATGTATGTATAGCAGGGCAGAAAGCCATCCAGGTTAGCCATGATGTGGGCCATGGGTAGCCCTTGAGCCCAACTGGGGGACCCAGCTTCATAGTGGCTTTCTCTCTGCAGGTGGCCATCATGTCCTTGAAGATCCAGACAAGCAATGTAACCAACAAGAATGACCCCAAGTCTATCAATTCTCGGGTCTTCATTGGAAACCTCAACACAGCTGTGGTGAAGAAGTCGGATGTGGAGACCATCTTCTCCAAGTATGGCCGCGTGGCCGGCTGTTCTGTGCACAAAGGCTATGCCTTTGTCCAGTACGCCAATGAGCGCCATGCCCGGGCAGCTGTGCTGGGAGAGAATGGGCGGGTGCTGGCCGGGCAGACCCTGGGTAAGCGTCTCTCCTTGGCCCTGCTCCTCGTACTCTCCTGAGCGGGTTCCAGCCTTCACTTTCTGGCTTCTCTCTTAGGCCCCTTTCTGTTTCCCTTGCTACTACCCACCACCCCTATCTAAATGTTAATCACTATTAAGTAGTTATAAAATTTGCCTGTAGGGAGTATTTTAGGAGCTTCTCAAAATTGCTTCTGTCTTGTCTTTGCTTTCATGGTGACTCTTAATGACAAGCTTTATGGTTCCAGTTAAAATGCAGATTCCTAAGAGAAAAGGAACAGTGGACTAGCATAGCCTAGAACATTGGGCTACGGATGGTTTAGGTTAGAACTCTTTATGAGAGCCAGGAAGAGGGGCTGGGAGCACAAGGTGAAGCAGGTGCCTTTGGCCATGGTGCTGTATATATATGATGTGACCATGTGGCAGTCTACCTTGGAGTGTGTACAATGCACCTACTTCTGTGTATATGTATGTTCAAGAAGGGATATCTGTGTGAAATGTGGATGTAACTAAGCATGTGGAGAACATGTGGACACATCTTTAGTACATATATATGAAAAATGTGTGTCAGAATATGCTAGTGTGTGTAAGCAGATATGCATATTTATTTACAAAATATTAATTGAGATCCTGTCATATGCTAAGCATCATTCTAGGTATAAAGATGTTCGGTAGAACATTTGTTTGAATGTGCAGTGGCTCATCTGTATGCGGGCAGTTCTGTATATTGGACATCGGCGTCAAGTACTTGGGAGTATATGTGTTATTTTTGTGTGTGACTTGATTACCTGGATACATGAACATGTGTGTGAAGATACGTATTTGAAGTATTTACGTACGTGAGAGTACTTGAGAATGCATGTATGTGATTTCCATGGCATGTGTGTGTGAGTGATAGGTCTGTGAACATGCATGCAGGTGTCTGAATGTACATGGATTTGTAAATAGGCCTGTCTCTGTGATGTGTGGGTATGAGTCTAATGTGTGGAGACCTCTGTTGGTTAAGTTAGGACAGTCCATGTGTACCTCATGTAAGCAGGTAGAAGTCGCTGCTCACGTGCATGAGGGTGATGTGTGTTTGGGTACCCTGCTGTGCTACCAGCGTCTGACTGTGCCTCCTCCCTCCACACAGATATCAACATGGCTGGAGAGCCCAAGCCCAACAGACCTAAGGGGCTAAAGAGAGCAGCATCTGCCATATACAGGTGGGGCGCTCTGTCTTGTCTGTCTCTCTCCATCTGGGTGGGATTGGTCCCTCTTTGCACAGAGGGAGAGAACACTGGTTGGTGACAGTGTGCCGAGCCTAGAATCTGGGGAGGCGTTTGGAGATGAGGGCCTGTGGAGAGTGGGCTGAGTGGCTGTCCCTAAGCCCCGGCCCTCTCCCCTTTGTTTCCCCAGTGGCTACAGCTTTGACTATGATTACTACCGGGACGACTTCTACGACAGGTGAGCAGGGGAGGGGCGTGCCCAGGCATGAAACAGCCAAGCTGGAAGGGTCCTGAGAGATTGCTGGTGCAGCCCACTCAGTCCTCCAAGTGGGAACCAGAGCCCAGAGGTGTGGACAGGCATCTGCCCAAGGCTGCTCCACAGATGGGTGGCAGAGCTGGAACTAGGGTCTAGTTCTGCAGGTGCCCAGGTCAGAGCTTCCCCCAACCCACACTGTCTCCTGCTCTCTGACTGCCCTTCCTCCTCCTAGGGTGGGACTCAACGGGACTAGTCAGCAAGGGACGTATAAACATAGCAAGTTGGATTACAGAACAGGTTACAGGAGTAGGTACAGGGAGTTTGAGCCCTCACGCTCCTGCTGTTCAGTCTCCTTTCCTATTGGAGGTGCTCAGCCAGGTGGAAGGGACCTCAGAGCTCAGTATGAGCCCCTTGGCCTTTCATTTATAGCCGAGGCCAGCGGTCCTTTGGAGGTCTGAATTAGTCCCTGCTAGGCTATGGCCCACCCTTCATCAGACCCCAGCCTTGAGCTGTGGGCTCCATTCCATGGCACCAGCCACATTCTTGAGTGGAAATCATGATGGGACTGTTCCAACACCCCCACCCCCCACCCCCAGCCTGTGGGAAGGAGGAACAGAACCTCTCTGAGCCTCGGTTATCTCACCTCTGAATGGTTTCAGGAGACAGTGTGGTGTAGTGGAATGGGCCCTAGCCTGGGAGTCCGAAGACCTGGGTGCTAATCCCAGCTCTGCCACTGAGTGGATTGTGTGACTTTGGGCAGATCCCCTCCCAGTCTCTGAAATGGGCTTGCACCAAGTGATCCCTCAAGGCCCCTCCAGCTCTGGGATTCTGTGGTTCAGTGATTCTGACCAAGGCCAGAGCCACCCCCTCCCCTTAGGGGCAGAAATGCAGGGTCTGGGACTGGATCCATTCCCAGAGACTCTCCATCTCCAGCCATCACCAGCCCAGGGCAGGGGCTCTCTGAACAAAGGAGTGCCAAGCCATGGGGCACTGAACTGCCCAGTGATGGCTGTCACCAAAGTGAGCCCATAGTGTACCCCTAAGGTTCTGTTCCCTGCGGAAAGGTAATAGTAGCAGATGGGGTGTGAGAGACCCCTACTCAGCCTACAAGCTTCTGTCTGATGAGCAGGAAAAGAAGCCCTCTTGGAGAGGGCTGTGTGTTGACATTGGGGCCAGTACATAAACTGGGAGCCCAGGGTTCTGATTGAGCTGCCTAACCTTGATACGCTGCTGATCTCTTCCCCTCCATCTCTGAAGTGGACTAAGAGGGCTGGGATGATTAAAGGGGGCCCAGCCCCTGAAATCTTAGGCTCCTGGTTTGAGAGTCTCAGTATCCTATCACACCTTTTAACACGTGTGTTTTTAACCAAGTTTTTTCATTCTCTGCCCTCACAGCAGCCTTGGGGTGGGGTGGGGGGTTGGCACAGAATTGGGGTAGTCGTCATCATGAAGCAGATAGGAAAACTGAGGCTCAGGCAGACAGGGATTCCAATCCATTCCCACATCTTTCTGTTCCCAGCTGGCGATTTGCGTTGCTTTAGGGACATTGGCAAACTGACCAGTGGTTGGGGTGGCAGTTGACTGAGCAGAAGCCAGGTCAGGTAATACTGCAGATCTAGGGAAGGCTTCTTTCTTGGGCTGGTCTCCGTTTGCTCCTTTCTTGAACTGGGGCTATAACCATTACCACCTGCCTTACCCAACCTGGCTGGTGGGAAAGGTGGATGGAATGAGAGTCCCAGAAGCTTTTAAGGTCGGAAAAGCCATTTCTCTTCACCCCCAGGGCTTGTTGGGAGCAGGCAGAGGTGTGTAGTACAGGCTGCCCACCAGCCACATGTTGGTCTAGAGTCACAGTGCCCTCTGGTGGCCACAGGCCATGCTGCAGCCTCTGGCCCATTTGCCCCTACAGGCTCTTCGACTATCGGGGCCGCCTGTCACCTGTGCCAGTGCCCAGGGCAGTCCCTGTGAAGCGACCCCGGGTCACGGTCCCCTTGGTCCGGCGCGTCAAAACCACCATACCTGTCAAGCTCTTTGCCCGCTCCACGGCCATTCCCGCCGGCTCAGCCAAGATCAAGTGTGAGTGACTAGATCTTGCTAGATCATTTTTATTTTTTTCATTAGCAAACTAACAGAATCACATATTTCTACATTGGAAAATAGATGAAGGAGCAAATCTCCCACAGTTCTGCAGCTCTAACACTACCAAGTGAGTATTTTTATTCATTTCTAAGAGGAAAAGGCTGACCTTTGAGGAGGAGGGGCTTGGGTCGGACACAGAAATGTCCAGTGCTGTGACATGGAACCCAGGGAGGAGAAGGTGTCATCTTTCCTGTAGTAAGGACAAGGCTGCCCAGGCCCACTACTCCACATGCCCTCTGGTGTACACATGCTGCAGTCAGGCACCCAGGAAATCTGATGGTCAAACACCCACGTTTATACACCTGCAATCAGGGCATCATCCTATAACATGAGGAGAAACACATACGCTTGCTCAGGTGCACACCGCACCTGCATTTTTATCCATCTCCAGTGCATTTCAGGAGTTGAACGGTCAGGGGAGAAGGTCCCAAGTTCAGAAAGGTGGGCTGGTTACTGTAGGCATGGCTTCAGAAGTCTTGGGGGGAAGCCACGGACAGCTCCAGCCTTTTTCCTGGCCAAAGAACCGCAGATGAGGACAGTTCCGGCCCCTGGCCTGCCTTTGTAGTTGACAGAATGGGGCTAGGGTCTTACGTTAGTGTCAGGCTCCTAGCCCCTGGCTGACAGCCCTGTACTCCCTTCACTCCCAGTAAAGAGCAGTGAGCTGCAGGCCATCAAGACAGAGCTGACACAGATCAAGTCCAACATCGACGCTCTGCTGGGCCGCTTGGAGCAGATTGCCGAGGAGCAGAAGGCCAACCCAGGTCAGCTTCCAGGGGTCCTCGCCCAGCTCAGTGAGCAGGGGCACAGGGCAGAGTGTGGGGAGGACAGTGCGCAAGGCAGAGAGGGGCTTAGCTTCTGCTGCGGTAACTGCCCTGGGCAGCCTTCTTTATTCCCTTCTTCCCACTCCTTTCCCCTCAAGATGGCAAGAAGAAGGGCGACAGCAGCAGTGGCAGTGGTGGGGGCAGTAGTGGTGGCAGCAGCCGGCCGCCAGCCCCCCAGGAGGACACGGCTTCTGAGGCAGGCACGCCCCAGGGAGCAGCACAGGCTCGGGACGACGGCGATGAGGAGGGGCTGCTGACACACAGTGAGGAAGAGCTGGTGAGGGCCCAGCAGGGGAGGGGCTTGCAGGAGGGCAGCAGGGGAGGGGGAGCCTCTGAGCTGGCTGGTGGCCCTGTGAGCTCCCTCCTTCCTCTTTCGGAAGAGCACGGGAATGCCTATTTCAGCTGCCAGTCCGAAGTCCCACTGAGGACCGAGGTAGACCTCTCTTTAGTCCAGGGCCCACTCTAGATTCGGTTTCCACGTGGGTTGGAGGAGAGAAGAGTCAGGGGCTCAGGGGAGCACACGCGGTCTGCAGAGTTCCAGGGGGCAGGACTGGGATTGCCTGGGGAAGCCACAGGGAGGTTGGGTATCCACCCTACCCAAGGACTTTCTAAAAGCCATTACTGCCGAAGTGCGCAAGAGCCTGTCTCATGAGGGAGGCATGGAGGGAGTTCTCTGTTACTGGAACTCTTCAGAGTGCCAGTGGGAAGCCATTGGCAAGGAGCTTAATATTGAGTAGGAAGGTAGACCACACTCTTGAGTATGTAAGGTAACTGTTGTGTGCTTATCCATTTACCTAACAGGCACTCAGTGAGCACCAGGCCCTGTAGTTTCTAACTTCATTTAACCTTAACAACAGCCTTGCACTGTGCAAAGTATTACTCTTCCCGACTTTTACCCAGTGAGGAAACGGTGGCTCAGAGGAGTAGAGTAACTTGCTCAGGGCCTTATAACTGATAGGGGCTGAGCCAGAATTAGAGCCCAGACTTCTTCACCAGGTTTGGAACTTTCTCCTTTTCATCAAAGCTGGGGTTCTGGCCCAAGGACAGATGGGCCCATGGCCACCATACTTATGAGGTCCTCCTCCTCATGCCCCCAGCTCCTCTCTCTTTTTTTGACCCAATTACTTTCTTAGGCATAGTAGTCTCCATAAAGACCCTAACCATGCCCCAAAGATGGGGAGCTCACCAGCCTACTAGGCTTTCAGCCTGCTACAGTCTGAGAAGGTCTTTCTATGCAGAAATGTGTCCCCTGCCAGACCTAGAACATCCTCGACTGGTCCCTTCTCTCTTCTGGAGGGCCCCCAGATCATCCTGTCAGGATTCCAAGCCAGCTGTGTTGAGACTGTTCCCATAACCATTCCCCTTGGCTGTCTATCCCTCTGTTGGAGTTTGGTCTCCGGATGTGCTCTGGGCCGCAGGGATGACTCAGAGTTGGTAGTGAGTGATGTGTGGTTTCTCGTTGCCTCCTCCCTATCAGGAGCACAGCCAGGACACAGACGTGGAGGATGGGGCCTTGCAGTAAGCAGGTACGGGGGTCCAGGTGGACGGGGTGAAGTGAAGCAGACCTGGCAGGTTCGTGCTATGCCCAGCGAGGAAGGCTCCCCCATCCTCAGCCATTCTACTGTGCTCCTTTGTGGTGAGAGCTTGGTAGGCTGTGGGAGCAGGAGCCGTGGATGGGCTAGCCAGGCCAGCCCTGCAGGGATTCCCTCGGCGCACTCCGAGCCATGTTGCCCATCTCCTCCACCCTTGAGGAGCTCTGAGTCTGATGGAAGAAGGCACAAACCATGACCAGTGTGAGCCTGATGATGGGCTGGAGAGCCGGGTGGTCAGAGAGGGGTGTGGTGGAAGAGCCGGTAATACGTAGTTGAGCCTGTGGAGGGTTGAGGGAGAGGCATCTGAGGGAACAGCTTTAGCTCAGCACAGGGGGCTCTGATGGGCGTCGGTATATGGGAGATGACTAGGAGCCTCCAGTAGCGGTAGTCGCAGCCCTGCGTGGGCAGGGAGAGTTCATCATCAGCGAGGGACGGTTGTGCCGGGCTTAGGGGCTGGAACTTGATCCTGCCCGGAGGAAACTGTCCCAGCCCTGCCAGGTTGTGATGGTGCCAGCCTAGCGGATGGGGGAACTGAGGCACGGGGGGGTGGGGGGGAGCAGGGTGGTAGCATGTATCTCACCAGTCCCAAGGTGGTAATTGGTGGAGCCTAGGTTTGAGTCCGGTGGTGTGTGGCCTCACAACCCAGTGTTCACCACCCTGCTCTGCCCCATTCCTTTGGGGCCATGTTCAGGGTAAGACAGGCTTGGGTGGAGGAAGGCCTCAAAACAGCACACGTGTCTTTACATAAGACACATCCATGCTGTGAGCTGTTCTACCAGCAAGATCTTCCCAGACAGTTTAGGAAATTCTAGATCTGTAGTCGGTCTCCTCTGGGAGCTTCCTGGTTGGTTTTACCAAGGAGGCTAAGTTTGACCTTGTGAAGCCAGTTTGCAGGTGAGGAAATGGGAGGCTTAGGGGGAGAGGGAGAGACTCACCAGAGGTTGCGTGGCCAGAAAATTAGAAGGCCAGAGCCAGAGTGCAGGCCTGTGTCTGTCTGCAAATGGCAAACACCTTTCTCCCCTTTGTCTTCCCAACCCAAGTTATCAAGAGTACCAGGGGCTCTTGCTCTCAGCCTCAGTCTTTCCTTTGTCTCTCTCTTTCTCAGCCTGACAGGAACGATGGCCACCGGCAGGAGAAGGGCGTGCACTGTACCAGGCCTAAAGCTGGGCACCCGCCCCTGGAGACTACCCCCAGCGGGTCCCAGGAGAGCCGGCCGCAGGCATCTCCTCCCGCACACATCCCAGCCAGTGCTGCATCCTCTGCAGGTGGAGTTATTGGCCACCCTTCCCCTCACGCCCTCCCTGTTGGCACCACCCAGGCCAGAGGGCAGCGCACAGAGGTTTCCCCACACTCTACCTCCCCTCCCAGGACACTCCCAGGCTTGGGGTTTTTCTATAGGTTTGGAGAGGGGAGGGTCCCAGGGAGGGTACCCTGACAATAAAGAGATTGGATCCCAACTTGCTCTGAGATGGGATGGTTTGTGTTTTCTCAGGGTCCCCGGGCCCTCCTGCTGAGCCAGAGTCTGGTCTGGTCTGTTTCACTCCATTCTTTTTCCTCCCTTGCACTTTCCAGCCAGGGAGCATTGTCCAGGGTGCATAACACTGGTCTGTCTCGGCTTCCACAGCTAAAATGGGGATAAAAATGGCCAATAGGGTTGTTGGGGAGGGTCACATATCCAGGTCCCCAAGAGACTACTTCGGTGGCTAAAGTGTCAAGCAGTTGTGACCCACTTTGGTTAGACAGTGGTAGGTCCAGGTCTTAGCTTCTCACTCAGTCTCGTTTTTCCCAGCTCTGAGATGATTCTAGAATCCACCTCTTCTCCTTCCCTGTCCTAGTTTGGGACACTGTGTTTTTTTCACTCGGGCTTTATCCTCTCACCAGCCTCACAGTGTCTAGCGTCTCCCTGCCCCATTTCCCACTAGACACCACAGTGCTTTATCTGAGTCATGTCTCTTCCCTGTAAAACCCTTACCTGACTGCTCACCATCAGGACAAAACCCCAACTCCTGTACACGATCCTATATGCCCTGGCCTCTCTCCCTTGTTACCACCTCTCTTTCCTGGCCCACTCAAAACAGGTCCTTCACTCTCCTAGGCGGCAAGGAATGGAGCTCCAGTCCATTTGACCTCAGGCAGTAGGAGGTTGGCATTAGAATATCTGTGCCTCCCTCTACCTGTCTTGGGCCACCTCTCTAGGTGTTTGCTCTGTTCTCTGACAACTGGCGACGTTCTTTCAAATTTCCACTTCTGTCTTAACTTCACCCCACAAGTTGAGCGATTTCCCTGTGTTCAGATTCCCAGGAGAAATCACCTGCCACAGCGGATCTTTTTGAGTCACTCATAGGTTAAAAGTACCTTCCCCGGTCCTGTGAACTGGGTGATAAATGTGTGGCCACCTGGGCTGGTCTCTCTGGTGTGGGGCTTTGTTCCAAAATGTAGCACGTACTCTTCTTGCTCCTACTTTCTCCACCTGAGAAATACCCACTCACCCTTAAGCTGCTGTTCTAGTGTTGGCAGCTCTGAGAAGTATCAGCTTACTGCTTTTCAGAAATTGTTCATTCTCTCCTAGGCAGCCTTCCCCAAGACAGGAAATTCGGTCCCATCATCACAAAGGGGTTTGGGCTCTCCCTCCATCTTTACGTGTTCCTCAGGGTCCCAGGCCTACTAGAATCCTTACTGAAAATCCCAGTTCACACTAGCAGTTCTCCAGCATAGCCTCCATCAAACCTCCACTGGGCTTTGGCTCCAGGTTTTGGTGGAGGATAGAGGCTGGGCTTGAGACAGTGCTGAGGCTAGGTTACCCTGAGTATGGAATCACCCAGGGAAGTCTTTGTTGTCTCATGGCTCCCTCCCTGGGCAGCCCTCCTGACTGCCGGCTAGCAGTCTGAAGCCCGAGTGCAGCTCTACATTCCCAAGCTGTGCAGGGGCCTGACTAGCCAGCCCATTAGGGAGCCAGAGTTCTGGACCCACAGCTGGGCCAAATGCCCCCATCCCTGCTGGCCATTGCCTCTTGGTGTGATGTGGAGCAGTGTTTCTGCCTTTTTGGAGGTTTAGCTGCCCAGGGGGATCTCAGTCCCCATATGTGTGCCTGCCAGGGACCCTGGGCAGCAGAGGGAGAGAGGGTAGAGACTGAGGCCATCAGTCTCTGAGAGATTCAGACCCAGGGTGGAAAACAGTCGCTGGGAACTTACTCAAAACAAAAGGCTCAGTCTGGAGAGCTAAAGAAGGTGTCCAGCGGAAGGGGCTAGGTCCACTGGGAGTGTCCCATCTCTCCCGAAGAGCCCTCAGTGGAACATACCCCTCTAGTCCCTGAACTCACAGTCTGTCCTTGCTGCTCAGAAGGCCAGAGCCCAGTTCTAGCCGACCCACTTGCGTACGTGTACAGGTCTTCATGTCCCTACCTGGTACACCACCCTGGACTGGAACTTGGGCAGAGTGCAAAGAAGGGGTTTTGGACCTTGGTGGACTTCACACTGAGGGCTGGCACCGGGTTCCTGCGTCCCAAGAGCCTAGTGCTCTGTGCGCATTGCACTGTAATAACATTTTCAGACTCTACAAGGCCCTTACTCAGTAGTGCTTGACCGAGGCACTCACTTTTCAGTGCTTGGGGGACAGGTAGAACAGGAGGGGCTGTGGGCCTCTGTAGTATGTTAGGCAGAAGAGCATGGAAGACCCCTTCCAGGGTAGGAAGCATCTGCCCTATGCAGAGGCCCTGTGTAATCACCCTGCCATCAGGATATATCCTAGACAGATTGAGAATCCCCATCCTGGCACCCCAGAAAAGCTCCTGAACTACTTAGCCCATGGGAAAGCTTGAGTGGGAAATTCACATCCACAAAAACCCTGCACAGACCTGCCCATCCTCCCCATGTCTGGGGCAGGAAAGACCTCCCCCATTCCATTGCTCATCAGTTTTTGTTAATCTGTTCAACTTCTGAAAACCAAAAGGAGATGAAGAAATGTGATCCCACATTCTGCCCAAAAGGACTAATATTCCCTAGGTGTTTTGAAGATCTGAAGCCTCATTTGTGATTCTGGCAGCTGTCTTGAAGGAATATTACAGCCAGTGGGTTTACTGGATTGTGAGCCAAGGCTTTCCTCCCTGTACTGCTGCCCGTAAGGTTTGTGACCCTGGGCAAGTCTTGTTCCTTCCTAGGTCTCTTGTTTCCTCATCTATACGAGAGGTTGACCTAGATCAGGGATAGTAAATGGGCCTTATATCAGTTATTAACTTGTATAACAAACCCACTCCAAAATTTAGTACCTTTAATAAACATAAGCTTCTGATTGAGTGGCTTGGCAATTTGGGCTATGCTCAGCTGGGCAGTTCTACTTCTCTCATCTGGGCTTTGATGTGGCTGAAGTGAGCTGGCAGATCGGCTAGGGGCCCGTGGGTCCCAGAAAACCTCACCCACTTGTCAAGTGGTTGGCGGGGCAACTGGGCCATATGTTCCCAGCATCTAGCAGGCAAGACCAAGTAAGCCCCGAGATGCAAGTGCTCTTCAAGTTCCTGCTTGTGTCATGTTTGTCAGCTTCTATTGGCCAAACCAAGTCACATGGCCAAGTCCGAACTCTTAATTTGAGGAGCTTCTGAACAGGGCCACGGTTTGTTTTTAATCCCTCTCAGACCTTATTTCATTTGCCATTCAGAATGTTTAGTAGCAGCTGCTGGAGTGCTGTTTGAGGATTTGGAGTTTTTAATAGTTTTTAGACTCTTAAAGAAATAGTAACATGGTAATTTGATCATTTTTTTTATAGGTGAGGAGTTGAAAATGTGGGTATATGAGTGTCCAGTATTAACCAACACTGGCCAGGTCATCTTTTGTCCCATCAGGACGTTATCTACTTTACAGTAGATACTTTACACTTCTCACCATCTGGTGAGAACACAGAAATATAGAAGGTAGAGCAGGCAAAAGATTCTGATCAGGCATCCTGGGCTTGAATTCCAGTTGGGCCACTGATTAAACTTTGGGCAAATATAAATCCTTACAGCTGTGGCCACATAACAGTAAACCACTTCCTGAATATCTGCTGTGTAAAAGGCACATTGTATATTTAGTTAATCTCTGCAACCACCTTTTTAGGTGTATGTAATACAAACTTTTGGTTACAAGTTGTAGAAACTGAACTCGTATGTGCTTAAGCAGGAGGAAGTGTATTGTTTCGCATATTTAAAGGTCCAGGGATAATCCTTCAGACCCAGTGGGACCCAGGGGTTCAGGAGTCATCAGGCATCTTCTTCCCTATTCCTCAGCTTTGCTTCCTCCGTGGGCCTTGTTCTCAGACAGGTCCTCAGTGGTGGCAGAGCATGGCCACAGGGCCTGAGTGTGGAGGGGGAGGGGAGAATCTCCAGAAGGAAGACAGGAGTTCTGTTGCTAGAAGAAGGGAGGTTTGGGCTGACAAAAACAACAGGTCTTCATCATATAGTTGTGCCCATTTTGTAGATTTTATAGATGTGAAGGTTCTAAAACTTGGCCCTGTTGACAGCTGGTGTCTATACCCTCTCCCCTTTATCTGGACTCTGGCTGTTTGATCAGCAGAATACGGTGATGGTGATGCTGTGCCAGTCTCACAGTTCTCAAGAACCAGCAGTTTCCACTTCAGTGTCTTAAGACCCAGCTACCATGCTATGAAGAAGCCCAGAGCACATGGCAAGGCCTGACAGCCCCATGTGCCAGCTGACAGCGGCAGCCGCTGTCAGACAGGAGTGAGGAAGCCTTCAAGATGAGTCCCGCCCAGCCACTGACCTGAGAACCCAAGTAAGAACTGCCTAGCTGACCCCAGTCAGTAATCAGTGATTGTCATCCTTTTAAGGTACCAAGTTTTGGACTGATTTGTTCTCTGCCAGTAGATAACCAGAACACAAACTGAGGCTCAAAGAGGTGAAGGAGTTTGCTCTACTTTAGGGGGACTGGGTTAAAAGTATAGACTTTGTGTTGAACTGAGTTCCAATCCAGATTATTTGTTGTGTGACCTTAGGCAAGTCAGTTAACCTCTCTGAGCCTTCATCTTCCTCATCTTAAAAGCAGAAGAGAGCACATTGTTGTTATGACAATACTTAATAAATTTTGAGTTCATTTATTATTACCTAATCCAGATTCATGTGATTTTCTCTTAAAAAATAAGACTATAATGTCTTTCCTCTTTTTTCCCCCTACTCACTTTATATTCACTTTGTTCCAAAATGTATTTCAGGCAGCTTACAAAGAGAAAGTCAATAGAGTATTATAAAATAGAATATAAAAAGAAGGCAAAGGAAAATATTAGCAAGTTTTTTTCCCCTATATCTGAGTTACTGCAGTCAAGAGTAGTGTGTCCATCTGGTCACTAAGCCTGTGGAGCAAGCCCAGCTGGCCCTCCTGTGTATACGAATGAATGGACTCCTGCCTCCTCTGACTGGTGAGTGGGCCCCTGGTGCACACGCCCCCCTCCCTGCACCCCTGCCTCAGTCTACCTCCTGAGGGAGCCCAGATGATGAGGGTGTCCTACAAAGGTGCAGCAGCCAAGTCTTGTTTGGGCAAGTGCATGGGTTTGGCTTTTCCAGGTGCACAAAACAGAAACTTGACAGGGTTACCCACTAACACTTTTTTTTTTTTTTTTTTTTAAGATTTTATTTGACACCAAGAGACAGTGAGAGAGAGAACACAAGCAGGGGGAGGGAGAGGGAGAAGCAGGCTTCCCGCTGAGCAGGGAGCCCGATGTGGGGCTCGATCCTGGGACACTGGGATCATAACCCGAGCCGAAGGCAGACGCCCAACGACTGAGCCACCCAGGCGCCCCCCATTCCCACTTTCTGACCTGGATCCCATTTCTTGCCCATCCTCCAGTCCCCTCTTACCTCTAAAACCTTATCTCTAGGGGCGCCTGGGTGGCTCAGTTGGTTAAGCGACTGCCTTCGGCTCAGGTCATGATCCTGGAGTCCCGGGATTGAGTCCCGCATCGGGCTCCCTGCTCCGCGGGGAGTCTGCTTCTCCCTCTGACCCTCCCCCCTCTCATGTACTTGCTCTCTCTCATTCTCAAATAAATAAATAAAATCTTTAAAAAAAAAAAAAAAAAAAACCTTATCTCTAAAAACGAGTGTTTCCTCTACCCCCTGCACAGTGTCCAGTTCCCTGACCACACTGGGAGCTAAGACCAGAGACTGTCTCATTCATTCTTGCCCATAAGGGTTTTAAAAAGGGATGTGTGACTTGGTCAGTTAAATAACTGTGGAGATGCACAGTTCAATCCAGCATCTACCTTGGTGGGTTGGGGTTTTTTCTTTTTTTCTTTTTTTTTTTTTTTTTAAGTTATCTCCACACCCAACATGGGGCTCGAACTCATGACCCCAAGATCAGGAGGCACATGCTCTTCCAACTGAACCAGGCAGGTACCCCTACCTTTGTGTTCTTAATTATATGCTCCCCACCTGCAGCATTTGACTCTGTAGAAAAAGGGATATAACACACATATGTTAGCATTTCCTGCGTGCTCTGCTAAGGTCTTTAACAGGGATTGCATTATTTTACTTAACTCTCACAATAATCCCCCAGAGTTGGAGATACTCATCCCAAGTTACAGGTTGGAAAATTGAGACCTTTGGTTGAACGGTTTGCCCAAGATCATGTCTTGGCAGTGAATCTTGTCTTTGAAGAGGTAGAGGCAGGATGCAAACCTGGGCAGTGCTTTCCCACATGCCCGTCACAAACTGACCCTGAAATTCCTCTCCTGCTTCTTGGGACAACAGTCTCTCCTGGCTCTTTCTCCTGTGTACACGGTTTCCTTTGCTGATTCTTCCTTGTATGCCACAGTACCTCTCCACCCTTTTTAGTATTTCCATACAGTTTCCTGGCTAACTGAATCTGTGGCTTCAGACTCCACAGTAATGCCTCCTCATCTCCACCTCTAACTCAGTACTCCCCAGGAGCACCAGGGGATACATATAATTGCCCACCTGATAGCTGCACTTGGATGTCCACAAGGACCTCAGTCAAGCCCTGCCCTGTCGGGCCACACCAGTCTTTTTCTTCATGAGTCCTCATCTTGGGGAATGGCACCACTATCCACCTACTGCCCATGTCAGCATCTTCTCCTAATCATCAGGTCATGGTCATTTTCCATCCCACTGCCTTAGGTTAGGCCCTTCTTCATATCTTACTTGGACTTTTACAGTAACCTCCAGCCTAGTCTCCCTGATGCTTCCTTGCCACGTAAGTCTTCACTGCCATCAGTTATTCACTGCCCAGTCGGTAGATTCTAGACCCCTTCCTTTCTCTTTGCAGCTCAACATCTCCCATCTCCCAGTCTGACCCCTATTGTCAAGGCACAGGGAACTAATTGTGGAAAAGAATGATCTGGCTTTTGTGCCTTTGCAGCTGCAGTGCTCGTTCAGATGCCTTCCTGACCTGAGTTTGCACTGGCCCTTCCAGTCCTGCCAGTTCTATCACCACCCCTCTTACCAGATTATATTTACCACTGGTTTGCTCATCTGTCATCTTCACTAAACTTTAAGCTCCAGGAGGGTAGGGGACTGACTGCCTTTTGCTGCAGGCATTCAGGTAATACTTTAGAAAATATGACACCATCCGTGAGAGGCAGAGCACAGGCTTTCGAGCTGAAATGCCTGGACCTGCAGCCTGGCTCCCCGCTTACCAGCTGTGTAGCTCTGGGACAAGTTGCTTATCCTTTCTGAGTCTATTTCCTCATCTCTAAGATGGGGAGAATAGTGTACCTTCCTCAAAGGGTTGCTGTGCTGATTGAATTAATGAAAAAGAAAAACACTAGAACAGGGCCTGGCACAAAGTTAGGACTTCGGTAGTACTAACCACTTACCTAAAGGATTATTTAAGAATATTTAGGAATAGCTCAGGATTATTTAAGAATATTTGTTATTTAAGAATATAATAAAACAAATTAAAAAAAAAATAGGGGTGCGTGGCTGGTAGAGCCTGTGACTCTCAGGGACAGGAGTTCAAGGCCCATGTTGGGCATGGAGCCCTTTAAAAATAAATGTTTAAAAAGTAATACCCCAGATTCCTGGCCACAGTAGTCATAGTGAGTGCACGGATATATCTGGGACTGAAAAATCACTCATAACTGTTTTTGGCCTCAGAGTTATGATACTGAAGTTGTTGCTCACTATGATAGGATTAGGTTTGGCCAGCTTCCCAAATAAGATTTTGGCTGTGATCTTGTTTCTGGTTCGTTATTTAAAAAGCTCATGAAAATCTGCAGCTGATGAGAATAATTTTAAAAGATGGCTATTAAAATGTTAGTGTTTAGGGCGCCTGGGTGGCTGTCATTAGGCATCTGCCTTCGGCTCAGGTCATGGTCCCAGGGTCCTGGGATCGAGCCCCGCATCGGGCTCCCTGCTCCGTGGGAAGCCTGCTTCTCCCTCTCCCACTCCCCCTGCTTGTGTTCCCTCTCTCGCTGTGTCTCTGTCAAATAAATAAAATCTTTTTTTTTTAAAAAAAGTGTTTAGTATGAAGAATATCCATTAGTACTTATCCTTTGTAACAGCTTGTCCTCCAGTAACTTCCAGTGTTGTATTAATAAAACAGAACCCATGCTTAAATCAAGGGGCAGCGATGGGAAGGGTTCAGGAATATTTTATCAGGGAAGGTTTGAAAGGACAGGAGCCATGGCAGCCACGGGGCACCCAGCAAGTGTTTGGTCTTTTCTTCTCAAAAAGCACCATCAAGGCAACAAAGCTCCAAGGGCGATGCCTCTGTTGCATGTTGTTGGGAGGGTTTGATGCCCCTATGGCCAAGGGTGGCAGGGTTTATCAGGATCTGAGACAAACCACCATCCCTCCCAAGAGCAGTCTTCAATGGGAAGTCAGTAAACCCACCACCACCATAGAAATAGAAGTGATACCTACAGTTTTCACTTAGCTACCCTTAAGTCTCCTGCCCACTGACCCTGGAAATTCAGTCTAAGGGAAGTATTCCACAGAAGGAAAACAGTTCCAAGTGCCAGGCAGAGTTAAGCACTTTACATATACTATCTCACCATCTTTTTATTTATTTATTTATTTATTTAAAGATTTTATTTATTTATTTGCGAGAGAGAACGAGAGACAGCACGAGAGGGAGGAGGGTCAGATGGAGAAGCAGACTCCCCGCTGAGCAGGTAGCCCGACGTGGGACTCGATCCTGGGACTCCTGGATCATGACCTGAGCCGAAGGCAGTCGCTCAACCGACCGAGCCACCCAGGCGCCCTCACCATCTTTTTTTTTTAAAGATTTTTTTATTTATTCATCTGAGACACAGAGATAACAGAGAGCATGAGCAGGAAGAGAGGCAGAGGGAGAGGGAGAAGCAGGCTCCTTGCTGAGCCAGGAGCCTGATGTGGGGCTGGATCCCAGGACCACTTAACCATCTGAGACGCTTAACCATCTGAGCCACCCAGGCGCCCCATATCTCACCATCTTTGAGGTAGACATTTTCCTATTTCATAGGTGAGAATACAGGATATAATCATTGGCAGAGGATTGCAACTCCAGACTGCTCAGAGTCCATACTCCTAGCAGTCTTAAGAATTAGCAAATACCCATCCAAGCACTGATTTAATAAACTATGGTATAATATGGATGGACCTCTTTTCAGTTTAAAAAAATTATGAAAACTGTACTAACTTGGAAAAATGTTGATAGGATTATGGGAATTAAGTTTTTAATTATAAATCCATCTTTTCGGAAAAAGACCACATGCTACAAAGCCCAAATTCTAAAAACACATTGCAAAATCTAATGTTCTGTTGAAATGTGAAACCTTAGAATTGCCAAAGCAAAGGATCTGGGTGGGGGAAGGTCAGGTCAGAACTGGGGCCTCATATACCACAGCAGCATATTTTTCAAGATGTCCAGCCAAACACTTTTTTTCCTGTAGAACACTTTACATTGCAAGATGTCTGTGGGGGAGAAGGGGCTATAAAAGTCTACATATTTTGTGCCTTTTTTTTTTTTTTAAGTGCAAGAGAGAGTACGCATGAACAGGGGTGTGGGGGTGAGGAGAGAATCTTAAGCAGGCTCCACACCCTGCATGGAGGCTGACGCAGGGCTCAATCTCATGACTGAGATCATGACCTGAGCCGTAATCAAGAGTTGGACACTTAACCGACTGAGCCACCCAGGCACCCCCATTCTAAAGTGCTTCTTTTAAAGAAACTCATTCAAGGGGCGCCTGGGTGGTTCATTCGGTTAGGTGTCTGGCTTCGGCTCAGGTTGTGATCTTGGGGTCCTGGGATCGAGCCCCACATTGGGCTCCACTCAGCGGCGAAGTCTGCTTGTCCTTCAGCCCACCCGCCCATTTGCTCTCAAAAATCTTTAAAGAAACTCATTCAAGTCTTGGAACACCTACAATTTGCTAGGAACTGCTTGCTCTCAGTAGTTAGGGGTGCATGAGTGAACAAAAACCCTTGTTCTCAGTGCCTATGTTATGGTGGGCTGGGAGGGGAAACTATTTTACATGCAGTGGGAAGGTGGAAATGCGGGAGTGAGCCAGGATGGGGTCAGAAAGGGTTTTTCTGAAGACTAAAGATCTAACTGCACATTTATGTGCTCATGAACATGCACATCAGCATACTAAAGACTTACGCATTCATGGAACCTGTTTAGTCTCAGACTTTTTTTTTAAACCACCAGTGGAACCCTTCTTTTTTCCCCTTTGCATAATTAGAAACACTCTTCAAGATTGTTTCCTAAGACACTTTGGAAACGATCTTGTTCCCTTCTCACAACCAAACCTGGCTCTTGATCAAAAACCCTCAGGGTGCCTTTTGTCACCCTGTAGAAGGTTCCTTGCAGCCGAGCTGGTTGGTGTGAGGTAGTAGAGACCGATGAAGCTGATGCTACTGTGAATGGGTAACTTAGGGCAGCCCAAAAGTGAGTGGGTTAATAGTTAATTCCATTTTAATCAGTCTTAAAGGGTTCTATCAGTCCAGAAACTGTTCTGAGAATTAAGTTAAAGTTGGGTTGAAACTGCAACAATCGTGTGCCAACCTGTCACACAGGCAAAATGGTAAAATCCTATCTTCCCTAAGGGGTCCCATTAAAGTAATAAGAAACGAATGAAACACATAGATACACACAAAAGCAATGGAGTGCTAATTACACAAGAGGCACTAATCCTTGCTTTATTCACGTAGTAACATCGGACACTGGGAATTGTGTGGGCGTAGATAACAAAAAAGACGGCATCATAAACAGTTGAGTTCATCAGGGCAGTGGTGGCAGCTCAGCCAGTGTGTGGTCTCCCTGGGACCTACTGGGTCGAGGGGCTACTCTGCTCCGTCCAGCACTTCATGGCCAACACTTGGCCTGTACTTTAAGAGTCACAGTGATTAAAAAAAACATGGTTAAGACATTGAGGGCTGAGCGATGGCTCCTGGGGCCACTTAGCCATCGAGACTGTGAGGAGCAGCGTTATGCCCTTACCGTCATGTGCTAGGCAGATCACAGCAAACACATGAAATGATCTTTCTCCGTGTGCTGAAGGGAGAAACAGCCTTTCAGCCAGATCATCAGGTGGCAGAACTCGAGGCACCAAGAGCACCATCACCTCTTGGTTTCTCATGGTCACACTGAAGCTACTTTTAATATAGGAAACAGAAAAGCATTTGTAGTGGGTCTTTTCAAACCCAGAACTGAAGCTGGGGAAAAGAAAAGCTTTCTCTAGCATCATAGTTTGCTCAGTTCTGTGTGGTACGACATGCCGCACTGCTTCCTCACCAACAGACGCCCAACTAGGGTTTTTCTCAGTGTGCTGGTTACAAGACCTACTTAGACTTTATTTCTAAGATTTTTTTTAGTGGCCAGTATAAGAAAGAAAAATTCGGAGGGAGGGAGGGAGGGAACCCAGCACCTTGTGTTCCCCTCACGTGGTAACAGCTGGAGGACTTGGCAGTGAGGTAGTAGCAACAATCCTCACATAAGTAAAGGAATTCAAATAATCTATGTAATCTTTCCCTGGACACTGAAAACAGGCTGTCCTCCCAGATCTCCTGTTCCAACCACCCTCTCACGTGAAGCTTTATCTCGAGACAAGCTGAGAAGACAAACAGCTGTCCAGCTGAAGCACCTGCCAATGGCTGGTTTCTCAGGATGAGGATATAGAGACCTCACCAGAGGCCAGGCACCAACTGTTTTTGCTGAATTCATTAAGCATAATTTTTATAGAAAACTGAAGGACAAAGCAAATTGAAAGGATCACTGTTATAATAACTTTAATTTATCTTGCATTTTACATAAGTCTATGAACGATTTTAAAAAAGCACCGCCTTACCCCATCACATTTTTCTGACAGTTGTTTAAGTAGGCAATGAGTATGTCAACAGCTTGAGCATTGGCATCTTGCAAGGATTTCAGACCAACCAGCCACACGCCAAAGAACCTGGCAGCTTTTCTATCTTGTTTTTTAATACAGTGGTAGGTCCACTCTGATGGTAAACCTGTCCAGCCAAATCTCCACAACACACTTTGCAAAATCAGTGGTGGCCAGCCAATTAGTTAGCTTTGGCACGGAGCTGTGCTCGCTTGCCTGTGACAGCCTGGAAGCCGGTTTTGATGCTGGCAACAGAGCATCGAGAATGACAAGTTTCGCACTGTAAGAAATAGAGTCGGGTGTCCTTTTGCAGGATTGTGTCCGGTGATCGGCACGTGTGACAGGTAACGTATTCCTCTGCAGGAAAAGCAACATACAGAATTACCTGGCGGCTGCAGTGAGCCAGAGGTTTCTTCCCTCTGAAACATCTTCTACCATGTACTCCACAAGCCAAGGCTGGCACCGAGACCAGGGAAAGCTTTAGCTTAACTTAGATATTCTAGGGATAAAAAGACACAAGCTGTTTGCTGTGATGCTTCAGGTACTAAACCAAGGTTTGAAAAAAGACTCCAAGGAGGCAGGGATGCTTGCCAGATGCCACTCCTGGTTCTATCTACAGGAGAGCCACTCAGAACTCATTAGCTTTCCTAGGTGGGAATACACCTGCCAATTTTAAGTGATTAGGAAGATGATAAAAGGCAGGCCAAGCCTGATTGCTAAGAGATTTCCCTGACTTGGCCTTCAGCCTAGAACCAAGCAGCATCCTTGATCTGCTGGGCCTTAAGAAATCAAAACCTTTCTTCTCTGTACCTGTAAGCAGCTACCAAGAGTAGCTGTCCCATCTTCCCATCATTTTCCCTCATCTTTGAAGGCGAAGGCCAGCCTTTCTAGCTTCATTAAAAAACCTGTAGATCTCCCCCAAAATATTACAGTCTGATTGAGAACATTTCAGAATGATGTAATTAAATTATACACTTACTGATATATCTTCTCAAAACATTTTCTATCTGTTTCTGTTGGAATCTTCCTTTGATTACAAGTTGATTATTACCATCTATAGAACCACTACGAGAGAAAAGAAAAGTATCTCCGTTATTGTTTCCTGTAAGAAACCAAATTCCAGAGCCTATTTAAAATATATTCAATGGCATAGGACAAGTTCTAGGAGCAGTGTTATACTACCTGATTTTTCAAAATTTATTTTTAAGTAGTTGGTGCCTGATGACGTACTATTTCCTAACACTGAATCCAATTTCAACCAATTACATCTCCAGTGACATAGATTTATGATTAAGTCTAACAAATTGATTCCTTAACTGTGTGTGATAGCTTATTCATCCAACAAGGGAAAAAAGACACTTCTACTGAATGTATAGCAGGTACAAGGCAGTGAGGGGGGTCTATATAAAAACAGGAAGGGAGGGCGCCTAGGTGGCTCAGTCTGTTAAGCGACTGCCTTCGGCTCAGGTCATGATCCTGGAGTCCCGGGATCGAGTCCCGCGTCGGGCTCCCTGCTCAGCGGGGAGTCTGCTTCTCCCTCTGACCCTCCTCCCTCTCGTGCTGTCTCTCATTCTCTCTCGCAAATAAATAAAATCTTTAAAAAAAAAAAACAGGAAGGGAACTATATCTTTAAAAATTCTAAGCACCAAATGTTTTGATTCAGTCATCGAGTTGATGAAAATATGCTAAAATGGGTTACAGTAATGGTTGTTCAACTATGTCAACATACTAAAAACCATTCGTACATTTAAATGTGTGAATTGTATCTCTATAAAGCTGTTACCAATAAAGAAGTACAGTTGAAATCACAGGTCACATGTTGTCAGTGGTGCTGACGAGCACTTTTGATAAGGTAAAGCTTTGCCCTAGACGTTATCATCTGTTACAAATCACAAAGTCAAACAACAAAATTCAGCCAGGTAGCATTAAATTTATATTTGTTTTGCATCTCATAAAACTGACTTTTTAAAGAACCTCTCCTGTGATTCTCCTTTAACTATAAAGCTTTATTATCCTCCATGGACTGTAACCCTTAATCGCCAAGCTACGGTGATTCTAATGCTTGATGTAGGAAAATTTTTTCCATTCACTGTCAAAAGATACTGAATTTTCTCAACAACCCCATAATAGCCCACTGACCATAAATTCACTGGTTACAACAATCCCACCTCTACAAAAACTAAATTATTCCGAGAAGTAGGACACCGCTAGTTTTTATTCCTTCATTAGTTTATGCAAGTTAAGAATAGTGTAACAAGTTTACATTTAAAACATTCTTCTACAACAGTCTACATATCTACCACTAGTCAAATAAATTACTCCTTAACCCCACAGTGAGTGTAGTCAGTTCCAACAAACTGAGTTTAAATAGGAAGACTTCTGAGTAGGAAGACAGCAAGACACCTTAGTTATCTCTATAAGCCTTTTAAGAGCTCAAGCTCTAGAGACAGGCAGAACTGAGTTTACGATCTTGACTATGCTAGCTATGTGACCAACTCACTGTTTCCAAACCTGTAAGACGGGTAGTATTAATTTCCACTTACAGTTCATGGGACTATTATTAACGACTG
This sequence comes from Leptonychotes weddellii, assembly GCF_054177405.1. Lineage (NCBI taxonomy): Eukaryota > Metazoa > Chordata > Mammalia > Carnivora > Phocidae > Leptonychotes > Leptonychotes weddellii. The sequence continues at coordinate 21,999,807 of NC_138378.1, read as the reverse complement.
AGACAGTACCCCTAAAAGTGCTTGGCACAGTACCTGGCATACAGCAGGCACTCAGTATGTGTTACTCACCATTATCATGCTCTAAGTCTAGGTTACTTATTTTTAAAGGGACTTTTGGATTCCTGGTACTTATGGTCATACTCATTAGGATGGGCTCCGTGGGATACTGGTCTCCCTGAATGGGGATGGACTGGCTTGGTGCCTTCAACACGTGAGCCCTGAAGACAGGGAGCTAATTATAGATCCCTTTTCAATGTTTTCAAATCCCATGCCACTTGTCAGCCTATTTCTTTGATAGCCTATTAACAATTTAGAAAATAAATTCTGACCTAAGAAAATGGTTTCCTCGGAAGTCTAATATTTGATCCATAAGACGACCCAAGAATTCTAATGACAGGAACACCAGCAGGCCTGTATGGATGAGCCACTTTTAACTCTGTTCCCTATTCCTAAGCAGCTAAGCTCTCAAACAATTTCCCTCCCTCACTGGCCTAAAAGTTCCTCTAATTAGCATTATGTGAATGTTTTTTTTTTTTTTTTTTGTGAAAGTTTTTTCTAAGGTTGTTATGTACCCATTTCAAGTTATGAGAAGTTCCTCTGAAACATCCAGTACTACTATCCATAATTGTATATAAATGTGGATATAGCTTCTTACCTTGTACCCAATTCAGCCAATAAAAATGCAAGGAGATGTTTGGGCTGACGATGTAATCTAAAAAGAAAGTAAAATATATAAGCTTTATCCTTCACTGGAAATCTTACCGATTATCTAAAAAAAAAACCATCCTGCTCATTGTTTTTATCTGTAACTACTCAACTATTTGGTGATTTTTAGTGCCTAGCTCATCAAACCCTGAAATAAAGATACATAGATACCATTTATTTACATTTTACAGCCCATAAAGCAACATGTTATTTATAAATACATACATGTGAGTAAATGTCTAGAAACATGTTCAGGAAAGGTAAACACCAACTTTAGAGGTTAACCTCTTTCTCTGAGAAGGAAGGTGAAAGAATCAGAAACAGATACATAGATGTCCTTGATTGTAACTGTAAAACCCTCTTTTTAAAGAAAAAAATCTGGGGGTGCCTGGGTGGCTCAGGGTTAAGTGTCCGACTCTTGATTTCAGCTCAGGTCACGATCTCAGGGTTGTGAGACTGAGCCCCGCATCGGGCTCCCTGCTAGGCATGGAACCTGCTTGGGATTCTCCCTCTCCCTTTCTAAAAAAATAAATAAAAAATAAAACCTTTAAAGAAGAAAAAGATCTGATGCACATGTGTCAACAGGTCAAAATACAAGAAACCTAGGCAATGGGACACTTGGCTGTTTGTTCTGCTAATCCCTATGTATTTCCTTTTTGAAAATCTTCATTACCAAAAAAAGGGGAACAATATATAGAGAAATACCTCATGGTACCACAAGAGCAGAAAAACTGAAAACAGCTTAAATATTCACAAGTGAGGAGCAGTTAAATAAGTTTTGGTACATCTATTCTATTCTGCTTTTAGAACAAGGCAGGTCTCTATATACCCTCCCCCACCAAAGTACACATAGGAAAAAGCAAATACAGAGCAATGCCATTCAGTATTTAAACTTTTTAATACTATTCACTTGGGGGGCATCTGGGTGGCTTAATCAGTTAAGCATCTGACTCTTGCTTTCAGCTCACATCATGATCTCAGGGTCCTGGGATCAAGCCCCGCATTGTCAGGGAGTCGGCTTCCCTTCTCCCTCTGCTTCTGCTCCTCCCCGCCGCATGCACACTCTTCTCTCTCTCTCTAAAACAAATCTTTTCTAAAAAATAATTCTATTTACTTGGCATTGTTTGAACTTGTTCCAATAACCAGGTACTACTACAATTTTAAAAGTTATTCTTTCCCAAAGTGTAGTAAGTGAGGGTTGGTGAAAATATAATAGAAAGGTAAACTCCTACATTGCTAGTGGGAGTATAAATTGGTAGGAGCTTTCTGGAAAGCAATTTGCCAACATCTGCCATGAAAATAACCCATTCCTTTTCACTTGGCAGTTCCATTTTGGGAATTTGCCCTAAGGTTCTATTCTGAGTTACTGTCAAGATACGTCTATTAGGATGTTTCCTAAAGCTTTGCCACTGATCATGAAAACTCGGAAGCAACCATATCCAACTAAGGAACTGTTAAAATGTGTTGCTACTCAAAACATTTCTGAAGACTACTTAATGACATGGGTAAAAGTTTTGTGATATATTAAGAGAAAATTCTGTTGAAAACCAGTATGATACTAATTTATTTAAAAATATCTACATGCACAATACTAAACATAAAAGTATTATGATTATCTCTTAATGGTGGACTTACAGATGATTTTTCATTTTCTTTAGCATGTCTGTATTTTCTAGTTTTTCTACAGTAAGAATATACTACTGTTGTCATCAGCCAAAAGTCTAAAACCTTTTAAGTAATGCCTATAATGAAAACAAGTGATTATCTCAGGGTGGTAGAATTTATAGTGTTTATTCTCTTTTTTGTTCATCACTGTTTTGCCTTTTATCTGCAATAAGCATGTATCATTTATGAAACTGAGTAACAAAAAGTAGATAAATAAGGTCAGTTGCCCTAAAGAGCCTGTCAGAAAAGATGCAGCTGAGCTATGAGAAGTGCCAGGCCCAGAACATGACCTGGGGGTGAGATACACATGGGAGGTGATCATTAAGAAAGCTGAAATCTCATGGGGCGCCTGGGTGGCTCAGTTAAGTGTCTGCCTTTGGCTCAGGTCATGATCCCAGGGTCCTGGGATTGAGCCCCCAGTCAGTCTCCCTGCTCAGCAGGAAGCCTGCTTCTCCCTCTCCCACTTCCCCTGCTTGTGTTCCCTCTCTCACGGTTTTTCTCTGTCAAATAAATAAATAAAATCTTTAAAAAAAAAAAAAAGAAAGAAAGCTAAAATCTCATGGACCATGTCTTGGCAATGACCATTCAAAGAAGAGGCACACCAAATAAAGCTGCTGTCCCGGAGTTCACTTTTGCAGTTTGGCAGGCCCACCCCAGCCTAATGAGTTTTTCCACCTCCCTGGGCTCCCCAGGCTCCTGTCTGAGGACTACATTCAACCTCCTCCCTCTTCCCTCCCATCTGGTTAAGATCCACTCTCATGGGTCAGCATGAGTTGGCTTCTCTCACCTCTGGATGCCTGATAAAGCAAGCCCTGAGACCTAGAACAGGAAGAACTGACAGACTTAAACTGTGACCTCCCTCAAACCAACCCCGACACTTGTGCAATCTTTCCTTCTACCTGCAACAAAGTGCACAATAAGGACATTTAACATAGCCCCCATGGAGTATCTGGTATTTGGGGTGGAGGACTCTCCATTAACCAACTTACAGTTTACAGATATCTGTAAAGTTGACAAAAGAAGTTTTCTTTGTTCCTACTCGGACAACCTGTGGAGGTTTCATGACAAATTTCCTTTTCTCTCCAGCAACCATATCTGGATTCTTTTCCCTCATAATGTTGAATACTCGATTCAGTAGCTATAGAGAAACAATTGGTATTCACATACATTCTTATTAATAGCAGCAGTATAAAATTCCCACTCACTCTGTTTTACCTTCAAGCAAAGCAAACATCACTTTTTGCTAAACACAGTGCTCGCTTTAGCAGCACATACACACTTTTTGCTAAACACACACACTTATCACTACGTGTTCTGGCATTGCCTTAAGAGCAGGACTCAATCCTCAACCAGGATCTGGTCAATTAGGGATGCTCAGCAATACTCAGCTCAAAGTTGAATGAAGGAGCCCTACTAATTTTGCTGTTTCTAGGGAAAGTATGTGATATGTGGAAAAGTATGATTCAGGAAAGCCCAAATAAACTCGACTGGCCCTAAATTAGTCATCCCCTTCCTCTATACTGCTCTCTCAATTAAGGGGCTCCATGTCCTCAGAAGTTCATGGATTCAGATGGAACAGTGAATACCATAATGACTGCTGAACTCTGGGCATTTGAGGGTATCTGGCAACACTGCACTGATTGTGTGACCTCTCTGGGTCTGTTTCAGGATCTGTTCTTCGATGGCCCTTCCAATTCAGTATAAAGATCTTGCTCTTCAGGTGCGCCTGGGTGGCTCAGTCGGTTAAGCATCCGACTTTTGATTTTGACTCAGGTCATGATCTCAGGGTCATGAGATGGAGCCCGGGCTCCGCACTCAGCGGGGAGTCTGCTGGAGGTTCTCTTTCTCTCTGTCTCTCCGCCCCCCACACTGTGCATGCTCTCTCTCGTGCTCTCAAATATTAAAAAATAAGTAAATAAAGATCTTGCTCTTCTTTGAATTTGAGTGAACATCTTAGCCCTTTTTCATAACAGAATTTATCTTACCTCCTCATATGTGTAGTCTCTTTCTGAGCCCGCCCAAGCAGGACCTGTCTGGTTACTGAATGAGATACCATCATCTTTTTTGCTGTCTTCATCTTCTAAAGCTACAGATAATAAAGACCATAAGAATGAGGGGTAGGCAGTGACAAAGTGAGGGTGGGGGGCGGACACAGATCTAGAGAAATGAAAGCTTCAAAGACATTTGTCTTCCCTTCCACATAAAAGCATCAAGGCTCACAACCAACCTAGTACTTCTTCAAGACAGGGATGTTACAACTTTCATAAATAACCCTTAACAGAGACCTCTCTAGGAATTTGTGGTAACAGACACACCGAATTATTTCTTGATTTAACAAACACAAGATAACATAATGCACTGGGATAATTAGACAAAAAAAGTCCAGATGTTTTGAAGCACTTAAGATAACATCCACATCCATTAAAAAATCCATCTGCTAACTACACTAAAGTTCTCTAAAGAACTTTAGCACTTAGAATAAAACAGCACTTTTAACCAAAAAAAAAAAAAAAAAATTTAAACAGTTACAGTTAGTGTAATCCCAACTGCCAAATTTTTCCCCATGAAATCTTGAACTGTCATTATCAAGTTAGATACCCTTTCCTTTCAGTTTCCATTATCAGGCACTGGAAATAAGGAGAAGGGAAAAATAAGAAAGGTCATCAAAGAGACCAGGCCAAAGTTTTGAGTAACCTAGAAATCAGCTGCTGAGCCCCAATATTACCTTCATCTTTCTCTAGTATTTCATCCTCATCTGGGAACTTAACATTCTTCTTTTTCTTCTTTTTATTGCCAAGCATAATGTCAAGGTCATCCTCTGGTTCAGCTGGTTCTTGAATATCACTTTCAATCTTAAGATCCTAAGAAATTGAGATAAGAATCAACATTTTGATACTAGGACTATTTTTTTTAAATGACATGGGCTGACATCATTTTGGAGGAAAACATATTCACAATTGAAGTTATAGATAAGCAATGTCTCTCACAAGTGAACCAAACTGGCTCAGAAAGTCTGTCATTTAGGGGCACCTGGGTGGCTGAGTCAGTTAAGCATCTGACTTCAGCCCAGGTCATGATCTCGGGGTTCTAGTATCGAGCCCTGCGTCAGGCTCTGTGCTCAGTGTGGAGTCTGCTTGTCCCTCTCCCTCTGCCCCTCTCCCCACTTGTGCCCTCTCTCAAATAAATAAAATCTTTAAAAAACAAATAAATAAGGGCACCTGGTTGGCTCAGTCATTAAGCGTCTGCCTTCGGCTCAGGTCATGATCCCAGAGTCCTGGGATCAAGCCCTACATCGGGGTCTCAGCAGAAGGCCTACTTCTCCTCTCTCCCACTCCCCCTGCTTGTGTTCCCTCTCTCGCTGTCAAATAAATAAAATCTTTAAAAAAAATAAAAATAAAAACCAAATAAATAGGGGCGCCTGGGTGGATCAGTCAGTTAAGCGTCTGCCTTTGGCTCAGGTCATGATCTCAGGGTCCTGGGATGGAGCCTCGCATCTGGCTCCCTGCTCAGCGGGGACTCTGCTTCTCCGTCTCCCTCTGTGCTCTCTCTCTTGCTCACTCTCAAGTAAATAAATAAAATCTTAAAAAAAAAAAATTAAAAATAAAGTCTGTCATTTAAATTGGAAGTTCTTTAAGATACCTTGCTTTTTAGAGGCTCCACACCCAATGTGGGGCTTGAACTCACAACCCTGAGATCAAGAGTCACATGTTCTCCTGAGTCAGCCAGGCACCCCTCTTTAAGACACTTTTGTGGCATCTTTTCCTTTATTTTATCCATCAGCCTTGAGATCTTGTAATTATTGCCCATGTTTCCAAACCAGGCCACTGTCATAATCACCTGGGAATCTTTAAAAGATTCCTGTATCAGGGCACCTCAGTGACACAGTCGGTTGAGCATCTGATTCTTGGTTTCGGCTCAGGTTGTGATTTTGGGGTCGTGAGATCGAGCCCTGCATTGGGATTTGCACTCAGTGCAGAGTCTGCTTGAGATTTTCTCTCTCTCTCCCTCTGTCCCTCCCGCTCATGTGGTCTCTTTCACTAAAACAAATAAAATCTTAAGGAAAAAAAAAGAAAGATTCCTGTATCTTTTGGTTGACAATCTTTTTTTTTTTTAAAGATTTTATTTATTTATTTGAGACAGAGAGAATGAGAGAGAGAGAGCACATGAGAGGGGGGAGGGTCAGAGGGAGAAGCAGGCTCCCTGCCGAGCAGGGAGCCCGACGCGGGACTCGATCCAGGGACTCCAGGATCATGACCTGAGCCGAAGGCAGTCGCTTAACCAACTGAGCCACCCAGGCGCCCTTGGTTGACAATCTTTAGCAGGAACAGGGTTTAGGAGTATTTTAAAAAAGTTTCTAAGTATTCTGATGCAATCAATGGGAGCCATTTTTCCTCCTGACACCAAATACGTGGTTTTTTCCCACAGCTATTGTCCAACTCTCTGACACTAACTAGGTGGCCTACGATTCAATTCAATTCTGACACTACTCAGACTCAGTGACAGATTCCACAGGTTTAATGGCTCAGTCTCACAAGATTGTCCCAAGCACAGGGTCCCCATGTCTTACCCACACTTAGTCTGACTTGACTACAAATTCAGAACACCGCCCCCCCATTTAATAATCTGCTAGAACGACTCAGACTCAGGAAAACACTTAACTATTACCAGTTTATGATAAAGGATATAATTCAGTAACAGCCAAAAGGAAGAGATGCATAGAGCAAAAAAAAAGGGGGGGAGGGAGGCAGGTGCGGAGCCTTCTCTGGTTATACCACTCGCCCAACAGTTAGTGTTCACTAACCCTGAAGCTCTCTAACCCCCGCCGCTGAACGGTTTTTATGGAGGTTTCATTATGTAGGCAGGATTAAATCATTGCCCATTGGTGGCTGAACTCAATCTCCAGTCCCTTTCCCTGGAGGAGTGTGAATGTGAAAGTTCCAATCCTCTCATCACGGCTTAATCTTTCTGACAACCAGTCCCCCACCCTAAATAGCTATCCAGGGGCTCCCAGCCACTAGTCATCTCTCAAAATGATACTTTTATCACTCCAGAGATGCCACGGGTTTTAGAAGCTGTGTGCCAGGAACTGGGGACAAAGACCAAATATTTATTTTTTATTATACCACAGTCAGTTGGCACCAGATTGTGAAGATGTCTTTGGGCATCATTTCAATAGATGACATCATGAAAGAGGGAAAAGGCAGAATCCAGAGAATTACAGTCACCTGATGAATGGATGAAGACAAGGTACAGCTTGATCCTAAGATTGGCTGCTATAGTTATGGATGTAAACAGGGCACTAGAAATGAGTCATACACACCCCAGAAGATCAGAAAAGGCCAGTCTCAGTCTCTAGTCTTCTAATGTCTCCATCCTTTTCACCAGCTTATCCGGCTTCCTACCCTCAAGTATGCTGTCAATATTACCTTATCAACATCTATTTTTACATGCCTACATCCTGAAAAACTCTGACATTGGCTACTGTAATTTCATAAATCTTAGCAGAAAAACTGGAATAGCTGGGAGTAAATGACACTCAGCCTTGAGATCCCAAATCCAGCTATGTAGCCTCAATGCCACATTTGGCCATCAAAAACCAATCAGCTCATGTGTAGTAGCTGGATAACACATACACGAGAAAGCAGATATTTAGTCTCTAAAATGACAGTCATTAAACGAGAAACTTAGATATACTGATACAAATTAGCACACAACAGCTAATTTCTAGTCCTATACTATTTACTTCATTCCAGCCAGATCTACTTCCAAACTGAGGCAAAGACCCAGTGAAACACAGAAAATGGCAGAGTGTTTTTCAAGATTTTTCAAAAGCCCTGTGATGGTCTGAAAATTCAGGTGGACGAGTAACCCAACACCCAGAATCTTAAAAACACTTTAGTTTCGAGTTAAACTCCTTGCCTTGCCTGATGAAGATACTTGTAGTAACAAGCTATGTTATGCCTTCAATAGTAGAGAAAAAAGTATTTAAACACTTAGTAGGAGCAGAGCTTATAAGTGACTCTTCAGGACAAAAGCTACTAGAGGAACTGACCAACAAAACCTTGTTAACCAAGACCTTCTGTAGCACATCTGGTATGTCACCTTGTTACCCAGGATATTTAAACCTCTTTTGTTCAGTATAATCTGAATATTTCTTTCACAGTTTCCCTACAACAGTAGGAAGAGAAGAGAATCCCCAAACAGGGAGAGAATAGGTAAATCCAGGTAAAATCATCTTGTTCTAAAGGAGTCTAAATTATTCCTGAACTAAAATAATCTCTGAAAAGGAAAAATATCTTATTCATTTCAGTACCTTAGCAATTAGCACACAATGCCTGACTCACTGTAATTACCAATACATATTTGCTGAATTAACCAAGCTATCAAAATTGTGACATTGTTTCCAAAACTGAACAAATTACTGTATACATTTCCTATTACATGTGAGACACACCTTATTTACTTGAGTTTGAGCAAATAAACTATTTACCAAAGAAAAATTGGGGTAGAAAGCATAAAATGGGATACTTAATACATGTGTATGTGTGTTCTCATGCTTGCTCCTTCTCACTTGTATATACATAAAATTGCTATTACCCTGGATTTTTGAAATAGATGTGTGGGCTCTGCTCAGGATTCCTGGACAGGGTCTTTAAAATAGTAGCTCTAAATAAGGGAATAACAGACTTTCAGCTCCTTCTTGATCCATCCTCTTACTATTTACCCACCTACCCACCTATTTATCCATCCTTGTTCAGAAGAATTTTGAGATATTTATACTGGAAACTGATCCAGTAACAAGATAATCACAGGGCCTCATGTCCCTAAAAGACGAAAGAACCCCAAAATACCAGCCTAAATGCTCCTGTTCTCCTACAGGCCATAAAATCATCAGCCACCAACCATCACAAGCTGGGGTTCATTTTTTGCTGCTCAAAGGAACATGCGTAAGTTTGTATCTTCAACATGCTACCAAAAGTCTAACAGAAGAAACCATACGGGGCGCCTGGGTGACTCAGTCGTTAAGCGTCTGCCTTTGGCTCAGGTCATGATCCCGGGGTCCTGGGATCGAGCCCCACATCGGGCTCCCTGCTCAGCCAGGAGCCTGCTTCTCCCTTTCCCACTCCCCCTGCTTGTGTTCCCTCTCTCACTGTGTCTCTGTCAAATAAATAAATAAAATCTTAAAAAAAAAAAAGAAGAAGAAACCATATGAACATATGCTCCACAGGATTTCTCATAGCTCTCCTCAGCCAATCTCAGTGTGGTTAATGACCAAGGGCATTTTGTAATCATCTTAATGGCGCTGCAATACAATGTGTAAAACTCAACTTATATTCCTTTAAACTGTTTAATCCCTTTAAGATACCTAGTCAGACACACTCCCAAGAAAATGACCTTAACACTGATCAAGTACTTAATAACAAAAGCAAAGCTACTGAGACAAGACAAAAAGAAACATCAGCTATTAGCAACCTTTCGAGAGGTCAAATTTTACCTTCAATAAGAAAGCAATACTACCTTTACACCTTCTTCAGCTTCATCAATATCAAATATCTTTTTTGTTTTTTTCTTCTTTTTCTTCTGATTAAAGAAGTTCAAGTCATCTAAATCATCAGAAGCATCTAAAAAGACAGATAATTAAGAGTATTAACAACTAGCAGAAAGTACAGCACAAACCGAGTTAAACCAACATTTCAGCTATTGATTAGTCAAGTCACCAGAATAGAGAGACTGGATATTAGTTAGTACAGTGGTATCTCTACAACCTAAGGTTATGGTTCTGAAAAACTCAATGGCAGGTCAAGTCAAAGCTTTGTAGGAAAATCCTGGTTAGGGGACCATGTTGGGAATATTTACTTAGTAATCTGACCATACCATGCCTCATTATTCTTATGGCAAAGTCAGAGTTCTAACACAATTTCTAAGGGTCTCTAGTTTTATCTCTCCATTTCTGCCTACCCTCTCATCTACCAACCCTTAATTTCTGGTTCCAGTCCAACTAAACTACTTCCACTTCTTAGTGTAGTGTGTGTGGTCTCTTACCTAAGCCTCCTGTCAGCCCTCTCATATTGCACTTATCTTCATCTCACTGGATCTTGGTTAGAAGTAACTACCACCAAGAAGCCTTCTCTAAGCCTATCCCCCAAAACTGGGTTTTAAGTGCCCCCCTAAGTGTCTTGAAAGAACCTTCTGTTACTCCAACAAAGGTACTTACTGGCTTACCTATCTCCCTACTGGCTACTAAGGTGCTATACTTTTTTCATCTAAATCCTAGTGGTTAGCTCATTGTTACTAAAATCAATCAACAAAGGGCCTTATAAAGTATATGACATTTGTTAAAAAAAAGGCTACAATTTGAAACTTTATCCACCATTAGTAATAATGGGTTTATTCAATAAGTCTTCCATTTGTCCTGCCCTATTGTACACTAAGAATATTTTAGGATCCCTCTGCTACAAAGTTTTTCAAGGAGCTGTTTATGAATTCATTTTGTCTTATTACAAGAATGTCTTACTTTTCACGTGTTTTTTAAAACATGTACAAGATGCTTAGCACATGCTAGATGCTCAACGAATGTCAGTTCTCCCCATCGCCAGCAGTGTCTTATGTTCACTAGACATGAATCATGTTTATTGCATCACTTATTTCTAGTAATCAAATGGTGTCTATGTTAGAGCACAAGAGGGAATAACTTAACGCTGGTGTCTAAATCCAAACATTTTAGGCTATAATTTTAATCTCTTTTTATAGATTCTCAGGTTTGCTAAGATACAAAACTGCCTATTTTGCTCCAATGTCTTTCTGCCTACACTCAAATACAACTACAATTAAAATTGGAAGAGACCTGACAGGTTAGACTGGAAAAACTAGGCCTGGAATGATGAGGTTTTGTCATCTCTGCAACTTGTGGATTTGGTAGGAATTTCTCTGGAACAAGTCTATCAGAAATCTGGCAAGATCCAGTGCACACAACATATTGATAGCCTCAGCTTCACTTACCAGGCTGAGAGGTCACTGTGCACAAAATCCAAAACACTCACAGAAGAGAATCAGGTCTCATAGGACATCACTGACTCTTTCATATCTACAACTCACCCTTTTTCCTACTGTCCTCTTCATCGGCTTCTACATCTTTATCCTCAGTTGGCTCTGGTTCTACTTCTTTTGTTTCTGAGGACTGGGTTTCTTCTGTCTGGGCATCCCCTTCCTCATCTAACATAAAAGGCTTCTTCTTCTTCTTTTTCTTCTTGCTCATAGTAGGATCAAAAATCATCTGTTTAAAAAAAGAAAAAGGAACCAAGTGATTGTTTTTAAAGACACTCACATTCCAAATGTTGTATACTCAAAAAGTATACGCTTGAAAGTACAATATATGGTGCATTAAAGTACCAAAAAGGATTTTACAAACACAAACAAAAAGTCCATCCAACAACCTTCCCTTATTAGTAAAGGGGTGGGGGAGGGGTATGGTTCGGAAACACATGCACATGTCTTGAAATTTGTAAATTCTACAAGATACTGCAACTTCACTTTTAAATTTCACAAGCAAATTTGGAGACTTTATTTACGGCTGGTAACCTGGGGTTGCTATGCCAGGAGACCTGACCTGATAAAAAATTAAAACAAGAACTGCCCCCCCCCCCCCACCCAAGTTCAGACAAATCTTTAAGAAAATCCATCAGCAACCCTTCCTATAGCAAATCTCTGAGTAAGAGAAACTTCCATACCACCTTTTATTTTGCTTTTTGTTTCCGGAACATTAAGTTTTCTTAGTTATTTTAAATCTAATGTCCACTAGAGAGTAAGTGAAAAACTAAACTAATTTATAAACAACTTGTGCACACTGATCTCTTGGAAAAAAATATCGATCATTATTTTAGACACAACAGTTTAACAACATATAGAATAGATGCCTGGTACAATGTAAAGAGGTCTTTGAAGTCAAGCAGAATTGGATTCAAGTCCCAAGTATTTTTCTCTAAGCCCTTACCAATCTTTGTCCAAATTCTACCATGCTTAAATTTAGGATTTTGCCCAATGATCTGAGTGACAGAGAAGTATTTGAAAGCACAAGTCTGGAGTCCAACTGACTGAATTCAAATCCACTCTGGCACTTACTTGTGTTACTCCAGATAAATTCTTGCCTCGTTTATAAAATGGAGATTAGTAGTGGAACCAAAAACAAACCTAATAATGTTATTGGGAGGATTAAATGAGTAATTAAATATAAAACACTTCGCACAGTGCCTGGCACAAAAGTACTCAATGAATGTTAGCAATTATTATAATTTATGTAATGCTTTATAGTTCTGACAAAGCATGATATCTCTTGATTCCTATCACTGAAATTTCATCAACTCAGGTTGATTAAATTTCCAAGACATATCATGAAACTCTCAAAAAAAATTCCCAAAATTGATTCCAATTTACTTACATTTCTTTATGACCCAAGTACATTAGAGAAATTGAGCTACACTGAAACCAAACTAGGGTCTGTAATAAGGTAGGGTAGATATCGTCCTCACCCAATAAAGAAGGCTCTGCAAAACATTCTGGAAATTGATACAGCCTCATTTCAAAGATTTCCTCTGCCACCCTCACAAAGATTTAATTGTGTAGCAAATGAGTAATTCTGAAATGCAGTCAGTCTGAAGAACATTACTGAGCAAACTTAAAGAAGATATAAAAAATAAATAAAGAAAAAATAAAGAAAATAGGAGAAACAGGAGGAAGTTCCCCATGGCTAATCTATTAGGTCCTGGGTCACTGTACATGGAATGTTGCGATCTATTCCAGGGAGGTATCCAGTTTATCCTCATTTACTGAAAACGGAGATTTGGCAAAAGGACAGCATACTAGGCACTAGAAATTTGGTTGTCTGGCAGGGCTTACAATTTATTGCATTCTTCCCCAAGTATCAAGTTCCCTGGAATATTAATTATCTTTTAACTATTATTCAGCAAGACAGACCAAAGATAGGAGGGATTCTTAAATCAGAGGACAGCACCACAGTTGTCTTCTTACCCTCTGAATAGCATTTATACTTAAGTGTACAGGCAAACAGTTTGCTTATAGCCTTGTAAAGAGTAATAAACATGCAGGAATTATATACTGAAGTAATTACATCTCTCTCAGTTACTGTCTCTGGATACTTAACACATAAAGTCAGTGCCTCATATACTCACACCACATAGGAAAGTAGAGTTTAAATATAAGGAAACCAGGGATCCCAAAGTGGTGCCCAGAGCAGGACTCCCCCAAAATACAAGGCCATGTCAGTCCTGAGTAAAAAAAATGTTTTTGCCTTTTTTTTTTTTTTAAAGATTTTCATGTCTGACTTACAAATTATTACATTCAAAATGTTTTATGAGACTAGTTTGGTTTGAGAAGCAAATAGTTGCTGACAGTACACTTAGGAAAAACCACAGACTCTCTTGAGCTTTTTTTTTTTTTTTAAGTCCACAACAAAGCTTTCAAAAACAGCTTCCCACTTTCAACTTTCCAGGTTGGGTTGGGTTGGAGAATGCTAAAATGCTTCATGAAAGTGGTAACCTACTCTCATCCATCAGAATTTACCCGAGATAACTTTATGGCCACACCACACCCAGGAGGCAAGTGTTAGTTACAGAAGAACCTAGAGAAGCAAGGTGAGAACAAATGCTAAATATTGTCATCCGTGGGTGATGGGATCCTGGGAGATTTTTATTTCTTTGTATTCTTCTGTGCTTTGTAAACTCTGTACAACACACATTCCATTTTTTTTTTTAAAGATTTTATTTGAGAGAAAATGAGGGAGAGAGAGCATGGGAAAGGGGAGGGTCAGCGGGAGAAGCAGACTCCCTGCTGAGCAGGGAGCCCGATGTGGGACTCTGTGGGACTCAACCCCGTCCTCGGGACTCCAGGATCATGACCTGAGCTGAAGGCAGTCGTTTAACCAACTGAGCCACCGAGGCGCCCCACACACATTCCATTTTTAATCAGAAACTTTTTTTAAGTTTAAAGCTTCTTTTGTAAAACATCCTACCATGTTGCATGAAAACCTAATGGTTCTGACACCCTGTAAATGTGGCCTAGTAATAAGCAGTAATCTTAGCTATTGACGGCACTAAAAAAAATGGTCTGAAAAATAATGAATGCCTGCAGATTAGGATATTTTTCCAGAATTCTAGAACACTGCTTTTTAAAGGTCATGGTGTTCCACTAGGTTAAAAAAAGTTATATTTTGGTGAGTTTCTGGCTTACTTACCAGGTTTTAAAAGAAATGTATGCAGTTTATTTTATGTCAATTATACATCAATAAAGTGTTTAAAGAAAGAAGGAAATGTGAAGAAAATAGGAAAAAAAACAGGTTCTTTAACCCTCTGTCCTAGCCCAGAACTTCTACTCTTGGGGAGACCCTGGCAGTTTATAAATAATTTCCATGTACAACTTTTCACTTGATCCTTACATGTCTGTAAAGTAGTCAGAAGTTAAAGACTGGCCTAAGAATACTAATCTAGTCAATAGTACTAGAGGAACCAGACCCTGCACATACCTCCAGAGTTGAAGCCAAAGGCTGAGTTTCTAGTCCCACTAACTTGCTGTGTGATCTTGGGCAAGTTAACCTTCCTAGGCCCTAGTTTCCTGCCTATAAAATGAAGTTGGACTGGTAGACCTGTGAAGCGTTAAGCTGCTTACTACTTTATTGGCTTCCAAAGCCCTCTGCTGGAATGCTGGTTCTGCCATTTTTTGCTGGCAAAATCTTGTTCACCCTTCAATAATTTATTCACATTCCACTTCCTTCAAAACTTGATCCCACTGCTAAAACTGAATCCTCCAGCTCCCCAAATCGCTATGTTGAAATGGCCCTATTTCTTCTCCTGTAGCTACTAGTAGATCTCTTAACTCCCTTACAACACTTGTACTTTACCATAAACCCCATACACAGAGTAGTACCCCACAGACCTACATAGGCACTGTTAAAGATTATGAAAAGCTGAGAAAATGGGTAGAAAAGAAACAAGCATGAAACACTGCCACTCTCAGAACTTCTGAAATACAGTGGCCAGAGCAATGTCTTGGAGTTCAGAGCATGACCTCCAAGCAAGAACCACCTACTTCATTTAGACTCTGTTTATCTCCTAACAGAGCAAGAGCTTCCCAGTTACCTAGATGGAGGCAATATTGCACAGATCTGGAATTCTACTACTGGCTCCGCCACTTACTATTTAATCATGGGCATCATACAACTCTCTAAGCCTCAGTTCTCTCATCTCTAAAATGGGCATAATAACAATGATACCAATTTTACACAGTTATTGTGAAAATCAAATGTGAGACTGGAGTTGCCTCCTCCAGAATAAAGTCCAAATTCCTTAATTTGGTCTTCAAATCCCTCCAGGAATTAGCCACCACTTACATCTCAATGGAATTAACTCTAAGCAAACTGGAGAATATCCTTTCCGTGAGCACATGTACTTGCCTTCTTAACCACTCCCTCTACCCTGTGATCAGGCCTTTCCACTACTGTGGAAATTCTAAGCATCGTTCAGGGTCTACCTAAAAAAACCAACGCTCGAGGAAGCCTAGATTTTTTCCTCCTCCTCCTCTCCAAGGCGCTATAGGCCAAGCACCCCAATATTTACAAAGTGAATTATAAATTCAAGAGCTTTTTTTTTTTTGGCGGGGAGACCTGGCCGGTAAGCTGTAGCTTTCCCTCAGTCAATACTTACAGCACTTAAATTAAATTTCATTTTAAGCCGTTTGATTTTACATGAACGGGTACAAATCTGGCTAAAAAGGATTTGAGAAAATTTGCTGAAGTACAAGCACGACGGTGGAAAAAGATCCAGCCAGCTTCGCAGCCCGATCTTCCCGCTCACGTCGCTGTGAGCTCTCTGTTCAGGGAGGCTCAGGGACTCCCGCCCTAAAACTTTCCGAGGTGAGTCACTTTTTGAGGCTGAAGGGTCTTTTCCTCTGTCCTATCTCCCTCACCCCTATAATGCTCAAGATGAGAATAAGGGCGGATACCGGCCAGGACAAGCCAGCCTGCAAAGTTGAACGAGGGCGCTCCGCCGGAGCTGAGGGAGGCTCCTTTCACCACTCCGGCGCCCAGCGAGGAGAGTTGGAGCCGCACTGTCAAATCGAAAGGAATGCAGGGGTCGGCAGCCCCAATCTCGTTCTTTTGGGGCATTACCCGGGCATTCAAGCCCTCTTCTGGGAGGGCGGCTCAACGAGCTCAAAATTCCGGAAACGCCGGCCACAGGAGGACGTAGGCCTCGGCGCCGCCACCCTGAGGAGAGCCGGGCGCGACCAGGCCCGCGGCTCCGAAGTCCTCACCGGCTCTATCGCTCCCAGCCGCTTAGGCCCGGGGGCCCCACATGGCGGCGGCCGGCCGCTAGGCCGCAGGCCCGGTCTCCCACACCGGGGTGGGTTAGCCTCTCCGCCTCAGTCCTTAGCCCTAGAACCAGGCTCAGGCCCTCACCTCGTCCCCGGACATGGCTGCGGCTCGAGTGGGCTCGGCACGGACGGGAAGTCGGACGGGTCAGCCCCAGGCCCCGCGGGCTGCACTGCTCCTACCGACACTGCTCCTACCACCGCACTAGGCTCTTGCATCAGCTAAAGGGAACGACACCCCGCCCTCTCCTCCCAGGCGTTGGAAATACGCCTGCGCAGAGCCTGCCAAGGCGCAGGCGCACGGAGGAACCGCTCTGGAGCGCTCCGTCTGGCGCGAGTTACCAGGGGACGGCGCGGCGGCCGGCAAGCCGGGACTTGTAGTCCGCCCAGAAGAGGCGGGCACTTACAGGACGGCCGCCCAGCGTTCCGTGCGCGTGTGCGACGTCTAAGGAAGCCGGACGGAAGGTTGGCTTTTGCAGTTGGCGGCTGTTACCTCAGTCTGTTTCCGGGCAGAGGTTTCCACGCTGTTGGGCCGGGCTTGTGGAGCGAATTCGGGGCCATTTCTCCTGGGTTAGGTGGTGGGTGGGAGGCTCAGTAATATGAACCCGTTAGGGCTTTAGGTTCCTTGCTACTACCTACACTATGAGCCCTTGAGGTGTTCCAGTGTTTGAGGGACTCAGAAGTTGGAGCTAGGGGCGCGCACCTCACTAAGAGGTTTTACTTAATGAGAAATTTAATCTGACATGCCCGATTCCAGCTTGGGAGGTCGGAAGCCAAAAGTTTTGAGGAGAGATGTCCCCTGAGAAGAAATGGACTGCCAGTAGTCTGTCAGGAAGCCTGAAAATACTTGTTCATGAAATCTCTGCTTGAACGCTCTGGGTGCCTCATGCAATTCCCCTTGAGGCATAATAACAGCAGTTAACCTTTGAAGGGGCTCTCACGATTGTGGATGGCCTCCAGCTGAAGACCGCTGACAACACCAGTAAAGTTGAACGAAGTTGGCCTTATTGTCTCCTTGCAAGGAGGGAGACACATCATGAAGGACGGCGGCATTTCAGGAAGAGGGTGCCTGAAAGAATTTACAGGATTTGGACTTGTGTTAGGTAACCTCTAGGTGTGTTCAAGGAAGCAGGCCTTCTGTCTAGACTGGATGCTTTTAGGAGGTGGAGGTAATTCTATGACGGGATATTTTAATAATTCTTATAAAAGATTTACTTTTTTTTAAGATTTTATTTATTTATTTGACAGAGAGAGAGAGGCAGGGAGAGAGGGAACACAAGCAGGGGGAGCAGCAGAGGGAGAAGCAGGCTTCCCACGGAGCAGGGAGCCCGACACAGGGCTCGATCCCAGGACTCTGGGATCATGACCTGAGCTGAAGGCAAACGCTTAATGACTGAGCCACCCAGGCGCCACCAAAAGATTTACTTATTTTAGAGAGAAAGAGTGAGAGGGTGAGCATGTGGGAGAGAAGCAGACTCCCACTGAGCGCAGAGCCTGATGCACGGCTCCATCTCGCTACTCTGAGATCATGACCTGAGCTGAAATCAAGAGTCGGGGCTTCACCGACTGAGCCATCCAGGTGCCCCTTTAATTCTTATCTAAAAAAGGGAGAATAACCAAGAGAAGCTGAAGCTATGCTTGATTATGAAGCAGCGGTCCCTCATGTTGGCCAGGAGAGGGGCATATTTGTTTTGTGTGTGTGTGAGCGGGACAATGTTTTTGTTTGTTTGTATTCAGACATGGTTTTGGAGTGGTTTTCGTTTTGTCTTCATCCATCCTGGTCAGAGTGGCTTTGATAATTGGTGTTCCATGAAATTGTTTGTATTCAACAGGGCAGCACATCCCAGTTTATGGTGCCAGCCTAATTCCCACTATCAGGGGCTGCTTTTCTCCTTTTCACTGTGTTTCATATCACCTAAAAATGTGCTATGCTTTAGGCCTCAAAAGAACTATGTGAGACAATCCACAGATAGTTAGTACTCCCCATTGGCTACTAGTCCCTAATCTAAGCATGGCAGGTAAAATTACGTCCCTGCCTCCAGGAAGCTTACAGTTTATGAGAATACTTTATTAGCCCCTTTTTCCAAATGAGGAAACTGCTTTCATGGCATCGAGTAATTAGTCCAAAATCATACAGCCAGCAAAACAGGGAACCTGGGGATCCGAGTCCAAACAATCTGATGTCAGTGGCTGTCACTTTACCACCTTGAGAGTTTGCAGCCCTAAGGAGGCTGCAGTACCTCCTCAGTAATCTTCAGCTACTGATACCTCTTCATACCTGGGTTTCTCAATAGCAGCATTATTGACCTTTGGGGCCAGATAATTCTTTGTTGTTGGGAGCTGTTCTGTGCATTTTAGGATGTTTAGCAGCATCCCTGGCCTGTATCATGTCAGTGGCACCCTGCCCCTCGTTGTGACAATCAAAAATGTCTCCAGACTTACCAAATCACCCATGGTTGAGAGCCACTGGTGTATACCATTTATCTCCTCCTGGGTGTTTGAGAGATAACAAACATTTGCAGCATGAGAATCCCCAAACCACATTGAATGGGGAGATCTTGAAGAGAGAGAGACTGTGTGGCCTAAAGTTCTGAAAAACCTGTTAAAACAGAAAAGAAGACTGAGGGGCGCCTGGGTGGCTCAGTCGTTAAGTGTCTGCCTTCAGCTCAGGTCATGATCCCAGGGTCCTGGGATCAAGCCCCGCATCGGGCTCCCTGCTCCACGGGAAACCTGCTTCTCCCTTTCTCCTGCTTGTGTTCCCTCTCTCACTGTCTCTCTCTCTGTCAAATAAATAAATAAAATCTTAAAAAAGAAAAATGAAGACTGAGACAAAGCATAGACAAATGAAATGGGAAGAAACAAAGGGAGAAGAGCAGTGATCGGGCGCCTGGGGGGCTCAGTTGGTTAAGCGACTGCCTTCGGCTCAGGTCATGATCCTGGAGTCCCGGGATCGAGTCCCGCATCGGGCTCCCTGCTCAGCAGGGAGTCTGCTTCTCCCTCTGACCCTCCTCCCTCTCATGCTCTCTCTATCTCATTCTCTCTCTCAAGTAAATAAATAAAATCTTTAAAAAAAAAAAAAAAAAGAAGAAGAAGAGCAGTGATCAAAGTGGAGAGGAGCTCTTAGGAAATCACCCTTAAGTTATTCAGTTTATACTAACAAAGACACAAAAAGTCTTAATGAGGCCACATAGTACCTCTGCTCCCTGTTTGGGAAATGGTATTATGCTTAGCAAATAGTCTTAGCCACTTTTCTGAAAAGACTTCTTTTCCTTTACAGCATGGTCCCAGGTCTGACCTCCCTGAACTGGCTACTTGCAAGAGACTCTTCAGAGATTTCAAGCATCCCCCAAGGTAGTAGTTTGTTTTCCAGGAAAGCCAAGATTCCTTGGGGAGCTGGCAAAAGTCACAAAGCAATGATAGCTAAGCTTTTCCAGGTTTTCCAAGAGACGATCCTACTTAGACTAAGCTAATAAGAGCATCAACACAATCACTTGTATCTTCCTAACCTCTTTCATCTAGGAATCTCTGCAAAATATATAGTCATCTATTAATTTTCTTCTCATAACAGTGAGAGAAATCAATGTGATTTTTCTGTTTTTATAGATACAAAAGCCAAGTCATGGAGTCCACAAAAAATAGTAAGAAATCCAGAAATAGAATTGGAATCTTCACTTTGGGCCATTCTTTTTTTTGAAAATTTTATTTATTTGACAGAGCACAAGCAGAGGGAGAGGGAGAAGCAGGCTCCCCACTGAGCAGGGAGCCCGATGCGGGACTCGATCCCAGGACCCTGAGATCACGACCTGAACCGAAGGCAGCCGCTCAACTAACTGAGCCACCCAGGCGTCCCTGGGCCATTCTTGATGCTCAGCACCACTCCAGGTCTCCCACTACTCAGTAGTAAGGTAATGATAATCCTTCAAGTGTATACTAAATTTTATGTTTTCATAGGCTTTAAAATAACCCATAGCCTCTTAACTTGACCCATAAAATAGCAGGCCTATTTTAATAGAGGCTATGAATTAAATAAAATAATTAAAATAGAGGCCATGAATTAAATAAAATTAAATAGTGATAGTATTTGAACTGGAACCCAGATCTCATGATTCTTAGTCCAGTACTCTTTCTGCTTGGTAAGCAAGCCCATACATATATGTAGTGATACTTAATTTATGAAGAACAGAAGATATTCTAATCCACATAGAAATCCAAACCTATGCAACCCTTTCATCTATTTGTACCTCATTATGTAGGGTCTTTTAAGAGTTAGCTTTGAAGAAAGAGAAAAGTCACTGAGATATTAATGAAGCATCTGGTAACTCTCAAATTAATCTTTGGATTGACATAATAGGCAGAAGGCATAGTGAGGCTCCCCCCAAAGAAGGTTTGAATAGAGCTAGCCTTTAGGAACTAAATTAGTAGGAATGAATTCTTAATTATTTAGCCATATGTAAAAATGACTTATGAGATAATGTGTCACTGAAGAGATCTAGGAATCACCAATTCTAAGCAATTTGACCAGGCTATAGTCTAATGAAAATACTCTCTCTACATACTGTCATTATATTAATGATTCCCAAATTCATATTTACAACCCCAACCTCTCTACTGGGTTCCAGCCTCACATATCCAAGTACCTACTTCTCTACATTTCCTTGTCTCATAGAGATCTCAAAGTCACTGTATTTAAAACAGAATTCTGGGTATTTCCTACTGCATGTCTTCCTCATCTCATAAATTAAGGGTATTGCTATCTACCCAGTTGCCTTAAGTCAGAAACCTAGGATTCAACTCAATTCCTCCCTTTTTCTCACCTTCTTCATCCAATTCATTATCAAATCTTGTTGATTCTATGTCCAAAATAAATTTCAAATCCAACCACTTCTCTCTATCTCCACTGCCACACTAGTTTGGTCCAGATGACTCTCATGTCTTTCTTGGATGCTACATTTTCCACTTGACCTTTTCCTTCATAACACTTAACACAATTTGTTTTATTTATTGGTCAGTTGTTTACTTGTGATTTTCATAGTCTCACTTCACTTCTAGAATATATATAAATTCCTTGAGGATAATTTATTGAATTAATGGATAAAAATCTAATAGTGTTAAAATTTTAACATGATTGCTTATAGTGACAGAGTTGAAGTTGGAGCCTTTATTTAATCATATATGGTAAAAAAAAAATTACTGGAGCTAACATAATGAAAATCAACTATATTACAACTCAAAATGGATGAAAGACCTAAATGTGAGACAGGAATCCATCAAGATCCTAGAGGATAACACAGGCAGCAACTTCTTCGACCTCAGCCACAGCAGCTTCTGGCTAGACACATCTCCAAAGGCCAGGGGAACAAAGGCAAAAATGAACTATTGGAACTTCATCAAGATAAAAAGCTTTTGCACAAGCAAAGGAAACAGTTGGCAAAACCAAAAGACAGCCTACGGAATGGGAGAAGATATTTGCAAATGTCTTATCAGATAAAGGGCTAGTATCCAAAATCTATAAAGAACTTATCAAACTTGGGATGCCTGGGTGGCTCAGTTGGTTAAGCGGCTGCCTTCGGCTCAGGCTGTGATTCCTGCTTCTCCTTCTGCCTGCCACTGCCCTGCTTGTCCTCTCTCTTTCTCTCTCTCTGACAAATAAATAAATAAAATCTTAAAAAAAAAAAAAACTTATGAAACTCAACACCCAAAGAACAAATAATCCAGTCAAGAAATGGGCAGAAGACATGAACAGACATTTCTCCAAAGAAGACATCTAAATGGCCAGTAGACCATGAAAAAATGCTCAACATAACTTGGCATCAGGGAAATACAAATCAAAACCACAGTGAGATACCACCTCATACCAGTCAGAATGGCTACAATCAACAAGTCAGGAAATAACAGATGTTGGCGAAGATGTGGAGAAAGAGGAGCCCTCCTACACTGTTGGTGGGAATGCAAGCTGGTGCAGCCACTCTGGAAAACTGTATGGAGGTTCTTCAAAAAGTTGAAAATAGAGCTACCCTGGGCACCTGGGTGGCTCAGTCATTAAGCATCTGCCTTTGGCTCAGGTCATGATCCCAGGGTCCTGGGATTGAGCCCCACATCGGGCTCCCTGCTCCGCAGGAAGCCTGCTTCTCCCTTTCCCACTCCTCCTGCTTGTGTTCCCTCTCTCACTGTGTCTCTCTGTCAAATAAATAAATATCTTTAGGGGCGCCTAGGTGGCTCGTTGGTTAAGCGACTGCCTTCAGCTCAGGTCATGCATGATCTCAGGGTCCTGGGATCGAGCCCTGCTTTGGGCTCCCTGCTTGGCGGGAAGCCTGCTTGTCCCTCTCCCACTCCCCCTGCTTGTGTTCCCTCTCTCGCTGTCTCTCTCTCTGTCAAATAAATAAATAAAATCTTAAAAAAAAAAAAAATATATATATATAATATATCTCTTTAAAAAAATAGAGCTACCCTACGATCCAGCAATTGCATTACTGGGTATGTACCCCAAAGATACAAATATAGCAGCAATGTCCACAATAGCTGAACTATGGAAAGAGCCCAGATGAATGGATAAAGAAGATGTGGGGTGTGTGTATACACACACACACACACACACACACACACACCCCTACAGTGGAATATTACTCAGTCATCAAAAACAATCTTGCCATTTGCAATGACGTGGATGAAATGAGAGGGTATTATGCTAAGCAAAATAAGTCAGTCAGAGAGAGACAATTATCGAATGATCTCACTGATATATGGAATTTGAGAAACAAAACAGGATCATAGGGGAAGGGAGGGAAAAATAAAACAAGAGGAAATCAGAGAGGGAGAGAAACCATAAGAGACTCTTAATCATAGGAAACAAACAGGGTAGCTGGAGGGGAGGGGGTTGGGGTAACTGGGTGATGGACCATAAGGAGGGCATGTGATGTAATGAGCACTGGGTGTTATATACAACCAATGAATCACTGAACTCTACCTCTGAAACTAATAATACATTGTATGCTAATTAATTGAATTTAAATAAAATAAAAATTTAAAATACCCAATCATATTGCTCCCCTGCCTAAAAATCAGTTAATTCTCTGTTACCTTAAGATTAATAGCTATCTGGGGTGCCTGGGTGGCTCAGTCGTTAAGCATCTGCCTTTGGCTCAGGTCATGATCCCGGAGTCCTGGGATCAAGCCCCGCATCGGGCTCCCTGCTCGGCGGGGAGCCTGCTTCTCCCTCTCCCTCTCCCACTCCCCCTGCTTCTTTTTTTTTTTTTAAATATTTTATTTATTTATTTGAGAGAGAGAATGAGAGAGAGCACATGAGAGGGGGGAGGGTCAGAGGGAGAAGCAGACTCCCTGCCGAGCAGGGAGCCCGATGCGGGACTCGATCCAGGGACTCCAGGATCATGACCTGAGCCGAAGGCAGTCGCTTAACCAACTGAGCCACCCAGGCGCCCACCCTGCTTCTGTTCCCTCTCTCGCTGTGTCTCTCTCTGTCAAATAAATAAATAAAATCTTCAAAAAAAAAAAGATTAGTAGCTATCTGCAGTCTACCTCTCCAGCTCTCCTACCACTCTACTCTCTATCTCTACCCTTCTTACTACTCCCTACTCCCTTACTACTCCCTATCTACCCTTCTTACTACTCTACCCTTCTTACTACTCCCTTACTACTACCCTTCTTACTACTCCCTATTGTAAGTTCCCAGCCACACTAAATCACTTAATATTTCCTGAACATGCCATTCCCCTGGCGAGAATATCCATTCCTTCTCTTCCCAGGTGAGCTCCTGCCATCCTTTAAGATCCAGCTTATAAGTTACTTTTTTTTTTTTTTTAAAGATTTTATTTATTTATCTGACAGATAGACAGCGAGAGAGGAAACACAAGCAGGAGGAGTGGGAGAGGGAGAAGCAGGCCTCCCGCCGAGCAGGGAGCCCGATGCGGGGCTCGATCCCATGACCCCGGGATCATGACCTGAGCCGAAGGCAGACGCTTAACGACTGAGCCACCCAGGCGCCCCTATAAGTTACTTTTTAAAAGAAGCTTATGACTTCTCTGGAGGGTGAAAGCGATTTCCTTTTTTTCATATTTGTTTTCTCTCATTACTCTACTACAGCCCTTTCATATTATAGCTGTCTTTGAGATCCTGGAAGGCAGGATCTGTGTCTTATTCATCTTTCCTTGCTTCCCCAATGCCTAGCACATGTTTGTGAATGAAAGGACCCGTATGGAGTGTGGAGACAGGACCCGTAAGTATGAGTGCTGATAACTAACTTGGAACAACCTTAGCTTCTTAAACATAGTCTCTTTCCCAAGGGAAAATGGGAAACTTCTCAACTGTATTCCATTTGAAACAATTGGATATGGGCATAATCTGGAAAGAAATGTGCTTTACATCCTCTCTCTATGAGTCACCATAAAAAGAGATTATCAGTCTTCTTGACATATCAGCAGTCTCTTAGAAAAGAGTGATTCAGTGCACCATGTATACACTCAGCTCCTTGGATTGTCACTACTCATTGCGTATCTTACTCCCTTGCTCTTGGGAGACTTTGTAAGCCCAACACCTGGTTCAGTTTCTAGCACTTATTGGGAGCACAATAAATGTTTATTGAAAGAATATATGAATTAAATGAAATTTAAAAATTAATTTCCTCCTCTCTTGGATAATTTAAACCCTCCCTTTAAAAATGTTTGAGGTGCGTTCGGCTCCATTGGGCTGGTTGGCTCTTACTGTTGCAGTGGTGATGCACTTCATCCGGTCTTTCTCAGACTCTTAACATCTGGAGATCTTTCTACTCTTCTCAGCTCTTCCACCTAGATCCATAAGCCTGGCCCTTTCTTACAATCTCGCTCTTTCTTTTTTTCCGTCTACCCTCAACTCACCAACATGAGTGCACATCCAGCTCTGCCCCTATGCCCGCCTGGCCCCGAAGCACCCAGTTCTAGGGACTCTTCTCCAATGCCTGAGATTTACGGGCCTGAAGAAAATTATGCATCCCTGCAAATGTCATCTGCTGAGACACCCCACGCAGAGACCGTCTCTCCTCTTCCTTCGTCCATGGATCTGCTTGTTCAGGACAGCCCCGACTCCTCCACCAGTCCCAGGGTAAAACCACCACCCACTTCTGGAGAGGAGAGAACAGTGAGGAAGGAAGATACGGCCCAGGGCAAGAAACAGAAGATCCGGACCGTGTTCTCTCAGACCCAACTCTATGTCCTCAGTGATCAATTTCAGAGACAGAAATACCTCAGTCTCCAGCAGATGCAAGAACTTTCCAACGTTCTGAACCTTAGCTATAAGCAGGTGAAGACCTGGTTCCAGAACCAGAGAATGAAATGTAAGAGGTGGCAGAAAAACCACTGGCCAAAGGAAAGCAAGAGTGTGACTCAGAACAGCACAGCAACCGCAGAATACCCAGGCTTCTATTCCTACCACCAGGGATACCTGAGGAACACTTCTGGAAACCTTCCAATATGGAGCAACCAGACCTGGAATAACCCGAATTGGAGCAACCAGACCTGGAACAGCCAGTCTTGGAGCAACCACTCCTGGAATGGCCAGTCTTGGAGCAACCGTTCCTGGGCCAGTCAGACCTGGTGCCCCCAAGCCTGGAACAATCAGCTCCAGAACTGTGGAGAGGAATCTCTGCAGCCCCAGATCCAGTTCCAGCAAAATTCCATCAGTGATTTGGAGTCCATCTTAGAAACTTCTGGGGAAAGCCATAGTGTAATACAACAATCTGCTAAGTATTTTAGTACGCAGCAAATAATGGATTTGTTCACAAATTACTCTGTGAACATACAGCCTGAAGATGTGTGACGATGAGTATATTATTCGGTCTCAATTTGGGTGGTGGCTGTTATTCTCCTAGGCTTTGTCTTTTAGGTCCTATATATCTCTGCCTCGATATTCTGTTTCCCACTATTCTTACTGTGTCCATTGAGGGGATACAATTGGAGTCAAAGAGGTTTCAGTAGCGTTGGCTCTATGGACAAAATGATAAAAGGTGTTTCTTGCTATAGATAACTAGATACAATACTAATGTGGATATCTTTAGGCTCTAGAATCTAACCTCAAGAATAGGAAGTGAAGATACAAAGACATGTGATGAAGGATAATTTGTATTTTCTGAGATTGTGAGGCTTTTCTTGTTAATAACTTCAATTATTAACGATGAAGGGTTAAGCTATAATGTGCTTCATTGATTTCCTCGGTCCCTTGTGATGTTTTACTAGAACTGTTAATTTGTTCATTATTCTAGCATTTGTAGAAAGAAGTTTTGTATTTTAATGTATCATGATAATAGTACCAGTTTGGCTGATTGGTTTATAGGTTTAAGTACAAATAAATAAAATGCCCACTTTAAAAAAAAAAATGTTTGAGGTGCCACTTGTCTTTAATGCCTTTTCTAATCATCCACTGCTATAATTTTATCCTTCTCTGTCTTCATGTAGCACATATTATTTAAAGATTTTACTTTTATTTTTTAAGCAATCTCTACACCCACTGTGGGGCTCAAACTCACAACCCTGAGATCAAGAGTTGCATGCTCCACTGACTGAGCCAGCCGGGTGCCCCAGTAGCACATATCATTTAGACTATTCTATCTTGCATTTTTATTTATTTTTAAGTGCATATATCCTTTCTTTCCAGCTAGATTGTAGAATCCTTGAGAGCAGGGACTATGTGTACTATTGCATCCTATAGTAGTGTCCTTAAATCTAGCAGGATTTTATTGTGTAAATTGTTGGTGATGTTCCCCAGGGTCACATAGTGTCTTGTCCTCTAAGAAGACTGCAAAACCCTGAAGATAACCATAGAATGAGACCACCTCACACCTGTTAGCTAGCTATTAGAATAGCTATTATAAAAACAAAGCAAAACGAAAAACAGAAAAGAACAAGTATTAGCAAGGATGTGGAGAAATTAGAACCTCTGTGCACTGTTGGTGGGAATGTAAAATGGTATAGCTGCTATATATAGCTGTTCCTCAAAACAGTATGGTGGTTCCTCAAAAAATTAGAATTACCATATGATCTAACAATTCCGCTTCTGTGTATGTACCCAAAAGAGTTGAAAGGGAAGTCTCAAAGAGATTTTAAACACCCATGTTTACAGCAGCATTATTCACAATAGCCAAGAGTGGAAGCAACCCAAGTGTCTGTTGGTAGATGGAAGGAAAAACAAAATGTGGTATATACATCCAATGGAATATTATTCAGTCTTAAAAAGGAAGGCAATTCTGACACATACTGCAACATGGATGAACTTTGAGGGCATTATGCTAAATGAAATAAACCAGTCACAAAAAGACAAATACTACATGCTTCCATTTATATGAGGTACCTAGAGTAGTCACTCTCATAGAAACAGAAAGTAGAATGGTGGTTGCCTGGGGCTGGGGGAAGAAGAATGGGGAGTTGTTGTTTAATGGGGGCAGAGTTTCAGTTTTGCAAGATAAAGAGAGTTCTGGAGACTGGTTGCACAACAACGTGAATGTACTTAACTGAACTGTACACTTAAAAATGGTTAACACTGTGAATTTTATGTTATTAAAAAAAATACAAGCACTGATCAGGGAGTCAAGAGACCAAGATTAATCTTGGTTGTTCCCCAATGACCAGTGAATCACGTGCAAGTCGTTTTTTTACTTGTGCCTTGATTTCTTCATCTTTAAACAGTATAATAAAGTCTGCTTGGCTTCTGGGTTTGTGTGAGGACCCAATAGAAACAAAACCAAAAACAAAACCAACAACTCTTAAGATGATTTTTTCAGTAGTAGTTTTTCCAGTATTCCAGTGTCCCTGATCTCTTTTAATATTCATCACAAGTTTCACATCCTATTTCATAATAAAATATTCCTAAAGATGCCTCAGCAATAACCTCTTACCACTTAAAAGGATATGTATGCTGAACTCTTACAATTTGGGCTGCTCACCTTATAATTTAGTTCCAGGAACACAGCAAATAAACATCCTTTATGAGGACTATTGAAGACCTAAGATGCTAGTTACTAATGTGGTTTAGCATTAATTGTGGAAATAGAAGCTCAGGATTTTCATGTTAGCATATGAAAGCTGGTCCCAAATTAGGGAGGTATGAGGGTAAATCTGCTGAGTACCTATGAAGCGTCAGGCTCTATAGTAGTTGTGTTACATGCAAGATCTCATTTAATCTTCACAAAAGCCTTATTAGGTTAATAATATTATACTCCTTTTATAAACACAGAAAATGAATCTCAAAGAGGTTAAGTCATTTACCCCAAATCACACAATGAATGACAAAGATGGAATTCAATTCCAGATCTGTATGACTGAAGACCATACTCTTTCTACTCTGTTACACTGCCTCTCAAAATATATTTGATTATGCCTATTAGTGATATAGTTAATAATAAATGATATATGTTCTGTATTTGTAAATTTATGTCAATTTTCTTACTAAGTCATTATAAGATAGGTTGTGTAGGGATAATTGTCACCACTTTACAGATGATGAAGCAGTCAGAAAATTTAACTTACCTAACATAAACCAACCAATAAATGACTATAACAGCACTTTAAAATAGGTACTACAATTCTCAGATGCCTGCTTTTGCACATCAGCCTCATGAGCACAGATTTTATCTCTGATTTTTCTGGTTCTGACATTTTTTATAGAAGCAAAAGAGTGAGCATCTTTTTTTTTTTTTAAGATTTTATTTATTTGCGAGAGAGAGAATGAGAGACAGAGAGCATGAGAGGGAGGAGGGTCAGAGGGAGAAGCAGACTCCCTGCCGAGCAGGGAGCCCGATGCGGGACTCGATCCCGGGACTCCAGGATCACGACCTGAGCCGAAGGCAGTCGCTTAACCGACTGAGCCACCCAGGCGCCCAAGAGTGAGCATCTTGACATCCTGGCAATTCTTGTTATACATGGACAGATTAAACACATGTGTTCATCCCTCTCCTCTTCCCAAAATCACTAAAATGACAGTCAGTTAATATTTTATTTTTTTAATCGTTTTTTTAAAGATTTTATTTATTTGACAGAGAGAGACGGAACACAGGCAGGGGGAGTGGGAGAGGGAGAAGCAGGCCTCCTGCCGAGCAGGGAGCCCTATGTGGGGCTCGATCCCAGGACCCTGGGATCACGACCTGAGCTGAAGGCAGATGCTTAATGACTGAGCCACCCAGGCGCCCTGTGAGTTAATATTTTAAAAGTTATCTGCCCACAAGGACAAAGAGAATAAGAAAGACAAGAGCAGATGAGGTATATTAACAAATCTTTGGAAGATGGAAAGCTGAGCTAAGAAAACTGGATTTCAAATGCTTGAGAGGCATATACTAATGAAAGGCAAGCAGTCTCATATTGCAGAACACTAGAATTGGAAGGAGCAAATACAACAGCAGCAGACATATCTGAGGGGCTGAAAAGCGGGGGATTGGTTGAAGGTTTATATAGGAAGTTAAATTACCAGGTCCTTTCCTCCTCCTGCTCAGTTAAGCAACCATCCTTCCATTTCTTTGGCAGAGCCCTGGGGTTTATTCTGTCGGGGGGAAAAAATTGAACTAGAAAAGCTCCAGACTGAGATACCAGACACAGCTAAAGATTATAGCTGGGGAGGCTGGAATAAGAGGATACCACACTGAAAACAGATCAGATGAATGTCTACCTGCTGAATGATGAAACTTGCCAAGCCCTCTCTATTGATTTCACTCTGGGAATGCTGACAGCAAGGTTTATATTCTCTAGGCAGGAGAACAGAGATTTAATTTTGGGAGAAACTTAAAATTGAATAATCCCAGAAGGGAGATCTATAGATACTGATACTTGAGTGTCCGCCAACAAAACAAATAGGTCCCCACCTTATCATCCTACAATAAAGCCCACCAACGGAAAAACTCTTCCTGTTAACACAGAGCTTCCAAATACCTTTGTAGTAACTCACTCTTAGATATGAAGGGACAGCAAAGGATCACCAGATAGTTGAGATAAACCTTCACCAAGAAAGACAGCACCAAATAGAAATGGAAGAGAAAAGGAGAAACTCAGAGGATAGCAGAGACAATAGAGAGAGCAGAAAATATGTTTTAAAAAAAACAATAAGAATCCTCTGAGAGATAATTGTGTATCCATAAAGCAAAGACAAGAGGCTCCAAAAAAGGAACAATCAGAGGATAATAGCTCTGGGAAATTAAAAATATAATAGCAAAAATAAATAAAGTAGTATTAATATGTAAAATTGAGGAATCTCCTGGAAAAGAGAACAAAAAGGAATGGAAAATGAGAGAGAAAAGATCATTAAAAGATGAATTCATAAAGTCCAACATGAGACTAAAAGGAGTTCTAGAAACAGAGAAGAAATGGAGGGAAGGAAATTATCAAAGAAATTACAAGAAAATCTCTAATAACTTCAGGACATGAGTTTCCAGATTGACAGAACCTGCTGAGTGCCCAACATAATGTAGGGAAAAAACCAAAACCAAAGCTACTATGGCACATCATCATGAAATTTCTAAACACAAGAGATAAAAAGATCAAATCTTGGTGATAGGTGAGGAGGGAGCAGGGAAAGGGGAATGGATTACTTAGAATAGGTAATAAGAGTCTCATATATTTCAACATTAACACTGGTTGCTAGAAGACAGTGAAACGGTGCTTTCCCAAAATTCTGAGAGAAAATTATTTTCAATCTAGAATTCTATGCTAAATCTTATGACCAAGTGTGAGAGACAATTAAAGATGTTTTCAGGCATGCGAGGATCAAAAATTTACTACCCATCCCCTCCCAGCCTTTCCTGGGACACTACTGAAGGATATACTCTACTGAAATAAGAAAGACAAAGCTAGAAGTTTTAAGAAATGGGATTAACCTAGGCAAGAGGCAAAAGGAAATCCCAAGATGACAGCTATACAGCAGAGGGAGGGAGGAACAGCCTGGACTGAAGGAAGGAGTGCTGCAGTGGAGTGTTTCCAGCGAAACTGATAGAGTTATCTGACACGTTTGACTGTGTTGAAAATAGTTTCAGCATTTTTACATTCCTGAAAGAATTAGTGATAATAATACAGAAAATTTGGCAAACAAAAAACTGAGACAATTATTAATTCCGAGAAAAACAAAAAGTCGTGTAAGAGAGGCACCTGGGTGGCTCAGTCGGTTGAGCGGTTGAGCGTCCGACTCTTGATTTCGGCTGAGGTCATGATCTCAGGGTCGTGGGATCAAGCTTGCGTGCCTGCAGCAGGCTCCATGCTCAGTGGGGAATCTGTTGGAGATTCTCTCCCTCTCCCTCTGCCTCTTCCCCGCTCAAATAAATAAATAAATCTTTAAAAAAAAGTTGTATAAGAAAGTAAATGTAATCATAATAGAACTAACTGATCCAGAAGTAAAACACACTTATAGAATCATAATGAGTTTAACATGGAACATTGATTTAATTTAAAATATTGAGATATGGGCGCCTGGGTGGCTCAGTTGGTTAAGCGACTGCCTTCGGCTCAGGTCATGATCCTGGAGTCCCTGGATGAGTCCCGCATCGGGCTCCCTGCTCGGCAGGGAGTCTGCTTCTCCCTCTGACCCTCCCCCCTCTCATGTGCTCTCTCTCATTCTCTCTCTCTCAAATAAATAAATAAAATCTTAAAAAAAAATATTGAGATATAACACTACTGGGAGGCTGGAGGGAAGGAAGGGATAAGGTGTTGGATCTTTATTTTTTATAATAGGTACTTTTTAAAATTTACAAATCAAGAAACAGCAGTATAAATATTTTATTTAGGAAAATGTTGGTAAATATGAAAAGAAGCAAGTAAAAGAGTCTGGTAGGGTGTCTCAGGCTTTGAGGAAGCTACTGCTTTTTTTTTTTTCTCCAAGACGTGTGTGTGCGTTAAAATACACTCCTGCTTTGTTTTGTTATGAGTCTTGTAGTTGCACATGATTTTTTTTAAACCACATAACTTTTAAAGTATTTACATGTATTACCTTGATAAACATTTAAAATATCAAAAAGAGAGAAAGAGAAAGGAGGGAAGAAAGAAAGAAAAGAAGAAAAGCTTTAGTGTCTATCCAGACCTGTTATATAAAATGACATTATGAATTTTCTTTATAGAGAAGTCCTGGAGGAATACTAGAAAATAACAACCCCTGATATTTGAGAAGAATAAAACCCTAACCACTTAGGCCACTTTCTTTGAGGTATTGCATTTAATTTGGGGTGTCACAGATGCTACCCTCCCCCAAAATGAGAGAAATAAAGTGGAATGCTAAAGCATTGCTATCTTCTGAGTTCTTATCAGCATTACTGGCTGATTTTTTAAAATTATGAATTCAATGAATATCATAGATCTTCTGGAATCTCAAAACGATGTTATCTTCAAGATTAATATCATGATACTGTGTTATATATAGAATTAGGAGATCTATGTTCAAGTCCCCTTTTTATGACTTATTGGCTATATTATTGTTTCTGCCCCCGCCCCCTGTTTCTTCTCCTTACTCTGGAAGCTAAACTGCAATGAATGATGTTCAAAAAGAACTGCTTCATGCTAAGTTCCTCTAATACTAAACATGCTCTAGTGTACTGATTAGGGATTATTCATTCTCTTCTATTAAACTCTACGAACTTCAAAAGTACCACCACAGTTGACCCTTTAACAATGCAGGGGGTTAAGGGTGCTGACTCCCTATGCAGTCAGAAATGTGTATATAACTTTTGACTCCCCAAAAGCTTAACTACTAATAGCCTATTGTTGACGGAAGCCTTAACAATAATATAAACAGTTGATTAACACATATTTTGTATATGTGTTACGTACTGTAGTCTTACAATAAAGTAAGCAGAGAAAAGAAAATGTTACTAAGAAAATCATAAGGAAGAAAAAATACATTTATAGTACTATACTGTATTATTTTTTTTTTTAGAGAGGGAGAGAGAGGGATGGGGCAGAGGAAGAGAGAGAACCTTAAGCAGACTCTAAGCCCAGCATGGAGCCCAATGCAGGACTCGATCTCACAACCCTGAGATCATGACCTGAGCCAAAATCAAGAGTCAGACGTTTAACAAATTGAGCCACCCAGGCACCCCTATGCTGTATTTTTTGATACTGTAGTTTATGTTGTCTGTTTACAAGACGAGTCATCTGTGAGTACCTACATCAATATTGTCTTATATGATATAAAACACTGTAGATGTTATGCATATTAATAACACTAGACATCAGGGTGCCTGGGTGGCTCAGTCGTTGAGCATCTGCCTTCGGCTCGGGTCGTGATCCCGGGGTCCTGGGATCGAGCCCCACCTCCGGCTTCCTGCTCAGCGGGAAGCCTGCTTCTCCCTCTCCCACTCCCCCTGCTTGTGTTCCCTCTCTCGCTGTGTCTCTCTCTGTCAAATAAATAAATAAATAAAATATTAAAAAAAATAACACTAGACATCAAAAAGAAAAGGTAATGTGAAAAAGAAATTCATATTTATTTACAGGTATAACAATTCATGCATTGATAATGAAGAAGGAGCAGTATGATTGCTTCATGGCAACCTAGCCTATACTCTAACGAATAAATTGTTATAAAATTTTTCTTTTTTTTAGAGACAGCGCACACATGCACATGGGCATGGATGGGAGAGGAAAAGGGGGAGAGGGAGAGAGAATCTTAAGCAGGCTCCAGGCCCAACGCAGAACTGAGGCGGGGCTCAGTCTCATGACCCTGAGATCATTCATGACCTATCATGACCAGAGTTGGATGCTTAATCTACTGAGCCAAGTAGGCGCCCCATAAATGGTTATAAATTTTTGTATGGCATTCAGAATTATAGTCATATTCATAATAAGGTATTAGAAACATTGTTACACTAAAAAAAAAGCTTACCTGTGATGGTAGGCTGACACACAATTATGAGCAAGAGAAGCATATACTGTTCGGTAATATAATTTTTTGAAAGCAAAGTTATAATACAGTAAGAAAACAAACACATTATTAATTTTATATTAAATATCACTTACTTCATGCCTATGTAAGGATAGGCTATCCACTTCCATACAAATCTTGCGCGTGATGACCTACACGATGCGTAGTTAGGCAATAATGATGGTGACACAAAAACATCTCCTACAGTTCTGACCTACAGTTATTATATGTGCACACAAAGATATATACATATGTACCAGATAACTTTATTAACTGTACAGCATGATGATTATTTACTGTTTATTAAGTGGAAGTGGATCATCATAGAGGTCTTCAGCCCCATTGTCTTTATGTTGAATAGGCTGAGGAGGAGGAGGACAAGGAGGAATTGGTCTTGCTGTGTCAGGGGTGGCAGAGGTGGAAGTGGTGGAGGAGATGGAAGGGGTGGCAGGAGAGGCAGCCACACTTGGTGTAACTTTAAAGAAATACATCGTAATTTCTGTCTGATGTTTTTGCTTTTTCATATCTCTAAAAAATGTTTCTATACGGTACCAATTCTTCTTTTACTGTTTGCTTTAGTTTCAGTGCCCTATTGTAGAAAGGTCTATCATAAAAGAAGTTAAAAGCTGTCATGAATAAGTAGAACTCTTCTGCCATATTGTCTAATGTCAATTTGGTTTTTGGCACTGCTTCTTCTACGTCTTCTTCCTCATTGTCTGGTACTGGTACAGAAGTACTCGTCTCCATCAAGTTGTCTTCTGTTAATTCCTCTGGGATGGTGTCTATTAGCTCTTGAATGTCTCCCAGATTCATTTCTTGAAACCCTTCACCCTCCATCTTTTTTTTTTTTTTGGCCGTTTCCACAACCTCTTTCATGATTTCCTTGATTGGCTCTGTCCTAAATCCTGTCAAGTCATGCACAACAGTTTTCTCCAGCAGGAATTCATTGTCTGGGGCCTTAATGACTTTCATGGCTTTTTCTGTGACAACAATAGCATCTTCAATGGTGTAATTCTTCCAGACTTTCATGATGTTCTCTTCTCTTTCATAGTGTTGACAGCCTTTCCATAGAGTATTGTGTGTAATGAGCCTTAAAAGTCCTTACGACTCCCTGATCTGGAGGCTGAATTAGAGATGTTGTGTTTAGGGGCAAGTGGAATACTTCAATGCCTCCGGTGTTGAACTCATGGGGTTCTGGGTGGCCAGGGTTATTATTGTTCAATTTCAAAAGAACCTTAAAAGGCAGTCCCTTACTAGCAAGGTACTTCCTGACTTTAGGGACAAAGCATTGATGGAAAGGGTTCTCATTGCCCAGGCCTTCTTCTTGTATAACCAGAAGACTGACAGCTGTTGTTTATCTTTTTCCTTCAAGGATTGGGGACTAGCAGCTTTATAGATAAGGACAGTTCTCATCATAAGCCCAACTGCATTTGCACAAAACAGTAGAATTAACCTATCCCTTCCTGCCTTACATACTGGTGCTCAGTTCTTTTCCTTACTAATAAATATCCTTTGTGGTATTTTTTTTTCCCCAGAATAGGACACTTTCATCTTCATTAAAAACCTGAAACCTGGGGGCGCCTGGGTGGCTCAGTTGGTTAAGCGACTGCCTTCGGCTCAGGTCATGATCCTGGAGTCCCTGGATCGAGTCCCGCATCGGGCTCCCTGCTCAGCAAGGAGCCTGCTTCTCCCTCTAACCCTACCCCCTCTCATGTACTCTCTCTCTCTCATTCTCACTCTCTCAAATAAATAAATAAATCTTTAAAAAAAAAAAAAAACCTGAAACCTGATCAGGCAGATATCCTTTTTCCTCAATGATTTTCTTAATGGCATCTGGGAACTTTTCTGCTGCCTCTTGGTCAGCAGAAGCTCCTTCTTCTGTTATCTTGACACTTTTTAAGCCATACCTCTTTCTAAAATTATCAAACCATCCTTTGCTGACATTGACTCTTCCAGCTTTAGATCCTTCAGCTTCCTCTTGCTTTAAGTTGTCATGTAATGACTTCGCTTTTTCTCAAATCAGAGTCTATAGGTATGGCTTTCTTATAGCAATCCTGTACCCACATAAAAGCTGCATTTTCAATAAAAAATGAAAAGGTATTTTGTGGGGCACCTGTGTGGCTTAGTTGGTTAAGCGGCCAACTCTTGGTTTTGGCTCAGGTCATGATCTCTCGGCTGTGGGATCAAACCCCCGAGTCGGGCTCTGTCCTCTACGTGGAGTCAGCTTCAGATTCTCCCTCTCCCTTCAGCTCATGCCCTCTTTCTCTCTCAAATAAATAAATAAAATCTTAAAAAAACAAGATATTTTACAACAAGTACAAGACTTTCGCACCTCCTGGCATAGCTGCAGCAATGGGTTTACAAATTTCCTTTTCTTTTTTTACAATGGTCTTTACACTGAATTCATTTATCTTGAAATGGTGGCAACTGCAGCTGCAGACCTCAGTCTATGGCACGTATCAAACAATTCAACTTTTTCTTGTAATATCATGACTGCTTCTTGGGAGCACTTCCAGCATCACTAGTGGCACTTTGTATGGGTCCTTTAGTGTTACTCAAGGTTTATGGTATTGCACCAAACACAATGAAAAATACACAAGAACTGTGAGGGATCACTTTTTATTTACTAGAGAGATGAACTGCGCATGCAGAGTTGATTAGCATCATCAGGTATTTTAAGTGGATACTTGCAACACTTGAGCTCACTGCAATATCAACAGGAGGTGGCTACAAAACTATTACAGCAGTACAGTATGTACTTCACTTAATTGTATGCTGTTATGATTTAATGCTGCAGCTTTATGTTTGCTTACATTTGTTTACTGTGGATGGCATCATGTACAGTCTATAAGTATGTGGGTAAGTTTTGATAAATTTTAACTTTTTATAATTGATTTGTATATATTTTATGGTAATAAATGATAAAATAGACTAATACCTGCATATATTTTATGCATTCATGACATACCTAACTTTTTAATTTTTTCAATATTTTTAGGCTACACAGTTCACCTGCAAGTTTTTTCAAATTGTCACAAATCTCAAAAAAATTTTCCAGTATGTTTATTGAAAAAAATCCACATATAAGTGGACCCACATAGTTCAAACCTATGTTGTTCAAGGGTCACCTATATACCTTTGCCTCTGAAATTTCCCCCATATCCTATTATTACTGTTCTCTGCTTCTAATAGGTAACAAATCAGTGTTTCCACAGATTTGCTGACTGGTATTGTGAGGAAAATGTTTGTCATTAAATGTTCCTGTAATTCCCTATTTAGAAAAGATAGAAAGTTCCATATGCTCCAGGAAAATTCCATTTTCATTATTAAATTTAGGCTTAAATTGGAGCTGAACAATAAAGTAAAACCAGAACAGTCTGTTTTCTTCCAACAAAAGACGAGTTCCTTAATGATTTATAGTTTTATAAGAAAGATTTTATCTAACCATAAGAGACTCTTAATCATCGGAAACAAACTGAGGGTTGCTGGAGGGGAGGGTGGTGGGGGATGGGGTAACTGGGTGATGGACCATAAGGAGGGCATGTGACATAATGAGCACTGGGTGTTATATACAACTGATGAATCACTGAACTCTACCTCTGAAACTAATAATACACTATATGCAATTTAAATTTTAAAATATTAAAAAATTAAAAAGAAATAAATAAAGTAAAAAAGATTTTATCTGAAACACAGAAGTAAAATTTGGTAAACTTAATTCCTATTCTTACTTCTATCCAGTTCTTACGAGTATTAACAGAAGAATTTATGACCCACCTATACAAATAAAACTGTGACATGGAAAGATGAAGCCTGATGAAGGAGATATAAAAAGGGTTTTTATGATCTCGAAAAGTATAAACAGAGTGAGACTCAATTTGTTCAACAATACGTAGAATATTAGAACTTTAGATCACCTTTGGAAATTTAAAATATACTTTTTAAAAATTTTGTTTTTTAATAAAAACAAAATAAAATAAATATAAATAAATTTATACTAACCTGTTCATATATTTTAGAACATTATAATTTTTCAATTAAGGCTATATTATTATGGCTAATATTTATTGAATGCTTCCTTTTGAACACTCTTTTAAGCTCCTTAATATATTATTTTTTTTAATCACGAACAACCCTGTTAAATAGGTATCATAATTATCCCCATTTTACAAATAAGAAAGTGGGCTCAAAGAGATGAAGCAATTAAATATCATCTTCCAGATATGCTCTAATCAGTTCCTAGATTTTTGTATGTCCTTTTAATGTGAGAACTTTTTTTCTTTTTACAGCAGCTGTGTTGTACTGCTAGTTCAGCCTTTAAAGATTTTTTTTCAGTCTGGTTTTTAACTCACCATTTTAGTTATATCTCCTATCTTCATGCTATACGTTAATTTTGTAGACATAGATTATATGCCTTTCCCTAATTTGTTGATAAAAATGTTGAAGGGGCAAGGCCATGTGTGGTCCATTACTATAGACCTTTGTCCAGGTCACATGGTCCTTCTATTTAGGCAGCTACAAATTCAACTAAGTGTACTTCTCAAGTAACACCTATTTCTCCTTTGTATCACCACTGTCACCATGAGATAATCTGTCAAATATGAACCTGAAATCAGGGTTCATCATACCTAACTAAGGGAGGATGTGTTTCATCTGTTTGCCAGTCATATCCATAAGAGAAATGTGATTCATTTGGTATGACTTGTTTTAATTAACTCATGCTCATTTCTCTGTTACCTTCCCCCAAGTGTTCACAAATCATCTGTTTAAATTTAGAATATTGCAAAGAATTAAAGTCACTGACTGGGCTGTCATTTCTAGAAATCACTTTTTCCCTATGTATAATAATTTAGGCCACTTTTACATTTTTCTAGATTCCTTATTGTCTATGATTACTGGCAGTAAACTCTATGTTCTCACTGGTAAAATTTTTAAGAACCTTGGAATGAAATTCTAAACTAGTGGAACTGTGCTCCTTAGAAATGACCCAAGGCTTTCTTACTATCTTCTTTCCTAAATTGTACTTCAGTTTCCTCAGAATGGTATTAAACTCATTTCATTTTAAGATTGTTCTTCTTTGTGGGGCACCTGGGTGGCTCAGTCATTAGGCATCTGCCTTCAGCTCGGGTCGTGATCCCGGGGTCCTGCGTGATCCTGGGGTCCTGGGATCGAGCCCCATGTCGGGCTCTCTGCTTTGTGTGAGACCTGCTTCTCCCTCTGCCACTCCCCCTGCTTGTGTTCCCTCTCTTGCTGTCTCTCTCTCTGTCAAATAAATAAATAAAATCTTCAAAAAAAAAAAAAAAGATTGTTCTTCTTTGTGGAGCCATCTGACCTGGTGGCTTTTATTATTCTCCCACCTTATAATCACTTCCTAGGCCTCTTTATTTCTAGCTTCCTCCAAGTATTTCTTCTTAGGTTCCTAATTTCCCAACATACATGCTACTTCTTTCCTATTAGATAGCTCTTCTAAACAAAAAATATCTTTGGGGCACCTAGGTGGCTCAGTCGGTTAAGCATCCAACTCTTGATTTCAGTTTAGGTCATTATCTCAGGGTCATGAGATTGAGCCCCATGTCAGCCTCCACGCTCAGCAGGGAGTCGTGCTGGAGATTCTCTCTCCCTCTCCCTCTTCCCTTCACCCCGCGCTCTCTCTCTCTTTCTCTCT
Organism: Leptonychotes weddellii; assembly: GCF_054177405.1. Classification (NCBI taxonomy): domain Eukaryota; kingdom Metazoa; phylum Chordata; class Mammalia; order Carnivora; family Phocidae; genus Leptonychotes; species Leptonychotes weddellii. Next base: position 21,959,531 of record NC_138378.1, on the reverse strand, counting down.
AAAATGAATAAATAAATCTTTAAAAAAATATCCTTAAGTAGCCTTATTCTTTTTGAGGCACACACTCTCTCTCTTTCTCTCTAAAATGAATAAATAAATCTTTAAAAAATATATCCTTAAGTAGCCTTATTCTTTTTGAGAAATCTATTATTTTCCTTCTGCAAGGTCCCTTCCACCCCGTAACCTCAGAAAGCAATAGTCTCTTTCTCCTCTGAACCTTTATAATACTTTACTTTTGCCTGCCTTCTTTATATTATTTGTCGTGTTCTTTCTAGCATTAGAGTTACCTGTATTCATTTCCTGTTTACTAGAATCTAAACCTCTTAGGACAAGAACCAAATTTTACACATCTTTGTGTACTCCATTTAATTTAATGCCTGCACATAAATAATAAATGCTCAGGGAGTGTTTGTTGAATAAATGGAATGGGTAAATGAATAAATGGAGTCGTATCTGCTGGTATGCTGGAGCCTGCTCTTACTGGTTTTGAATGCTAATTATTAAATTTTCAGAAATTTTGTTAGAGGCTGTTAAACCGTTGGTAGCTTGAAAACTGGCCATGCTAGAATTATTTACACCACTGTTTTGTTGTACATCAAAACAGAGCTTTTTTTTCTCCCTAGAAAGCCAATTATTATTAAACACTTATATTATTATCAAGCATTTATCAGTATACCACTGGTCCCATTCCTCTGTACCGGAAAACTGTATATACCTCTGTGTTAAAATTAAACTTATTATGGGACACCTGGCTGGCTCAGTTGGAAGAGTGTGTGACTCTTGATCTTGGGGTTGGTCATGAGTTCATGGTCCATGTTAGGTGTGGAGATTACTTAAATAAATAAAACTTAAAAAAAAAAAGGGGGCAGGGGCGCCTGGGTGGCTCAGTCGTTAAGTCATGATCCCAGGGTCCTGGGTTCAGGCCCCATATCGGGCTCCCTGCTCCGTGGGAAGCCTGCTTCTCCCTCTCCCACTCCCCTGCTTGTGTTCCCTCTCTCACTGTGTCTCTCTCTGTCAAATAAATAAAATCTTAAAAAAAAATGGGCAGAAGACATGAACAGACACTTCTCAAAAGAAGACATTAAAATGGCTAACAGACGCATGAGAAAATGTTCATCATCATTAGCCATCAGGGAAATTCAAATCAAAACCACACTGAGATACCACCTTACACCAGTTAGAATGGCAAAAATTGACAAGGCAAGAAACAACAAATGTTGGAGAGGTTGTGGAGAAAGGGGAACCCTCTTACACTGTTGGTGAGAATGCAAGTTGGTACAGCTACTTTGGAAAACAGTGTGGAGGTTCCTCAAAAAATTAAAAATAGAGCTACCCTACAACCCAGCAATTGCACTCCTGGGTATTTACCCGAAAGACACAGATGTAGTGAAAAGAAGGGCCATATGCACCCCAATGTTCATAGCAGCAATGTCCACAAGAGCCAAACTGTGGAAAGAGCCGAGATGCCCTTCAACAGACGAATGGATAAAGGAGATGTGGTCCATATCTACAATGGAATATTACTCAGCCATCAGAAAGGATGAATACCCAACTTTTACATCAGGATGGATGGGACTGGAAGAGATTATGCTAAGTGAAATAAGGCAAGTAGAGAAAGTCAGTTATCACATGGTTTCACTTATCTGTGGAACATAAGGAATAGCGTGGAGGACATTAGGAGAAGGAAGGGGAAAATGAAGGGAGGGAAATCGGAGGGGGAGACAAACCATGAGAGACTATGGACTCCGAGAAACAAACTGAGGGTTTAAGAGGGGAGGGTTTAGAGGAATGGGTTAGCCTGGTGATGGGTATTAAGGAGGACACGTATTGCATGGAGCACTGGGTGTTATACGAAAACAATGAATCATGGAACACTACATCAAAAACTAATGATGTACTGTATGGTGACTAACATAACATAATAAAATTAAATTAAATTTTAAAAAACCCTTAAACGTCTATGAAAAAAGCCAAAGACTTTCTAAGTCATCTATTCCAATTTCAACACTTTACAGATAAAGAAATTGAGGTCCAAGAAGTGAAGCAATTTGTGCACGTCACCCGTCTAGGTAGTGGCAAAGCAGAAACTAGATTCCCGCTTTACAGTCTCCTAGTCATTTCTTCTTTTTGTGCTACCACATTGACTTAATTTTTATGTTGTTTTTCCTTGTTTTGTTCCTTGGTGTAACCCCAAATAAGGTTATAAGTATTGTTCTAAACATGGTAATTCTTGAGGGTGTTAATGAACACCCTTTTCTTTTGCAGACAGATTTAAATTAACACATTTGTTTTTGGAGAAAGAGCAGATACTGTTCCTGAATATTACAGGCTATGGAAAAAAAAGTTTTGCCTTTAATGTTTCTTTACTGGCCAGTTAAAACACTTAAACACTGTTTTATTGAATAAAAAGAGATTTTATTTCATTAAAATACACCACATGAAGCTTAGTAAGAGGCTTGTAAATTTTATTGCACACTCGCCGAGAACGATTGTGAATACCAGGCTGCAACAATTTTGTTTCTTCCACAGTGGCATGTAGTATCTCCCTCACTGACCTCCTTGTATTCTAAAATTCTCACCATTAGTTTGACTATCTGGGATCAAGGTGTTTGTTAAAATGCACAAATGTGGGGCACCTGGGTGGCTCAGTTGGTTATAATGCGTCAGACTCAGTTTCAGCTCAGGTCCTGATGGCAGGGTCTTGAGATCAAGCCCCGTGTCACACTCCACGCTCAGCACAGATTCTACTTGGCATTCTCTCCCTCCCCCTCTGCTCCTCCCCTTGCACGCGCTTTCTCTCTCTTCAAATAAACAAATAAAATCGATAAAATGCACAAATGTTACCTAGGAGGAAATGCACAAAAAACCATTATGAGAATCTTAGAGCAACAAAAACAGGACAGATATTTTGTGACTTTGATGAGATGAGGGTGATAAAGAGAGATCCAAGATAATGTAGAATTGTCTCAAACTATCTGAAGGCCAATCAAATAGAAAAGGATTTAAGATTTTATTTTATTTTATTTTATTTTTTATTTATTTGACAGAGAGAGACACAGCGAGAGAGGGAATGCAAGCAGGAGGAGTGGGAGAGAGAGAAGCAGGCTTCCCGCGGAGAAGGGAGCCCGATGTGGGACTCGATCCCAGGACCCTGGGATCATGACCTGAGCTGAAGGCAGACGCTTAACAACTGAGCCACCCAGGCGCCCTAGAAAAGGATTTAGACTTAGTCTGTTTGGTCCCAAGACCAGGACCAGTGGGTAAAATTTGCAGGGCATCAGGATTAGCTGAATATAAGGAAGATTTTTTTCATAATCCTAACAGAACAAATACAGAGTGGACTGCCCTACTAGGTAATAAGTTCTTATTACAGGTGGTGTTTCAATCAGAAGCTGCACAATTAGGAAAGATGTTGAACTCGGGATTCTTAAAGGATATGTTTATTAAATGATCTATAATCTCTTCCAACCTTGGAACTTTCTGAATCTGCTAGGTTTTGAGGTTTTTTGTTTGTTTGTTTATTTTGGGCTCCAAAGAAACGGTTTCTATATAGATTAAAGATTTGGAGAGGGGCACCTGGGTGGCTCAGTCGTTAAGCATCTGCCTTCGGCTCAGGTCATGGTCCCAGGGTCCTGGGATTGAGCCCCACATTGGGCTTTTTGCTCAGCGGGGAGCCTGCTTCTCCTTCTCCCACTCCCCCTCCCCCCGCTTGTGTTCCCTCTCTCACTGTGTCTCTCTGTCAAATAAATAAATAAAATCTTAAAAAAAAAAAAAGATTTGAGAGATGAAGTGGAATATGGGGAAAAGGCCACCCTGATAGACCTATGCCTTCTATATAGTGAGGATAACAATACCTACCATTGTTGTAAATATTGAACGGGATACTACTTGTTAAGTACTTTGTACTATGCCTAACATATTTGGCAGTGGTCAATAAAAAGTGACTGTATTAATCATGATAGGCTAGGTTATGCTGTAATGACAAACAGCACCCAAATCTTAATGACTTATAGTAGCAAGATTTATTTCTTTTTTTTGAAATTTTTTATTTATTCATTTGAGATAGAGAGATACAGAGAGAGAGAGAGCAGGAGCAGTGGGGAGAGACAGAGGAAGAGGTAGAAGCAGACTCCCCGCCGAGCAGGGAGCCCGACGCGGGGCTTGATCCCAGGACCTGGAGATCATGACCTGAGCTGAAGGCAGACGCTCAACCATCTGAGCCACCCAGGCGCCCCTAGCAAGGTTTATTTCTCACTCACAATATTGTGAACTGGCTGCAGCTTTGTTCCACATCAACTTTACTGCAGGACCCAGGCGTTCTATCTGAAACATTGCCTGTTTTATGGATGAGGAAAAAGAGGCAGGCAGACCACTCACAGGCTCTTAAAGCTTCTACCCAGAACTCATACATGCCACCAATTTTATTAGTCAGAGCAAATCATATGGTGTGGTGGTTTTCTTTCTTCTTTTTTAAATCAGTAATTATGATTTTTTTTAAAGATTTTATTTATTTGACAGAGGGCGCACAAGCAGGAGGAGTGGCAGGCAGAGGGAGAAGCAGGAATCCCAGGACCCTGGGATCATGACCTGAGCTGAAGGCAGACGCTTAACAACTGAGCCACCCAGGCGCCCCTAGAAAGTTTTATCTTTTTATAAAGTCCAGTTTATCATCTTTTTCTTTTATAGTTAGTGCTTTTCTGTCTTCAGAAATCTTTGGCAATATCAAGATTACAATGTTTCCTTTTAGAATTAGCAATATATATTTTATCTCTCTTTAGGAGGAAGCTAACCTTTAAATGGGCCTACAATGTACCAGGCCCTTGCAATACATAATTGGATCTATAATGTGATTGCAGTCTTCTGGGTCCTGGGATCGAGCCCTGCATCGGGCTCCCTGCTCCGCAGGAGGCCTGTTTCTCCCTCTCCCACTCACCCTGGTGTGTTCCCTCTCTCACTGTGTCTCTCTCTGTCAAGTAAATAAATAAAATCTTTAAAAAAAAAAAGAAATTTTATCTTTATGTAAATAATGGACCTCATATTGACTACATTTGTGGCTGACAAGTGGAAGACCAAGAACACTGGAGAAGTTGCTCAGGAAGATACAGAGAGCAGCTAGGAAGATAGACAGACAATTATATAAAAAACAAACATATAAACAGAACCCCCAAGCTCTGAAATTACAAATGGGATCTGGGAAGAATGACAGTAATAAAACCTCATACAAGGGGTAATCTAGGGATAGTAAACCTCATGTATTGCCAGTGTGACAAGTTGAAAAAGTTCCTACAGACTTGGGTTCTAGGATGAGAGCCTTAAAGACCATACAGCCATAGATGAGCTGACCCCTGGACAGGGCCTGCAGAAATACTCTGCTCTCTTATTCCTCTCACTTATTAATACTTGATTTGCCCTGAGTCTGTGTCTGAAAAGTGAAAGGAGGATGAAGAATTCATACCACCAGCATCTCCTCTACCCTTCACTGGGGTTGTGCACAATCTGAGGTCAGAGAGAAATGTGAAAAAAAAATTGTATCCGGTATGCTGATAAACTTACCTTCCCTCCAGGTAGCTCTAAGTTCTTTATATCCTGACTCTACTACTCAATTTTACAAAGAGAGCTACTCCTCTCTTTCCCTATCTCAAGACCTGAATTCCTTCATCCTCATTTCAGGATTTTTTACTAATACCCCTTTCCCTTCTGCCTTAGTCCCAGCATTCACACAAAGTCAGCTTGGAGTAAGCATTGGCCGGTTTATAGACATTGAAAACTCTCTTTAAAGCTCAAGCATGGCTTTGGCTTTGTTTGTTCAAGATTTTCATAATGGAAATTTATATTGGTTTTCTGGTTATAAAGGAAATAAAGGCTCATGAAAAGGAAACAATGTGGCAATAAAATATCAAAGCCCTCCAGAATTTTTATTATGCATATACAAATACACACACACATATTTTTACAAAACTGGCATCATAAGATGCGTTCTACTCTATAATTTTTTCCATTAATAAATTGTGGTCTTTCTATGTCAGTACTAACAGATCTTTCTTCTTCTTCTTAGAACAGCATAACAAAGAAGCTATAAAATCTGGAAAAATAGGCAAGTACACATAACAACTGATTTATTGATATATTACAATATCATATCAATATGATTCAGTGTTTTGTCCTTCATTAGTTTAATGAACTGTGCAAATTACAATGGACATGGTTCATAAAATGCAGTATTTCCGTCAATCCCAACATATGCATCTGAAGTGTGTTGCCTCAGTTGATTGTGGCATTGGTTTCATTGTCCCCTCTGTTGTTAAACTAGAAGAGGTAACCAAGGGGGTGACTGATTTTTTTACAAATCTGTGTTTCTAGACTCTGTGGCCACTATATATGTCACTGAGTAGGTATATTGTAGTTTATTTAACCAATTGGTTTTTTCTTTTTTTTAAATCAGGCTCTGTGCTGAGCAAGGAGCCCGATGCCGGACTCTTTCCCAGGACCTTAGGATCATGACCCGAACTGAACGCAGCCGCTTAACTGGCTGAGCCACCCAGGCGTCCCTAACCAATCCTTTTTTTAAAACTCAACAGAAAACATTTAATTGAAAGGAGATATTTAGGGGCACCTGGGTGGCTCAGTCGTTAAGCGTCTGCCTTCGGCTGAGGTCATGGTCCCAGGGTCCTGGGATTGAGTCCCGCGTTGGGCTCCCTGCTCAGCAGGAGGCCTGCTTCTCCCTCTCCCACTCCCCCTGCTTGTGTTCCTTCTCTTGCTGTGTCTCTCTCTGTGAAATAAATACAATCTTAAAAAAAAGTAGATATTTAGTTTGCAAAGATAATTTTTAATCATACTTCATTTCATGTGCTCTTATTTTAACTTAATTTTAGGGTTCACTACAATTTTCAATTCAATTCTGAGATTTTTAAAATTGAAGTATAATTAACATACAATGTTATATTAGTTTTAGGTGTACAACATATTGATTCAACAATTCTGTGCATTACTCAGTGCTCACCATGATAAGTGTAGTCATCATACAACATTATTACAATGTTATTGACTATATTTCCCATGCTGTACTTTTCATCTCCATGACTTACTTATTTTATAACTAGAAATCTGTACCTCTTAATCCCCTTCACCTATTTTGCCCATCATCCTACCAACCTCCCCTCTGGCAACCACCAGTTTGTCCTCAACACCAAACAAACAAACAAACAAATAATCTGATTAAAAAGTGGGCAGAGGACCTGAATAAACATTTTTCCAAAAAAGACATACCAATAGCCAACAGACAGATGAAACCTCATTAATCATCAGGAAAATACAAATCACAACCACCATGAGATATCACCTCACCCCAGTCAAAATGGCTAATATCAAAAAGATAAAAAATAAATGTTGGCAAGGATGTGGAGAAAAGGGAGCCCTCATGCACTGTTGGTGGGAATGTAAATTGGTGCAATCACTGTGAAAAACAGTATGGAGATTCCTCATAAAATTAAAAATAGAAATACCATATGATCCAGCAATTCTGCTACTGGGTATTTACAAGTGAAAAATACTAATTCAAAAAGATGTATGTGCCCCTATGTTTATTGCAGCATTATTTACAATAGTCAAGAAATGGAAGAAAGCCCAAATTTCCATCTATAGATGAATAGATAAAGAAGATATGATGTGTATATAATTCACATAGCATAAAAATTACCACTTTAAGAAAACCAAAGCTGGTGGCATCATAATTCCAGACTTCAAGCTCCATTACAAAGCTGTAATCATCAAGACAGTATGATACTGGCACAAAAACAGACACATAGATCAATGGAACAGAACAGAGAACCCAGAAATGGATCCTCAACTCTATGGTCAACTAATCTTCGACAAAGCAGGAAAGAATATCCAATGGAAAAAAAGACAGTCTCTTCAACAAATGGTGTTGGGAAAATTGGACAGTCACATGCAGAAGAATGAAAGTGGACCATTTCCTTACACCATATGCACAAATAGACTCAAAATGGATGAAAGACCTAAATGTGAGACAGGGATCCATCAAAATCCTAGAGGAGAACACAGGCAGCAATCTCTTCGACCTCGGCCACAGCAACTTCTGGCTAGACGTGTCTCCAAAGGCAAGGGAAACAAAGGCAAAAATGAGCTATTGGGACTTCATCAAGATAAAAAGCTTTTGCACAGCAAAGGAAACAGTTGACAAAACCAAGAAACAACCTACAGAATTGGAGAAGATATTTGCAAATGTCTCATCAGATAAAGGGCTAGTATCCAAAATCTATAAAGAACTTATGAAACTCAACACCCAAAGAACAAATAATCCAGTCAAGAAATAGGCAGAAGACATGAACAGACATTTCTCCAAAGAAGACATCCAAATGGCCAACAGACACATGAAAAAAATGCTCAACATCACTCGGCATCAGGGAAATACAAATCAAAACCACAATGAGATACCACCTCACACCAGTCAGAATGGCTACGATCAACAAGTCAGGAAATAACAGATGTTGGCGAAGATGTGGAGAAAGGGGAACCCTCCTACATTGTTGGTGGGAATGCAAGCTGGTGCAGCCACTCTGGAAAACAGTATGGAGTTTCCTCAAAAAGTTAAAAATAGAGCTACCCTATGACCTAGCAATTGCACTACTAGGTATATACCACAAAGATGCAAATGTAGTGATCCGAAGGGGTACCTGCACCCCAGTGTTTATAGCAGCAATGTCCACAATAGCCAAACTATGGAAAGATCTCAGATGTCCATCGACAGATGAATGGATAAAGAAGATGTGGTCTATAAATATACAATGGAATATTACTCAGCCATCAAAAAATGAAATCTTGCCATTTGCAAGGACGCGGGTGGAACTAGAGGGTATTATGCTAAGTGAAATAAGTCAATCAGAGAAAGACAATTATCATATGATTTCACTCATATGTGGAATTTAAGAAACAACAGAGGATCACAGGGGAAGGGAAGGAAAAATTAAAACAAGATGTAATCAGAGAGGGAGATAAACTGTAAGAGACTCTTAATCATAGGAAAAAAACTGACGACTGCTGGAGGGGAAGGGGGTGAGGGAATGGGGTAACTGGGTGATGGACATTAAGGAGGGCACATGATGTAATAAGCGCTGCATATTATATAAGACTGATGAATCACTGAACTCTACCTCTGAAACTAATAATACACTATATGTTAATTAATTGAATTTAAATTTTAAAAAGAAACCAATCTGCTTTCACATAACTTATGTAAAAAATTAACCATTTTAATATTTATATTTCAGTGGTGTTAGTATATTTACTATGTTGTGCAACATAAACCATCTCTGGTTGTTTTATATTTGTTTTTAATGGTTTTTATAATAAAATAAAACAAATGCAGAACCCCCCCACACACATACTGAGCTTAATGAATTATTATAAAGTGAACTCCTCTTTAACAAGTACCAAGTCAAGAAATAAAACTTTGTTAGTTCCCTTAGAAGCCCTCCTTGTACCTCATGCCAGTCATATGCACCTTCCTCCTCTCAAAAATAACTACTCTCCAGACTTTTATAGTAGTCGTTTCCTTGCATTTTTTTTTTAAAAGATTTTATTTATTTATTTGACAGAGAGAGACAGTGAGAGAGGGAACACAGCAGGGGGAGTGGGAGAGGGAGAAGCCAGCTTCCCGCGGAACAGGGAGCCCAGTGCGGGGCTCGATCCCAGGACCCTGAGATCATGACCTGAGCCGAAGGCAGACGCTTAACGACTGAGCCACCCAGGCGCCCCGCATTTTTATAGTCTTATTACCTGTGTGTGATACTACAGTTTAGTCTTTAAATCTCTTTTAATTTATTTTTCTCATCCCCCTCTTTTCCTTAGAGTTTATCTGTTGAAGAACCTGGTCCATTTGCCTTGTAGAATTCCCACAGTCTGGATTTTACCACTTTCATATTCAAGGTGCGGTTCAGCATTGTACTGTGTCCTCTGTATTGACTAAAAATTAGCAGCTAGATGCAGAGGCTTGATCAGACTCAGGTTTGACGTCTTTGACAAGACTACCCATTATGTGTGGTTGCCTGATTGTCCCTTTTTTTGGTGGTGTTAGCAGCCATTGATGCTCTTTCCCTAGATTCATTAATTCATTGAGGACTAGAAACATGACTTTCTAATCCTTTCTTTTTTATTTATTTTCTGAAATACTTCTGTAAAGAGATGCTTTCAAAAATCTACTATTTACTTACCCAGTGGTACAATTCATAAAGGACAGGCAGGATAAATGCTTGATTCATTTCCTTTATTTGCCAATATTCAAGATAATCAATTGGTTTCCTATCATACTCCAAATTGACCAGTTTTTAAAAATATGATTATAAGCTCAAGGATTTTAGCATATTTAATCAAGTTTACTCCATTCCATGTATTATTTAAATTGACACTCCATTTGTCCCATTTTTGCTCAGTGAGAGCTTCTTTAAGTTGTTTCTTAAGGCCTTTTGGCACGACCAGTTGTTGTTGACACCTTTCTTGCCAGATGGTGTAAAAAAATTTTCCAAATTTGCCTCATACTTTTCCAGTCCCAGATCTAGAATCAACTATTTCTCTAGGACATCCTAGTTTCTTTTAGTGGGAAATGGTATTTTAAGATCACAATCAGGGCATTAAGGATTCTTATTACTACTGGGTAGGTCATTGTTTCTAGACCTTCTCTGTGTTAACATCTTCCCTTAGGTTTTGATAGTTTCACTGTAATGTATCTAGGTATGGGTTTAGGTTTATTAATATGCTCAGTATCCATTATGCTTCTTACATCTGAGGTTTTTATTTCCTACATCAATTTTGAAAAATGTTTGATTTCATTAGAAACTCCAATCAGTTTTCTAAAATGGTTATATAATTTTGCACTCCCATTCACAATGTACAAGCATTCCAGTGATTCCATATATTCATCAACAATTGATATTATCAGCCTTTTAATTATAGCCAATCTGGCAAGCATGTAATGGTATCTCATTTTGGTTCTTATTTGCATTACCTAGACGAGGAATGATATTGAGCACCTTTTCATATATTTGTTGGCCACCTGGATATCTTTTGTGACGTTTTCAGACTTCGCTTAGTTTTTTAACTGGGTTGTTCTCTCTCTCTTTTTTTTATAGATTATTAGGAATTCTTTATATTATCATTATCAGAAGTTCAGAAATAACAGAAGTAAAACCAGTGAAACACTGAAGTAGTAAATAGTTAAAGTTTATTGTGCACATACCAAAAACACAGTTGGGAAACCAAAGCATGGAATGAAGCTCAGGGGTATATAATGTAGCTTATATAGTGAGAAAGCAATGACTGTTTATTCTTCACAGTGACTGGTTATAATATTAAAATTCTTTAAGTGATAGTGAATTGGTTAGTAGTTACCTCATATCCATCTTGACAAACAGTTTAAGTTTTGCTTAGATTTCCAAGGCATAAGCAAGAAATGACCCAGGTCATGTTAATCTTGTAAAATAAGCTAAATTAAGCTTTGTGGTATGACTAAACTGGTTTTGTCTGCTCAGAGAGTTTTCAAGGCTGGCCTCCTATTGGTTTTTTGGTTTTAAAACAAATTTTTTAAAGATTTAATTTCTGTATTTCACCTAATATTTCAGAATCCATAAAACTGAGTAACCCACAAAGTAGGATGTTTCATATGATCATTATTTTTTGCCCATTTGCTGTTTTTTTCTTTAAAAGTCTTAAAAAATAGGGGCGCCTGGGTGGCTCAGTCATTAAGTGTTTGCCTTTGGCTCAAGTCATGGTCCCAGCATCCTGGGATCGAGCCCCGCATCGGGCTCCCTGCTCAGCGGGGAGTCTGCTTCTCCCTCTCCCACTCTCCCTGCTTGTGTTTCTGCTCTTGCTAACTCTCTCTCTCTTTCTGTAAAATAAATAAATAAAATCTTTTTTTAAAAAAAGTCTTAAAAATATATGGAATGCTTCACGAATTTGCATGTCACCCTTGTGCAGGGACTATGCTAATCTTCTCTGTATTGTTCCAATTTTAGTATATATGCTGCCGAAGCAAGCACTGGTCTCCCTTTGTTTTTGATTTTACCACATTTTCTGGATACAAGTCATTTAACAGATGTATGTTTTGGAAATATTTTTTTTCCCAGTCTGTGGCTTGCCTTTTCACTTTCTTAATGGTGTCTGTTGATAAGCTCATTCGACTGACTCTTGCTTATTGTGGAATATTTTATTGCACATTTTGTAATTTTTAAGAGCTCATCTTTGGCAGGGCTTTCTTTATCTGTGTGGATTTTGTGTGATCTAAGTTGAGATTGTCCTCTCTGGAGAGGTTTAGTATTTGCTTTTGTCAAATGCCTCAATATAGGACCAGTTTTTTACCTTAATGTTTTGGCTTTAAGGTCCTAAAAAACATGTAGTTAGGGTAAATGTGATTCTCAAACCCAACTGAGGGTGGGCCTATTGTTGCAAATTCTTGAGGGAGACCTTTTTCATGCAGAGCAAGGCTAAAATAGATATACCCTCTTATTATTTCTCTGTAATGATGAAAGAACTCTGGTTCATTCTTTGACTAAAGGTCCCAGTTTTCCCTGAGCATCCTGCTTTATTTTCTGTTCATGTGTCTTTTAAAAAACCAGGTCCTTGATTACCAAGATAAGCAATCTCCTCCACTCCACCATCTATAGGATCAATTTATGTTCATCCTATAGTTTTAGCTCCTTTATTTTTTGTCCCAGGACTTGGGGGGAGGAGGGAAAAGAGTCCCTGGACTATTACTTTCATAAAAGTTCAAATATACATTTAAAATAATGTTCATAGGGGCGCCTGGGTAACTCAGATGGTTGGGCGTCTGCCTTCGGCTCAGGTCGTCATCCCAGGGTCCTGGGATCGAGTCCCTCATTGGGCTCCCTGCTAGGCAGGGAGCCTGCTTCTCCCTCTGCCTCTGCCTCTCTCTCTCTCTGACTCTCATGAATAAATAAATAAAACATTTAAAAATAAATAAAATAAAATAATGTTCATGGGAGGAGCTTGGGAAGATGGAAGAGTAGGAGGACCTTAAGTTCACCAGGGCCCACATTTACAACTAGATATTAATCACATCCATGTAGGTAAACTGGAGAGCAATACGAAATCTGGTAGAACAAACTCCACAACTAAATGTAGAGAACAAGCTGCATCCAAGAGGTTAAGAAGGGCAGAAATGGTGGTCAGGAGCTCCCCTCAGGAGGGAAAGAGCTGTGGCATGGAGAGGGAGAAAGAAATGGCCCCTTGCACCAGGGAGCTCACACAGGGAAGATGAATCCCCATAACATCTGGCTTGAAAACCAGAGGGGCTGAATTACGTGAGTTTGACCTGGAGCCTTGAGCTTTAAATGTCAGCTGGCCCAGTGCTGGGCAAGCCTGGAGGGTGAGTGATAGCTGGGTCCCCACCCTTAGAGAGTAGTCTATGGAGAGGCAACATAGAAGCAACAGTTTGCACAATGCCTAGGCCAAATGGGAGGAAATCTGTTTATACTGATTTCAGACTGCGTTGGGGGACTTCTCTGGGACCAAAGGAGCTGGCAGGTGCCATTTTCCTCCCCAACCCCAGCATAAACACAGAGACACTTGTGGGAGGCTGCCCTACACAAACACTTGCTACCTGACCTGCTAGCAGTGTGCCCCACCCATGTGTTCTCATGAGAACTTCCCCACTCCAAGCCTGGTGGCCTCAGCCCTGGGCTAAGTGAAAATTTTAATGTCTGTGTACCCTGTCCACACGGTGAGTGTGCCCCTGGCTACCACCACAGACCACCACAGCCACTGTGCTTCAGGGGACTGGCTTAGGACTATTGGCTCAGTGCAAGTTTTGCTAACACCCCTGCCCTGCCCTGCCCCTGAGCCCTCCTTTGGTCATGCTCCCTAGTTGTTGGCCTGCTGGGTTCTCACTAACACCACAGAGAACAAGCACAGCCCACAACAGGCAGAGAGTCAGCACAGATGTCTGAACTGAAAGAAAAAGCAACAAACACAACAGCAGGATGCAAGCAACACACAAAGGAGACTCCCTGGAAGTGCCAGGTTCTGGTGAACAGGGGTCACTGCCCTGCAGGGCACTACAGAACCTCTTTTTCATTTAGCCATTACTTTCAAGAGCAAAAGATGTAGCTGACTTGCCTAACACATAGAAACAGACACAGAGAAGTAGACAAAATGAGGAGACAGAAGAATGTGTCCCAAATGAAAGTACAGGACAAAATCACACAAGGAGATCTAAGCAAAACGGAAATAAGTAATATGCCTGATAAAGAATTTAAAGTAATGATCATAAAGATTCTCACTGGACTTCAGAAGAGGGTGGAGGACATCAGTGAGACCCTTGACAAAGAGATAAAAAATAACATATCAGAGATGAAGAACTCCATAAGTGAAATTAAAAATACACTAGATGAGGGGCACGTGGGTGGCTCAGTTGGTTGAGTGTCTGCCTTCAGCTCAGGTCATGATCCTGGCGTCCTGGGATCGAGCCCTACATTGGGCTCCCTGCTCAGTGGGGAGTCTGCTTCTCCCTCTGCCTCTGCCTTTCTCCCCCCACCCTCTCTCTGTCTCTCATGAGTAAATAAATAAAATCTTTTAAAAATACACTAGGTGAAATAATAGTAGGCTACAGGAAGCAGAGGGATATATAAGTGACCTGAAGGATAGAGTAATGGAAAGCAATGAAGCTGAATGAGTGAGAGACAAACTAATACTGCATAATGAGAATAGACTTAGAGAATTCAGTGACTCCATCAAGCATAATAGCATTCACATTATAGGAATTCCAGAAGGAGAAGAGAGAGAAAGGGGAGCAGAAAATTTATTTGAAGAAATAAGAGCTGAAAACTTCCTGAATCTGGGGAGGGAAAAGAGATCCAGATTCAGGAGGCATAGAGATCCCCTAACAAATTCAACCCAAAGAAGGCTACACCAGGACACATAGTAATTAAAATGGCAAAAAATAGTGATAAAGAAAGAATTTTAAAGGTTGCAAGAGAAAAGAAGACGGTACATGCAAAGGAAACCCCGTAAGCCTATCAGCTGATTTTTCAGCAGAAACTTTGCAGGCCAGAAGAAAGTGGGACAATATATTCAAAGTGCTGAAAGGGAAAAATCTGCAACCAAGAGAACTCTATCCAGCAAGGCTGTCATTCAGAATAGAGGTGATATAAACAGTTTTCAAAAAAAAAAAAAACAGTTTTCCAGACAAACAAAAGTTAAAAGAATTCATGACCACTAAACCAGCCCTACAAGACTGTTAAGGGGGATTCTGTGAGTGGAAAACAAAAACCATAAGTAAGGAAAACAGGAAGCATAAAAGCAAAAAAATTAAGTATATCTGTAAGAGTCAGGAGAAGTGCAAAATAAAAGGATGTAAAATATGATACATCTGAAACATGGAGGGGAGAGGAGCAAAGAATGAGTTCAAAATTAGGCGACTATCAGCTTAACATAGACTGCTATATGCAGAAGATATTATATATATAAACCGTATGGTAACCACAAATCAAAAAACAGTAATCAATATGTAAAAAATAAAGAGTAAGGAATCCAAGTATTTTGCTAAAGAAAGCCAACTAATCATGAGAGAGGAGAGCAAGAGAAGGAACAGGGAGGAACTACAAAAACAACCATAAAACAAGCAACAAAATGCCAATAAATACACACATATCCACAATTACATCTGAACATAAATGGACTAAATGCTCCAGTCAAAAGACATAGGGTGATGGAATGGATAAGAAAATAACAATCTATATGCTGCCTACAAGAGACTCATTTCAGACCTAAGTCACCTCCAGATTGTAAGTGAGGGGATGGAGAAATATTTATCATGCAAATGGAAGTGAAAAGAAAGCCAGAGTAGCAATACTTGTATAGTAAAAATAGACTTTAAAACAAAGGCTGTAACAAGAGACAAAATAGGACACTATATAATCTTAAATGGTACAATCCAACAAGAAGATACAACAATTGTAAATATTTATGCACCCAACATGGGAGCACCCAAATATATAAGGCAGTTAATAACAAACATAAAGGAACTAATCAATAGTAATACAATAATGGTAGGGTACTTTAACACCCCACGTTCATCAATAGACAGATCATCCAAACAGAAAACCAACAAGGAAACAGTGGCTTTGAATGACATATGGGACCAAATGGATCTAACAGATATATTCAGAACATTCCATCCTAAAAGGGAGCAGAATGCACCTCTTTTCAAGTGTACATGAAACATTCTCTAGAATAGATCACATATTAGGCCACAAACCAAGTCTCAACAAATTCAAAAAGAGCAAAGTCATACCATACATCTTTTCTCACCACAATGCTATGAAACTAGAAATTAACCACAAGAAAAAACCTGGAAAGCACACAAACATATGGAGGTTAAAAAACATGCTACTAAACAATGAATAGGTCAACCAAGAAATCAAAGACAAAATTAAAAAAAACACATGGAGACAAATGAAAATGTTACATGAAAATGAAAACACAATGGTCCAAAATCTTTGGGATGTAGCAAATGCTGTTCTAAGAGGGAAGTTTATAACCATACAGGCATACCTTGAGAAGCAAGAAAAATCCCAAATAAACAATCTAACCTTACATCTAACAGAACTAGAGAAAGAACAATAAGCAAAACCCTAAGCTAGTAGAAGGAAGAAATAATAAAGATTAGAGCAGAAATAAGCAAAATAGGAGTTGGTTCTTTGAAAAGATCAACGAAATCAATAAACCTTCAGTCAGACTCATAAAAAAAGGAGGACTGAAATAAATAAAATCAGAAATGAAAGCTGAGAAAAACAACTGACACCACAGAAATATAAAAGATTGTAAGAAAATAGTATGAAAGATTATATCCCAACAAATTGGACAACCTAGAAGAAATGGATAAATTCTTAGAAACATGTAACCTTCTAAAACTCAATCAGAAAGAAATAGCAAATTTGAACAGACTGATTACTAGGAATGAAATTGAATCAGTAATAAAAAAACTCCCAACAAACAAAAGTCCAGGGCCAGATGGCTTCACAGGTGAATTCTACCAACCATTTAAAGAACAGTTAATACCTATTCTTCTCAAACTATTCCAAAAATTAGGAAAGGAAGAAAAGCTTCCTAATTCATTCCATGAAGCCAAAATTACACTGATCCCAAAACCAGATAAAGACACTACAAAGTCAATATCTCTGATGAACATAGATGCAAAAATCCTCAACAAAATATTAGCAAACCAAATCCAATGGTACATTAAAAAAAATCATTCACCACTATCAAGTGGGGTTTATCCCTGGAATGCAAGTGTGGTTCAATAATTGCAAGTCAATCAATGTGATACATCACATCAATAAAAGAACGGATAAAAACCATATGATCATTTCAATAGATGCAGAAAAAGTACTTGACAAATTACAACATCCATTCATAATAAAAAGTCTCAACAAAGTAGGATTAGAAGGAACATACCACAGCATAATAAAGGCCATATATGAATACCCACAACTAACATCATACTAAATGGTGAAAAACTGAGAGCTTTTCCCCTAAGGGGATAGGGATATCCACTCTTATCACTATTATTTAACAGTACTGGAAATCCTAGCCACAGCAATCAGACAAAAGGGAGGGATACAAGGCATCCAGATTGGTAAAGAAGAAGTAAAACTTTCACTCTTTGCAGACATACTATACATAGAAAACCCTAAAGACTCCACCAAAAAACTATTAGAACTGATAAATGAATTCAGTAAGGTTGCAGGATACAAAATCAATGTATAGAAACCTGTGCCATTTTTATATACTAATAATGAAGCAACAGAAAGAAAAATTAGGAAAGCAATCCCATTTACAATTTCACCAAAGATAATAAAATACCTAGGAATAAACTTAACCAAGGAGGTGAAAGACCTGTACTCTGAAAATTATAAAATATTCATGAAAGATATTGAAGACAACACAAACAATTGGAAAGATATCCCATGCCCATGGATTGGAAGAACAAATATTGTTAAGATGTCCATACTACCCAAAGCAACCTACAGATTTAATATAGTCCCTGTCAAAATACCAACAACGTTTTTCACAGAACTAGAACAAACAATCCTAAAATTTATATGGAGCCACAGAAGACCCTGAATAGCCAAAACAATCTTGAAAAAGACAAACAGGGGTGCCTAAGTGGTACAGTCGTTTAAACATCTGACTCTTGGTTTCAGCTCAGATCATGATATCAGGGTTGTGAGATCAAACTCCACATTGGCTCCGCTCTCAGCTCAGAGTCTGCTTAAGTTTCCCTCTGCCCTTCCCCCGCTCTCTCCCTCTGTCTCTCAAATAAATAAATCTTTAAAAAAAGAAAAAGAAGAACAAAACTGGAGGTATCACAATTCTGGACTTCAAGTTATATTGTAAGCTGTAGAAATCAAAAGAATATGGTCCTGGCACAAAAATAGGCACATAGATCAATGGAATAGAATAGAAAACCCAGAAATAAACCCACGTTTATATGGTTAATCTCTGAGAAAGGAGGAAAGAATATGCAATGGGAAAGAGACAGCTTCTTCAACAAATGGTTTTGGGAGAACTAGATGGCTACTTGCAAAAGAATGAAACTGTACTATTAGCTTACACAAAGAAATTTCTTACACAAAGAAAATTCAAAATGGATTAAGGACCTAAATGTGAGACCTGAAACTATAAAAATCCTAGAAGAAAGCACAAGCAGTAATTTCTCTGGCATTGGCCATAGCAACATTTTTCTACATATGTCTCCTGAGGCAAGGGAAACAAAAGCAAAAATAAACTATTGGGACTACATCAAAACAAGAAGCTTCTGTAGAGCAAAGGAAACAATCAACAAAACTAAAACACAACCTAACTGAATGGGAGAAGATATCCGCAAATGACATATCCAATAAAGGGTTAGTATCCAAAATACATAAAGAACTGATACAACCCAAAAAGCAAATAATCCAATTAAAAAATGGTTACAAGACATGAACAGACATTTCTCCATAGAAGACATACAAATGGCCAACAGATACATGAAAAGATGCTCAACATCACTCATCATCAGGGAAATGCACATCAAAACCGCAATGAGATATCCCCTTGTAAAACATAAGAAACAACATGTGTTGGAGAGGATGTGGAGAAATAGGAACCCTCATGCTCTATTGGTGGGAGTGCAAACTGGTACAACCACTGTGGAAAACGGTATGGAGTTTCCTCAAAAAGTTAAAAACGGAACTACCCTATATTCCAGTAATCACACTACTGGATATTTACCAAGAAAATACAAAAACACTAATTCAAAGGGATACATGCACCCCTATGTTTATTGCAGCATTATTTACAATAACCAAATTATGGAAGCAGTCCAAATGTCCATCGATAGATGAATGGATAAAGATGTGGTATATATATACAATGGAATATAATTCAGCCATAAAAAGAATGAAATCCTGCCATTTGCAATAACATGGATGGAGCTAGAGAGAATAATGATAAGCAAAATAAGCCAGTCAGAGAAAAACAAATACTATATGATTTCACTCATATGTGGAATAAGAAACAAAACAAAAGAGCAAAAGGAAAAAAAAAGGAGAGACAAACCAAGAAATGGACTCTTTTTTTTTAAAGATTTTATTTATTCATTTGAGAGAGAGAGAGCATGAGTGGGGGAGGGAGGAGGAGCATAGGGAGAGAGGGAGGGGAGAAGCAGACTGCCCGCTGAGCAGGGAGCCCAATTCAGGGTTTGATCCCATGACCCCGGGATCATGACCTGAGCCGAAGGCAGACACTAAACTGACTGAGCCACCCAGGTGCCCCCAAGAAACACACTCTTAACTATAGAGAACAAACTGATGGTTACCAGAAGGGAGGTGGGTGGGGGGGATGGGTGAAATAGGTGATGGGGATTAAAGAGTACATTTATCATGATGAGCACTAGTAATGTATAGAATTGTTGAATCACTACATTGTACAGCTGAAACTAATATAATACTGTGTGTTAACTATACTAGAATTAAAATTAAAAACTTAATGAAAAAATAAAATAATGTTCATGGTGGTTTAGTCAGCAATTTTGGGTGTTTTGTAGCAAAGGTTTGTCAGACAATCTGGACTGAAATCTTGCTGGAAATACAATGCCAAACATTTCTGTACCCATCACACTATTCCTTTTCTCATCTCTTCACAGTCCCTTGGGAGAAAATATATAGTAAAGATGTGAGGGCCTGTTGAGTCAACACAGGCTTTCTTGGAGTCTGAAAAGTCAAAACAGTGTAGCATAACTTCCTTCATCAAGATTCTGCTTTAATCCCTTGGTTGGCAAAGGGGAGGTGGGTGGGTAGATGTGTGAAATAAGTAAAGGGGATAAAGAGGTACAAACTTTAAGTTATAAAATAAATAAGTCATGGACATGAAAAGTACAGCATAAGGAATATAGTCAATAATACTATAATAATGTCATATGATGACAGATGGTGACTATACATATCACAGTGAGCACTGAGTAATGTATAGAATTGTTGAATCACTATGTTGTAACCTGAAGCTAATATAACATTGTATGTCAACTATACTTCAATAACAAAAATTAAATAAAATTAGTTTCCCAAATTTTTTTTAGTAACTCGAAACCTTAAAGTTATAGTAATTTAGGGCAAATGAAAGTTATTTAATATATAGATCATTTCCAAATAAAATAAAATATCAAAACATTAATTGCCTTAAAAAAGATTCTGCTTTAGGCCTTGAGGATTTTGGTAACATTTGGTTTTGCTTAATTTTACCCACATCCTCATTTTCTCAGAAACTGGCATCATGGGGGTTTTAATGGTGTCTGGAACATCAAATAGCTCTTAAAAGTAAAACTGTGATGGATTGAGTGTGAATGAATCAAACAGGGATTCAATTTCCCTTGAAATACATATGAATTTAATAATTAGCTGGAAAGTTCTTTGTAATTAAAAACAATGTTTAGGAGAATGACATTTTAGGGAAATGCAAAATGTTGCTAGACTGTACTGTTTCAGCTTATAGATTCCCTCTGAAACACTGATATCACAGTCATAGACCAAATAGTCCCTATCAGGACGTGAAAAAGTCTAGCAATTTCTGGTACACAGTAACCATCTAAGAAGTCTTAATTTCTGTTTTCCAAGTATTTCAAACACCCCTAAACTTATTTTGGTGGAAGAAACTTCTTTCATACCTGCCCTTAGGAGTTCAGAGTCTAATAGAGGAGTCAATGTGCAAACAAATGAAAGCAATAGAATGTCCACTGTATGGTGCAGAGAAAAGGACGTCCTAACTGTACATGCTACCTAAAGCAATCTAGAAAGGCAGCACAGGTGATGCTGGACCTGAGTCCTAAAAGAAAAGTTGTTTGCCTGCTGAACTTTTAGGGGCAGAGGAACAGCATGTGTAAAGATCCAGAAGTGGGAAGACAGCTTGGAATTTTTAGGAAACTACAATTAATTTGAGATGCCAAAGTATAATATAGGAGAGGGGCACAATGAGAGACAGGGGGCTGCAGGACAGTTAGAGGTCTGACTAAAGAGGAGTTGGGGTCCAAGGATCTTGGGTTTTGTACTGAACAATCAAGATTTTGATTATTATCATAGCAGCTCTGCACTTATATATATATGTGTATATATATACATATATATGTATATATATGCCTTTAAAAGGTGGTATCTTAAAATGGGTACATTTTACTGGGTATAAATCCAGTAAAATGCACCCATTTTAAGTGTATATCTTGGTGACTTGACAAATATATATACCTCTGTAACTACCACTACTCAATCTATAGAATTTTACTATTACCTCAAAAAGTTCCCTTGTGCCCCCTTCTCAGTCAGTCCTACACACACACACACCGAGGCAACCACTATAGATTTCTTTCACTATAAATTAGGTATGTCTTTCATTAAATCGAATCATATAGTATATACTCTTGTGTCTGGCTCCTTTTGCTCAGCATGATGTTTATGAGGTTCACCAATGTTGTTCTTTAGAACAGTAGCTCATCCTTTTTTACTGCTGAGATTTCATTTATATCCCACAATTTGTTTATCCAGTCACCTATTGGTAGACATTTGAGTATTTTCCAGTTTCTGGCTGTTACAAAGCTGCTATAAACATTCTTTTACAGGTCTTCATCAGCATTCTAATATGTGTTGTAGCTAATAAATTTGTCTGGAAAGACTCTACCACCCCACCCCACTAGCCGAAGTATCTGTATGTGTTGCCAGGAGTGGAGGGAGGGCAGCATGGAGAATTTTTCTCAGACTTGGACATCATAGTACCTCATTTTCCTGCAACAGTAACTGGTCCAAGGAGCAGACACGTGACCAAAGAAAGTTAGGGTTTTTTTTTTTTTTTTCCAGAAGAAAGATAATCTTTTTTTCCACTTGGGATGCAAAAATGGGACTGTAAACTTGAAGCTGTCACACCTTTCTTCCCTGGAGGCATAGAGGAAACCCTTCTATGGTAGGAAAGAATAAAAATGATGCATGGGGGAAATGGGAACAGAGGGAGAGAGAAAGAGAATCCCTATGTCCCCAGGAATCACTTATGCCTGACAGAGCACACACATTTAGACAGAATTGGGACTCCTAAGAACCTAATAAAGAAGGAAATGGAGGCTAGAGAAGGACACAGTGGAAACAGCTTAAATTCATGAATCATGTTCTCAATGTCCCGCATTCCATAGTGTCAGCCTTTTCTTTGAAATTAGACAGGGAAACTGCCAGCCAGGGGCCTTGACACAGAGGGGTAAATTGACTTCTCAGTGTGAAGTAAGATCACTAAGACAGAGAGGTCTTTCCCTACCACTCTTCCCTCTCCACCCATCCTCAATTCAGTTCAACAGATATGTATATTTTTTTAAGACTGATTTATTTATTTGAGAAAAGTGGGGGGAGAGGGAGAGGGAAGGGAAGAGAATCTCCAGCAGGCTCCCCACTGAGCACAGAACCTGACTTGGGGTTCCATCCCATGACCCTGAGATCATGACCTAAGTCGAAATCAAGAGTTGGATGCTCAACCAACTGAGCCACTCAGGTGCCCCTCAACAGATATGTATTGACATCTGCCTGTGAATGGACTAGTGTGATGGAGTTTGGGGACATAAAAATAAACTAAACACTCTCTCCCTTTCAAGACATCACATTAGTAGAGCAGGGATCACTCACTCAGCCTGGAGGTGAGGGCAGTCCTGAGCTCAATCTTAGAGAATAAAATGAGAAAGAGACAAGGGCACCAGGCACAGGTATAGAGCCGAGAAACATTCAGTGTTGTGGAGTATATGGTCAAAGACAGGGAGTAGTCAGAAGTAATGCTGGAGCAGCAGGAATTGGGTCATGAACGACCTTGAATGCCACACCAAAAAGTTTCCATTTCATGTCGTAGGCATTGGGAAGTTGTAGTAGTCTTTGGGAGATGCCATAACAAAGTACCACAGACTGGGGGGCTTAAACAACAGAAATCTATTTTCTTATGATTGTAGAGGCTAGAGGTCCAAGATCAAGGTATTGACAGGTTTGGTTTCTTCTGAGCCCTCTCGTTGGCTTGCAGATGGCTGTCTTCTCCCTCTGTCTTCACATGGTCTTCCTTCTGTTCGTGTCTGTGTCTAAATTTACCCTTTTTATAAGGATACCAGTCAGATTGGATTAGGGCAAACTCTAATGGCCTCATTTTAACTTAATTACCTCTTTAAAGACCCTGTCTCCAAACACAGTCACATTCAGAGGTACTAGAGGTTAGGACTTCAATATATGAATTTTTAGGGGACAGAATTCAGCTCATAAGAAGCCACTGAAGGATTTTAAGTAGAGAAAGGCATGAACAGATCTCTAATTCAGAAAAGTTACTGGTAATAGTGTGGAAGAGGGACTGAGGGAGGATAAGACTATAAAGGTGTAAAGGCTTGTTAGGAGGCTTTTGGAGTTGTCCAAACAAGAGTTGATAAGGGCTTGAATTAGAGAGCCTACTTTCAGACTGCTACCTGGTTAGAATATAAATCACCTCTGGATAGAGTAGCTATGAGCAGTTGATGACTTCTTCCCACTAGGACAAATTCTACTATGTAAGATGTTTTTGCACATTTGTTTTGAAGGAGAAGGGTAGGTAGAATGAGGCAGTAGGAAGTCCCATGAAGGAATCCTCAACCATATGGTTTTATAAGGCTCCCTAAGTTTGGATCATATTCCTTTACTTGTCACTGTTTCTATTCCTATTCTTACTCTTGTTATGGAGATTTATTTTTTATTATTTTTTTAAAAGATTTTATTTATTTTTTGACAGATAGAGAGAGAGACAGCGAGAGAGGGAACACAAGCAGGGGGAGTGGGAGAGGGAGAAGCAGGCTTCCCGCTGAGCAGGGAGCCCGATGCGGGACTCCATCCCAGGACTCTGGGATCATTACCTGAGCTGAAGGCAGACGCTTAACGACTGAGCCACCCACGCACCCCTGGAGATTTATTTTAGATGTGGGATAAAGACCACAAGTTATAGAGTTGAGGTCCTACTTGGAGCCTTAATTCTGGCAGTTACTAGGTGAGTAACCTTGGGAAAGTCATTTTATCACTCTGAAATTCAGTTTCCTTTTATGTGAAATGGAGATGATAATATCTAGCTCACAGGTTTGTTGAAAGAATAATGTTAGTTCTTTCTTGTTGAAAGAATTAAATGAGATCATACATGAAAAGTGTTTTTGAAAGAGCTGTACACTTGTTATTTATTCTACTTGGTACCCCAAAGGATATTTTTATGTCTATAGGTGGGAGTGGGAAGCAGAGATTCTTTACAAAGCATAGTTGTGGCTATGATTTATTGAGTTACCTGCTATGAGCTTTAGATGTGAGCCCTAGAATATCTCTTTTTTCTGGAAGAGGATCCGCAGGTCATAGGAGTTGTTGGGTAGTAGTTATATCAATATCTGAGAAAAATATGACTCTTCTATGGGCTATTTGGATCTGATTACCAGGAAAAAAAGGATTGCAGTTTGATTTCAGTAAATGCTAGAATTTGGGGGACATGTTAAATATCACTAAAATAAAGGGAAGGCAGCAAATATACAAAAGTAGAGAAAAAGAGGTGAGAGCCACAAGTGGGAGTATGAAAACAAAAGGCAAAATCAGAAAAGAAATTTAAAAAAAGGAAAAAACAAAGACTTTCCCCAAAATGTCTCTTATTTCAGACTTCTTATTCATCTTTCATTTCTTTAAGTAAAAGAACCTCAAGTGTAGGGAAAAGAACTATTCTTTTTCATATCATTTATGTATGTGTCTGGTCAATGTGAACTCATTAATAATACTATTGTTCACAAGAAACGATACCTGGAAATTTTGACTTGGGTTTGTTTTTATATATAATAATTAATATTTCTGTGAATTATATACCTCATGCAATGAGGTTATATCAATATCTGAGAAAAATATGACTCTTCTATGGGCTATTTGGATCTGATTACCAGGAAAGAAAAAGAAATGCAGTTTGATTTCAGTAAATGCTAGAATTTGGGGGACGTGTTAAATATCACTAAAATAAAGGGAAGGCAACAAATATACAAAAGCAGAGAAAAAGAGGTGAGAGCCACAAGAGGGAGTATGAAAACAAAAGGCAAAATCAGAAAAGAAATTTAAAAAAAGGAAAAAATGAAGAATATATATCCCTTGATGTAAGATTTTATTTAATTTTTTTAAAAAAGGTGATTTACCCCAGGACAGAACCGTGTCTCTGATAAAGGTTTTGAAGTGAATAAAGTTTTAAAAAACTAAAAAATAAAAAAGATGATTTAATTGATTAAACATAATGCTTTTAAAGACCATACCTCAGAGGGGAATGTTTCTTCAAAGAAGTCTGACATGTTTTCACATAAGAAAACTATTAAACTTGAAGCTGAATACTAACAATCTTCCTTGATAATCCACCAAGTTCTTATGAACTAGAAAACATGGCAAGAATTGGTCACCAGATGAGGGGGGCCTGGGTGGCTTAGTCAGTTGAGCATCCAACCCTTGATCTCATTAGGTCTTGATCTCAGGTCCTGAGTTCAGGCCCCACGTTGGGCTCTATGCTGGGCATGGAGCCTACTTAAAAAAAAAAAAAGAATTGGTCACCAGATGAGACCAGGGATCCATTTTCATTCATTCAACAGATATATATTGAACATAGGGCTTTTTGTCAGGTGGTAGGTGTAGAGTGGGTGAATCAAACAGACATAATACCTGCCTTCATGGAGCTTACCTTTATGTGGGAGAGTTAAATAGTAAATAAATTATAAACATGTAAGCAGCATATAATTACAAATTGTGATAATTTTTATGAAGGAAAAGAACACAGTGTTATGAATGAGAATAACAGTGGAAACTTGAGTGTGGGTGACTGAGGAAATGACATTTAAACTGAATCCTGAAGGATGAGTGAGAGTTAGTCCTGAGAAGAATGAAGAGAAAGTAGTCTAGGCAGAGGAAACAACATGTTTATAGCCCTGAGACAGGAAAGAGTTCATTGTGAGGTTCATCAAAGCAGGCTTGTATGGCAGATCTTGGGAGTCTAGTTCAGGTAAAGCTCAGTAAAAAAGATCCTCGTTTTGTTTCTCCCATCCTTATAGTTCATGCTGACTAGTTGCTAAGTGTCTGGGGTATGGTCAAGGCTAAAATAACTGCTAACATTTGAAACAGAGCTACCCATGAGACCAGGGCTAATTCTGTCCCTGATAAGGACAAAGATTGGGAGTGGGGATGTAACTTAAGGATTGTTTTGTGCTGGTCTCATCCTATCAATAATCAATGTTGTGGTTGGATGGGCCTTCTGGTTCTTATTATGATTGCAAAATGCCCTTCAGCAACAACCATCAGGAAACTGTGAAAAAATAAAAGTTTATTACTTATAGAACCTGGAAATTATACAGCACACCTAAGGCCACACAGCAAGGTGATACTTAGAGAGACAGCACACTGGCCTGAGGTTCTGCTTTTATTGGGGTGTTCTTGTGTAGGGGCTTAGAATTCACAGGCTCATGCATTACTGGTAAATTTAAAACACAAGAATGGGAGTTTAAAAGAAAAAACAAGTGGCCCAATTGTCAGTTGTCAGAATCAACCAAGATCTCTAAAACAAAGGAGCCTCAGTGTTGGGGCAAGGGAAACAGCCTGGCGCTTTATCTTGTTGTGTGGTTGGCAATGTGTTTAATCATGATTGTTGTCTATTATTATTATTATTATTATTAACGTATAGTTGACATACAATATGATATTACTTTCTAGTGTATAACATAGTGATTCAACAACTACATATATCATGAAATGCTCACCATGGTAAGAGTAGTTATCATCTGTCACCATACAAAGTTATTAGGGGCGCTGGGTGGCTCAGTCAGTTAAGCATCTGCCTTCGGCTCAGGTCATGATCCCAGGGTCTTGGGATGGAGTCCCGCATTGGGCTTCTTGCTCAGCAGGGAGCCTGCTTTTCCCTCTACCTGCTGCTCCCCCTGCTTGTGCTTTCTCTGACAAATAAATAAAATCTTAAAAAACAAAACAAAAACAAAGTTATTACACTGTTAATGACTATATTCCCTATGCTGTACTTTCCATCCCATGACTTGTTTATTTTATAACTGGAAGGCTAATGAGTTTTAAACATGGTTTATAGACATTGAGTAGGCATTTGCTTTTTCTGATCCCTTCTTTTTTTTTTTTTTTTAAAGATTTATTTATTTATTTTAGAGAGAGAGTGAGCAAATGAGCAGGGAGAGGGGCAGAGGGAGAGAGAATCATGAAGCAGACTTCCTGCTGAACAGGGAGCTCAATGCGGGGCACGATCCTAGGACCCCGAGATCACGACCTGAGCCAAATCAAGAGTCAGCCGCTTAACCAACTGAGCCACCAGGAGCCCCTCTGATCCCTTCTTAAAATTCAGATTCTAAAGAACCACCAGCTTTCTTTTTACCCAGACTTCTTCAACAAAACTGGAAAAGGTATTAATCTTTATACTTGGTGACTAATGACATACATTTGAGGTTGCTTCTTTTAATATTTGCATTTTAGCCAGCTTTTATAACTTTACACCTTTCCCCCTCAATATTGAGATCAGTGGCAAAAGAGATGTTAGAAATCAGAAAGTCATGGGACGCCTGGGTGGCTCAGTTGCTTGGGCATCTGCCTTTGGCTCAGGTCATGATCCCGGCATCCTGGGATCGAGCCCTGCAGTGGGCTCCCTGCTTGACGGGGGAGCTTGCTTCTCCCTCTCCCTCTGCCCACCTGCCTGTCTGCCTACTTGTATCTCTCTCTCTCTCTGTCAAATAAATAAATAAAATCTTTAAAAAAAAAAAAAAGAAAAGAAATCAGAAAGTCAACCATAAAATTCCATATTCACCTTCTTCCCAGGCAGACCAAACTGGAACCCTCTAAACTTGGTCCCTAGAACCTTCTGGATCAGAGGAACATGTGTCTTCCTAGTCCTCTATATTTGTTGGCTTCTTTGCTTTCAGTGACATGAGCAGTCTCCTCCAATGCCCTGCTGGCTACTCCTCCAAGAAAGCCCAGGAAAAGCTCTCCCTCCTCTGCCTTTATATGTCCTTTCCCTCCCTCTGTCCAAGTCTCCCATGTCTATTTGGTGCTATTTTAATTAACATTTAATGACATGTTCATACCACAATCCTTCTTAGCTGGCATTCTGTAACAATATCTCTTTGCTACCTAATTGCCTAGACTGATAATAAGGAGATCTTAAAAAAGAGCCTTGAGCGCCTGGGTGGCTCAGTTGGTTAAGCGACTGCCTTCGGCTCAGGTCATGATCCTGGAGTCCCGGGATTGAGTCCCACATCGAGTCCCACATCGGGCTCCCTGCTCTGCGGGGAGTCTGCTTCTCCCTGTGACCCTCCTCCCTCTCATGCTCTCTGTCTCTCATTCTCCCTCTCGCAAATAAATAAAATCTTTAAAAAAAAAAAAAAAAAGAGCCTTGTTGGAATTAATCCTTTTTCCATACAACACTATTACAGTACCCACAGGCAATTAATCATGAATGCAGTCATATGACTAAAGCATGGATTTACACATACATCATGCTTTTATAATTATTTCCAAACAACCTCCTGTCCACTCCCAGTTTATACCAGAATCCCACATGTAGCTCTTCTAGTCACAGTAAAAATAGCAATTTCCCAAACTATATTCCATTGCCATTCCTAACTTCTGGGTTTAAGTGCCCTCTCCAGAGCCTCTTGAACACCAAATATTAACGTTCCACTTTGGGTTTTTTTCTTTTTTTAAATTTAAAATCAATTAATTAACATATAGTGTCTTATTAGTTTCAGAGGTAGAGTTTAGTGATTCATCAGTTCCATATAATATCCCATGCTCATTACATTGCATGCCCTCCTTAATGCCCATCACCCAGTTACCCCATCCCCCCACCCACCTCCCCTCAATAACTAAGGTTCCACTTTGAAATCTGCCTGCAAAATGTCCAACTTAACCCTTTCCTTCCCTGTCATACAACTTAACACATGTGTTCCCACCATACTCAGTCCCCTTTCAAGTCTTCTTTACAACTTTTTCTAAGAAAGCTTCTTTATATCACCTAGGAGGCACAGAGCTTTATATATTTTGTTGTTTTTATTGTCACCTTCAAATATTAGGATAAATACCAGTTAGGACAAAAACCTAAGAGACAGTTATATTTTAATTATCTCAGCCCTAGACAGACTAGAATTAGTCACAACCTGTACATAAATCTTGTATGACTGGGAGAGTAAAGTCTAGTTTTAGCATAAGAAGAAAGGCAGCAGAGGAAAGGATAAGATTTCGTCACATCCCTAAATTTAGGCTTCTTTTGCTAAAACTGCATAAAAGCTTGTGTCAAGAGAACTCAGCCCATGATTGCCCTGGAAGTTGACAGCAGGGCTGCACTTTATTCTGGGCAGCTCACATCTGGGAATAACCATTGGAAAAATGTCTTTGTGCTTCTTTCTCTCAGACATCTGCTTTGGAGGGGAGATTTGGATGGTGTAAAGTTTCTAAGCAAGTGGGGAAGGCCTAGAAACAAAACACTTCAAAGTGCAGATCTTGTTTTTTTTCTCCTGATGTAGGGAATTCTGTGAGATTTAAACTTTTTCCTTTCTGGAAGCTGGGACCAGTTTTCTCCCTTGTAGAAAAGCTGCAGCTCTTTTAAAAGATGAAGAAATTCACTTTGACTAGAAAACATCTGAGGAGAGAACAGCTGGTCTTCAAGGTAGGAAAAACATTTGCCAAATGTTCTTGTGCCTCCTACGGGGTAACTGAGCATTTGACAATTTCCTCCTTCCTGCTGCTGACTCAAATAGGCCTTAAAAGACAATAAAAGACAAACGGTCCCCCTCTCCCCGCCCTTCCGGCCCCGCCAAAGAAGGCCCAATAGAAAGGTTGGGTTTTTCTAAGCTGTCCTTGCTTGTCTTCCCTTCTCAGGCTTGCTGGAATTTGACTACTCTGGGGTTAAATGTAGTGGATGGAGTATAGGGGAACTTGAAGCTTCTACTATTAAACTCTTTCTTTTTAAATTTGCTCAGACGGACGAGGGGCTCTTCTATGCAAAAAAAAAGAAATTATCCCTGCCAAGCTACCAAAAATGTGTAGTTTTAACTGAAAATAACCTAAGATGTGCAAGAAAAATATTTTCTTCTTCTGACTCATGTAATGAGATATGAAAATCAAAGTGGTCCCTTAAGAAAGATGAGATTAGAATTGATAAGGTCATCACCTACAGATTTAGGAGGTAAGTGTTTTAGGGCTGGAACAAGGTTAGCACTTGGTCAGTGCAAGCAAGGCAAGGATTCAAGAATAAAGAGAACAATCCAGGGACTTCCTAGGCTATTTATTTATGAACTGAATTTTTGACCCCTCTCATTATTGGCTATGCCCTACCCTTAAGGTTTGATTTTCCTTTTTCAGTCCTTTTAGAGTATGGTTCTGTTTCCTGAAGATCTACCAGGAATCCTAGTAGGACCCAATTCTGTTAGCCTAACAATATGAGGAGTTCAGAGGGTTAAGCATACTCACTGCTTGGGCTTGAATGAATGAATGGATAAATGTACAAACAAATCAACAAGTCAATGAAAGTCATTCTACTAAGGAAAAGCAAACAACTTTCTCTAAGGTCACCAGTGACTTCCAAATTGCTAAAATTGCTAAAAGACAATTTTCTGTCCTTATCATGCCTGACCTTTCTGGAACATTGGACACTAAAGAATATTGTCTCCTTCTTGAAATTCCTCGTCTCTTGGCTTTAATGACAAGTCTGACTTCGCTCTCCTCGTTCTTCTCTGTGTACTCCTCAGTTTCCTTTACTGACTTCCTCCTCTGCAGAACCTTAAATATTAGAATACTCCATACTTCTATTTTCCACTCTCTCTCTCTCCTTTTTTTTTTTTTTCAGTATGTGCTCCCTGGATGACCTAATCAATGGCTTCAGATTCTGTAGCTAGGGCACAGGGTACAAGAGCACCTGGCTCTGGGGCTCCCAAATAGACCAGGTTCGGAGACACACTGCTGACAAAATCCAAAGACTGAGAAACAAGTGGTGGTAAAACAAGAAAGGAATTTATTTCAGTGAGGCCAGCACCTGAAGACAGTGGACTAATGTCTCAAAGACTATCTCTAAAGTGCTGAAAATACTTCCAGGTTTATGTAAGGAAAATGTGGGACAGAAGTCAGTGGGTACATGCAGGTGGGCAGTGAAGGTCAAGTTGATCATTGTCTTGGGGTCAGTTATGAACGAGTTTTGCTGGTTCAGGGCAGTCCTTATTGCTTGAGGGGATAGGTTTGGTTCCCATCAGGGGACATTTTGCCCTCAGGGTCTTTTGCCTGATTAAGGGATAAACTGGAGAGAAGAATTTAATCAATTAGAAAGTTTGCAGTCAAGCCTTCGGCTCGGGTCATGATCCTGGAGTCCCTGGATCGAGTCCCGCGTTGGGCTCCCTGCTCGGCGGGGAGTCTGCTTCTCCCTCTGGCCCTCCCCCCTCTCATGTGCTTGCTCTCTCTCATTCTCTCTCTCTCAAATAAATAAATAAAATCTTTAAAAAAAAAAAAAAAGAAAGTTTGCAGTCAAAATGGAGGTAGATAAAGTCCTCTTTCAACTGTGTACTCACGCTTCTGAAATCTCCACCTCTAATTCATTTATTCCCTCTGAGAATGAGATGGATATATACAGCTATCTATGCCCATACAGACCTCATCCTTAATTATACCCTAAACCAATCTCCTTATCTCCCCTGTCCAGCTCCCAGTCTATGTGTTTGTTCATGAATCCCCCAACTTAGGGAATGACACCACCATTCAGACTGTCAGCATCCTCCATTCCTCCCTTTCTAATTGTTTATCAAGTCATGTTGATTTTATTTCCATGGTATGTTTTGACTCTAAATCCTGCTATTGGAGAGAAAACCCAGGTGGAGTTCAGCAATCTCCATGAACTAAGATGGAGCTGGAGATCCAGGGAGGCCAAAGCAGCTAGAATTCACACAGCACAATTTTGAGAAGAGAAGAGGGCTACACAGAAACAGAGCACTCCAGAGATCTACAGAGAATCTCCCTTGAGTCTTCAGCTAAATACCAATCAGAACACGATTTGAGGAAACTATCTGAGGCTGGTTGAAGTACCACTGGAAAAGAGCCCAGAATAATCCTCAGAGTACCAGCTCCAATAAGATAAAATTCATAATGTCTGGCATCCAATAAAAGTTACCAGCATGCAAAGAAGCAGGAAAATATGATGCATAATGAGGAGAAAAATAATCAATATAAACAGATCAAGAATTGCACAGGACTTAGAATTAGTAGACATATGTAACAGCTGTTATAGCTATATTCCATATGTTCAAGAAGTTAGAGGAAAGATTGAAAATGTTAAGTAAAGATATGGAAGATATTTTAAAAGACCTAAATCTAACTTTCAGAGATGAAAAAATATAATATTGGATATGAAAAATACATTACATGGGATTAATATCAAAGTAGACCTTATAGAAGCAAAAATTAAAGAACTGGAATATATAGCAGTATAAACAATTCAAAATGAAACACATAGAGAAAAAAGACTTAAAAGTAAAAAAGAATATCAGTGAGCTATAGGACAACTTCAGGTGACCTAATATGTGTATAATTTGAGTCCCCAAAGGAAAGGCAGTACAGAAAAAATATGTGAAGCTATAATGACTGAAAATTTTTCTAATTTGATTTAAACTATAAAGCCATAGAGCCAAGAGGTTTAACGAACCCTAAACACAGGAAACATGAAGAAAACTGTACCAAGGTGTGCGATGATAAAATTGCTTATACTTAGTGATAAAAGAGAAAGTGTTAACCCTTGTTCTCCACCCCCACTCCTTTAGGTTAGGCTCTCTTAATGTCTTAGCTGGACTTTTACTATAACCTCCAACTAATCTCCCTACCTCAAATTTACTTCCATACTATTCTTCTTGAATCACCATTATCAGAGAGCTCCTCATTGTTCCCTGAATAAAATCCAAATTTTGTAGTATGACAAATAAAGCCCCTTTAGCATGGCCTATCTGACCCTTTTTCTCTTTCCAACCTCAACATCTCCCCAAACTACATTTGCCCCTGTCCTCTAGCCACATGGAACTGTTTGTGGAAGCATCTGTCCTGTCTCTGATCTCTGTGCCTTTGCATGTGCTGTTGGCTGTGCCTGGGAATGCCTTTCCTATATTTGGTTTATTAATCTGTGGTCCCCAGTAATCTATAAGCTTTTGGAAGGCAGGGACTGCCTTTCCTCTACGTAGTGCCTGCTACATAGCTCAAAGACATATTTCCAGTGAATGAGATTATCATTTAAATTTTTATTTTTATTTAGTAACAGCCCAACATTCTGGGAAATCTGTTATTATGTACCTATACATTGAGACTGAAGAGAAACTATTTTTACTTTCAGAAGCCAGAAAAGTTTCCTCTCAGTACAAGGTGTTGCAGGTTGTTGGTATTGTCTTTGGCTTCATTTAATTTTTAGCTCATTAAGGTTCACAGAAGATTTCAATTGACAACCGTGTTTAGAAGGAAGGCTATTATGTCATTGAGCACCAATAATACTAATATGTCTATGAATGGCTGTATTTTCTGGATGTCTTAAACACATGGCAATTTCTTTTATGAATGAGCATCTAACGTGACCCATTTCCATGAAAAAGACAAGTGCTCTTTTGATAAATGCCAGAGAAGAAAATTACTTAGAGTATACATATACTGCCTACAAACAATTTCAGCTCGTGTCATGATTTCAGGGTCATGAGATTGAGCCCCACATCGGGCTCTGTGAGCACAGAGTGCACTTGAGAGTCTCTCTCTCCCTCTCCCCCCACCCCACTTGTGCTCTCTCACACTCTCTCTTTCAAATAAATAAAATCTTTTTTTAAAAAAAGGTGGGGGGAGTGGTAGGGAAAGGGTGAAAAGAACAATAGAAAAGACGAGACTGAATTGCTTAGCCAAAGTGTCTTATTTCCAGAAAGAAGGTAAGAATAGAAGAGAGAGAAAGGATGGGGCAAGATGCAACCAAGAGGTCTAGTGGAAGAGTAGGCCGTGAACAGGGGGAGGAAATCTTAGGCTGAAAGAAAGGACTAGAAGAGATAGAAAGAATTTATGGGAGTTTACTACTGGGGGTTCTGTTTTGGTCTTAAAAGTAGTAGGCAACATCATCTGTTGCAAATTAGGTGGGCAGGGGGCTTGAAGAGGGCAAGGAAAGTTTGTGATGTGGGGCATAACTACTTATATTCAAGACATTGTATCTGATCTTCTGAAGAGCCTCTGCTGAAGACTTTAATCAGAGTTGAAAACAGCAGGGAATATATCCTAATAACTTTTCCTCTTTTGCAAAAAAAAAAAATGTACCCAGACTCTCTAGACAGATCCCTGCCTAATAAGATTTTGGGTATGGGGTTTTCTCTGTGCAGGGGAATGGGAAAAGGCAGAATATAGAGGAGTAAAAATCATGAATATAGATAGAGCAAAATGAATGGGTGTTGAGTTCTATTTAATTTTTTGGTACATATTGAGATGATTATATAGTTTTGAATTACATAAATAAAGTTTCTTCTTTCTTTTTTTAACTTAAATTTTAGTTAACATACAGTGCAATATTGTTTTCTGCAGAAGTCGGTGATTCATCACTTACATGCAACACCCAGTGCTCATCACAGCAAGTGCCCTCTTTAATATCCATCCCCCATCCAGCCCATCCCCCACCCACACATAAATAAAGTTTCTAATGTGGAACCATTCCTGTGTTAATATCCTTCTTGATTATGAAATTGAATTTGATTTGTTTGTATTTTATTTGGGATTTTTGCAACTATGCTCATGGATAAGATTAGCCTGTAATTTTTTTTCTTTTCTTACTGTCCTTGTTTTTTTTTTTTAGCTTAAAGTGTATGCTAGTCCTATAAGCTAGCATGATGTATCAACATGTTTAACAACTTTTTTTCACCATTGCTTCTTGCACTCCCCTATTTCCTTCTGGGTTTTGATTCTGGTTTGAGTACATTCCTTAATAGTTCTTTCAGAAAGTGTTTTGATGGTAAATGTTCTAAGTCTCGGTAGGTCTTAATTTTTTTTTTTAAGATTTTATTTATTTATTTATTTATTTATTTGACAGAGAGAGGGAGAGAGTGCGCTCACACAAGCAGGCAGAGCCGCAGGCAGAGGGAAAGGGAGAAACAGACTCCCCACTGAGCAGGGAGCCTGACACGGGGCTCCATCCCAGCACCCTGGGATCATGACCTGAGCAGAAGGCAGACACTTAACCGACTGAACCACCCAGGCGCCCCTCTGTAGGTCTTTAAATACATTTATTTTGCTTTTCCTTTTAAGTTATAGTTTGTCTAGGTATAGACTTTTAGGTTTACCCTGTCCATGGACATCTCTGTATTTGATCAGTTCTAAACCCACTTTTATGTTAATTTCTCAGTTCAACATTTCTGAACTACATAGATAGTATGAATTTGAAACACATGGTTAATGTAGTACATGCTTGGAGAAGTAGTGTCTCTGCAGTATCTATTTCCTATCCACAGTACTGGCTTATGAGCCATAATTTCCTTGCGACCCCAGGGTGCCAGAAATAAAAAGAGAGAGGTGTAGCTACTTTAGAAAACAGTTTGCAGCTTCTCAAAATGTTAAATGTAGAGTTACCATATGAACCAGCAATTCTACCCAAGAGAAATGAAAACACATGTCCACATAAAAACTACCCAAGTATATAGTTGATAGTTCTGCCATTAACTAGCTGAGTGAATCACATAATTGCTCTGGGTTAAAGTTTTTGTTTTAATATATAAAAAGAAATATATATATTAAATTATCTCAAAGAGCTCTACCCATAATAAAGTTCTGTGAAGTAGAAATGGAAATAAAATTGGAGATGCATTGCTTAGTAGAGGTCTCCCATAGTCCTGTGTGCTCAAGGATAGAAGATAGAAAGTATTTAGCGTGCTTATTTATCTCATTTGTCCTTAGAAAGAGAACAAATCCTCCCTGGAATATCTTTCACCAGAGGAGCTAGAAAGCTCCTTGGCTGGTGAAGGAAATGACACTGCTAACTCCAGAATACTGTCAGGACAGCTTTCAAGTCCAATGGGATGACTATACAGTTTAGTAGAAGGAAGATAACTTACAGAGGGAAGAAAATTCTTTTGTGTGCATCATGCTCTATGCTAATTACTTTATATAGCCATCTCATTTACTCTTTATGTATGGTGTAGATTTATTGTCCCCATTTTTAAATGTAAATTTTTGGATAGAGGGAAAATTGAGGCTCACAGAGTTTAAGTGATTTGAAAGCCCATATTCTTATCATATCCCATCCCTTCTCTGTCCAGAG
The DNA here is from genome assembly GCF_054177405.1 of Leptonychotes weddellii. Lineage (NCBI taxonomy): Eukaryota > Metazoa > Chordata > Mammalia > Carnivora > Phocidae > Leptonychotes > Leptonychotes weddellii. Next base: position 21,922,640 of record NC_138378.1, on the reverse strand, counting down.
AGGCAAATTCTTCCATGGAACTTTTCCTACTCCTTCCATAGAAACTTCCTTGACCATCTTGCCCCACAAGGATTTCTTCTTCTGCAGTTCTCTGGTGCGTATTACCTATACTATCAGTCTCACACCTATAATTTTTTTGCAATGTTGGTTATATTTGACTCATTTATTAATAAGTAAGCATTTACTGAATAGCCACCATGGAATCCCACTAGGCAGTAGGGATACACAGATGAATGACACAGTCCCTGCCTTCAGGAGTTAAAATCTAGTGGAGGAGACAACCCCGTTAGCAGTTTACTCACACCCCAGTCACTCTACTTCTGGCTCCTCCAGCCTGGAACATTCCCATTTTAGCTCTCAGGGGGAAAAAAAATCATATAGTGAGACTGAAGGTAGCAAAACTGAGTTTTAAGGGAAAGGAGAATTTTAATTAATGAATTACAGTAGCACACACTCCATTAGCATCAAGGACAAAACACAGAGGAGGT
>NC_138378.1:21896466-21921652 GCF_054177405.1 Leptonychotes weddellii | reverse complement strand
AAAACACAGAGGAGGTAATAATTGACTGAAAAACTTAAATTTTCCTGTGCAAATCCCCCCAGGGCAGAGGGGATTTGAACCAAGCTCCCAGCCCCATGGCAGTTCAAAATGGCTGGTGTCACACTGTCTTAACCCATCCCACAGTAGGGGGAAAAGGTCTTACTTATCACTTGCTGGTAACTAGGCATGGCTTCAGGAACAAGACTCTATTTCAGCCACCGTTCTAGCCAGTTATGCTACTAACAACATATTCTTAAGATAGTCTTCTTAAGGGCACCTGGGTGGCTCAGTCGTTAAGCATCTGCCTTCGGCTCCAGTCATGATCCCAGGGTCCTGGGATTGAAGTCTCGAGTTGGGCTCCCTGCTCAGCAGGAGGCCTGCTTCTTCCTCTCCCACTCCCCCTGCTTGTGTTCCTTCTCTCGCTGTCTCTCTCTCTCTGTCAAATAAATAAATAAAGTCTTTAAAAAAAAAAAAAAGATAGTCTTCTTAAGTGCAATAACTTTCTAGTAGATGGTGAAGGTCCTCAGATAAAAGCTATGTGAGCAAAGTCTGATACATAGAAAAGATTCTGCCAGGGGCACCTGGTGGCTCAGTCAGTTAAGCATCTGGCTCTTGATTTCATCTAAGATCATGATTTCAGTGTCCTGGGATCGAGCCCCACGGGGCTCTGCACTTAGCGGGGAGTCTGCTTGAAGATTTTTTTCTCTCTCCCTCTGCTCCCCCTCCCCCACGTCCACTCTCTCACTCTCTCTCTAAAATAAATAAATAAATATTTTTAAAAGATATTTTAAAACTAAAAAAAAAAAAAAAGAAAATATTCTGCCCAGCTTTGGTTTCTTCCTGGTTCTTTTAGTCAGTCTGGATCTTGCTCTCTAGCGATTATAAGTTGCATTTTTTTCCTTCAGTTTCATGTTCTAGGATACTGAGTCAATCCAATTTAATGAGTGCCTTCGAAGTGCAAAGCAATATGGTAGATACTTAAAGGAAATAAACATGAGTAAGAGGATTCCTGCTTCAAAGAGTTGTGAGTCATGTAAATAATTGTCTAGAACATGGACTTGGTAATGTCATGTTCTTGTGACAAGTACTTTTGCTCTCAAGAGCCCTATATATGAGCCAGATATATGACCTCATACATTCCACCCTATACTATAAGATAAAAATCACTGCTGTCTTCAGGGTCCTGGGCTGGGCTATGTTAATGAGTCCTGGTCTTGCCTACTAATAGGCTTGTCCCAGAAATGAACATTGCAAGCATTTTCTGAAGTGGAGCTAAATTCAGACAGAGTATCTCTTGGTCTTACCATTGTAATCTGAGAAAGAGAGAGACCAATCCTTGTTATTTTCTAGGGTATTCACCCCATATCCTTCCTAGAAGTGCCCTCGAGGAATATTTCAGCCCAAGCCTTATACCACCTATGAAGCAAGAGGTGAGGCAGATGAATAGATTCTCTCTAAAATGTAGAAGGTAGGGTTAAAGGAACTGGAATTTACTGAGCACTTACCATGTATTACACATATCATATCTCATTTAAAGTTCACATTAAGGAAGTATCATTGTCCCTATTTTACATCTGGGAAAGCTGAGGTGCAAAGAGGTTAAACAACTTGTTAAGGTCACATAGCTAGTAAGTGGTATTGATTCAACTTGGAGAATGGCACTGGATGAAGTCCTAATTAAGAAATCTATTGGGGGCACCTGGCTGGCTCAGTCGGTAGAGCATACAACTCTTGATCTTGGGGTCGTGGGTTGAAGCCCTATGTTGGTCATAGACCTTACAAGAAAGAAAGAAGGAAAGAAAGGAAGGAAGAAAGAAAGGAAAGGAGGGAGGGAGGGGAAGGGGAAGGGATGAAAGGAAGGAATCTGTTGGATTCTGGCTGTACCAGGGATCTGTCATGGCTAAGTGATGTTTCAAATTATCAAACTGCTCCAAAGCCATGCACAAGAAGCCCCTACACAGCAGGCTCAACTTCAGGGAGACCCAGACAATGCCTGAAATTCAATTGCACCAAATCCTTTTGGTGTCCAAAATGAAGTTTTGTGCATTTTAATTTCAGGCTGCTTCCATATTAGAAATGTGATAGAAAAGTAGCCTTAAAGCAAAATAACTCACACCAGGGAAACCCTTGCTGAGTTGTAACACCCTGGGAGGTAGAGATCCTTGAGGCAGAGGAAGCCATGGAGCAGGGGAATATAGAGGCCCCTTAGCTCTGAGAGTGCTGAAGGTCTGGGAGGCCAGATAAAGTGGTTTGAGGGGTGGCACCACAGCTTGAGGTTATTTGCAGCTCAGGGTTGCATAAAAAAGAGTGGGAAGACGGGGATGGTATTTTCACCTTTCTCTTAGGATGGCCTTGAATTTCCTAAACTGACTTTGAAAGACTCAGGTATTTTATTTTATAAAGAGTAGTTACAGATTTTATCTATCCATCCCTCATGTTATCTGTGCAAAATCAAGAAAATATACTTGAATGGATACAAACTTAGGGTACCAGTTTCTTATGTTTGGCAGATAAGGAGTGTTCCTTGATGATTTAAATGCAAGACACACCTGGAACACTTCATTATGAGAGGGAACCTACTTTGAAGTTATTTCACCACTTGAAAATGGGACAAGACCACTGCAAGAGCAAAGAAAGTTATTTATCAAAAGCCAGGTCTCCAAGTTCAAGAGAGGAGAAAGAATTATTCTTTTCAAGGTTCAGTCCTTAGAACCGATTCTACATTGCTGGTTTATGGCATTTCCATACCTTGCTTAGACTTTAGGCTGAGCCTATATTGGTTGGAGGTGGGAGATAAGGTAGTACCTTTCAGAAAACTTGTCTTCCTCTTGGGCTCCTAGGGTCCTCTTTGCACAATTTGTCCTAATAATACCATTTTGTTCTAATAATACCATTTTGTTCAGTCAGTCAGCTCCAGGTATCTATTGAGCATCTATTATGGATGCCATCCTATCCTAGGTGCCAGAGATGATGCAAAAATAAATTTTACAACATTTATAAAATGTTGTAAAAGGGTTTATACAAACTTGTAAAGGAAGTGAAGTTGGCCTTTGAAGATTCTCTACTTGGTTTTGTTGATTTACTTCTAGTGTCTAATAGCCCCAGTTTTATCTCCCACATCCCATGCCTGATTTACTCTCATGCATCAAAACCTTGTTTCCAAAAGTTTAGGGCATGTACCAGTGATAGAATAGTACATGAGATGACATTGAGTTATACAGGACCAGATTTTAGGTGGTAAATGGATAAGCATAAAATAACAAAGAGTCATATCATGAGAAAGTAATTCCCTTTGCAGTCCTCTTTCAAGCCTGAATTACACGTGGAAGAAATTCTCATTTGGGCCCAATATGTCATGAACATAATCTAACACTTACTAATCTCCTTTTCAACCAAAAAAATAGACCTCAGACCTTGAGATTTTTGGGGTTTTTTTTCATCTGACAACAGTAGCTATTTAGAATTTAACAACACTGCTTTATTCATTTTCTTTCCTAGGATTATATTCTTTTTATGACAAGTGAACTGATATGATATAAATGTTCCTCTCCCATAGCTTGCAGCCCTTCCTCAGCTGGGGCTGGTGGACTGCCGCCTTTAGGACACATAGAAGCAGACAGACTACCTCTGCTTCTGGAGACAAGCTACCTGCAGAGCTTCTGTCAGCTCTGCCACTGTCCCTCCACAGCCTTTCTAACTCAGAGTCACAGGCCAGCTCTGTTCCTAACCAGGAGTCTAGGCAAGAGTTTCAAGTCCCTTTAGGATCCTACTCTGTCATGTTAACCCAGAGCTTCGAGTCAATAGCTGGAAATTTCCTCTGTGACAGTGTCAGGGGAAGTGCTGGTCCCACATCCTGCCCATCCAATGGATTGAATCTGTTACAGCCTTGGCATCATCACAATCACCCCTGACTTTACCAGTTGCTTTACAGAACTCCCCAGATGAGAACTGAGTAAGGTATACATACGAAAGCAGTTAGTAAACTCCAAAGCCGCAGAAAAATGTAAGACAATACTACCAAAGGTTTCCTTGCCCAGAGTTTAGTCCTTGGATCTCTGTCCTTTTCTTTATTCCTGTTCTCCTTGGGCAATTTCATCTGTTCCCCTGGTTTTAATTATGATCGTTATGTAAGTAACACCCAAAATCCGCATGTCTAGCTTATTATCTCTCCCAAAAACTTTAGCTTTTATTTCTAACAGATTCCCAGATATCTCTATTTCAGTGTATCCCAGAGATACATTAGAGCAAACAGAACTCAATTCCTTCCTCACTAAGCCCTGCTCTTCCTTTGGAATTTAGCATCTAATTGGTAATACCATCAGCCACACAGTCACCTGAGCTAGATACTGGAGAGCCTTCCTTAATTTTTCCTTTGCTTCATCCCCTTGCATCCAAGGCCCTTAGATCTGTTGTTTCCTCCCCAAACTCACTAATTTAGGTGCTTATTTTTCTTTCTCCTATATGGTTCTGCTTTAAGTTAGATTATTTTCTCTGGTCTCCTTGTCTCCAGATGTGTTCCGTCAATCTCCCCTCCATACCTCTGCTCGTATATTTGTAAAATTAAATCTGACCATATGTATCCCCTATTTAAAACCCTTCAGCAACACTACAGGATTTGATCCAGGCTCCTTGATCTAATATGTGTAAGGCCCTTCCTGTCTGCTTCTCTGACCCTTAGGGCCCCTCCTACCCCCACCTTTGTTTCCCTCATCATCATCTTTGCTACTGCTGGCCTTTCTGTCTTAAATGTGGTCTCCTTTTGTTGTCAACCCCCTGTCCCCACATAGATAATACTATTCATCATTTAAGATTCAGCTCAGACATCACTTCTTCCAGGAAGGAAGTCTTCCCTGATTAGTCCCATCCCCTGGTCCATTAGGTGCTTACATATCTATATATACCTCTATCGAGGCACAGACCTCATTTATTATTGTTATTTACAATTTCTTATAATTACGTTATACTTATATGTCTCTTTTCCTGAACCGTAAGCTCTTTGCAGACAGAGACAATGTCTTTATATCCTCCATTTCTAGTATAGTGCATAGCATAAACTAAGTCCCCAATAATTGTTTGAATGATTGAATATCAGAAAGGTATTCGTAGGTTTAAAAAATATCTTTAATAAACAAACTAGAGGGTATTATGTTAAGCAAAGTAAGTCAATCAGAGAAAGACACGTATCATATGATCTCACTGATATGAGGAATTCTTAATCTTAGGAAACAAACTGAGGGTTGCCGGAGCGGTGGGGGGTGGGAGGGACGGGGTGGCTGGGTGATAGACTTTGGGGAGGGTATGTGCCATGGTGAACTCTGTGAATTGTGTTAAGACTGATGAATCACAGACCTGTACCTCTGAAACAAATAATACATTATATGTCAAAAAAATAAATAAAAAAGAAGATAGTAGGAAGGGGAAAATGAAGGGGGGGAAATCAGAGGGGGAGACGAACCATGAAAGATGATGGACTCTGAGAAACAAACTGAGGGTTCTGGAGGGGAGGGGAGTGGGGGGATGCGTTAGCCTGGTGATGGGTATTAAGGAGGGCACGTATTGAATGGAGCACTGGGTGTTATATGCAAACAATGAATCATGGAACACTGCATCAAAAACTAATGATGTAATGTATGGTGATTAGCATAATAAAATAAAATTTTAAATTTAAAAAAAAATCTTTAATAGTAGAAACAGAAAAATTATTTTAGCTAAACCTCAGTCACCTGATGTTCTCTTGCCCCAAATCCCTGAGCATTTTAGCTAGTGAACTGAATTGATTTTTCTGACTATATTGTGCCAAAATTACATAGTGACATTGCAAAAAGACATTTCTTAGACATTTCAGTGCCCAATTTGGTGATTACAGATCTCTTGGCTTCTCCCCTTGTCTCCACACTACTGGGTTGCCAAAGAGCTGGAAGAGTCACACATATCTCAGATATCCTTCTCCCCAAACCAAGTGGGGGGCAGAGCTCTGGTGTGGTCACCTGGGGGCAGTGCAGACTTGCAGATGGGTTTCACAGCTGAGCCTGGGGAGCCCCAGTCCTGAGCAATCCCAGTCTTGTGTGCCACTCTACCCAGCAACCTTTCCTCCCACTTCCAGGGGATGTCCTTGGGCAAGTCTACCTTTGACTCAGGCTCCCATTGAATTGGTAAGAGAGGACCAGACCGGAATAGACATTTTCATAGAGCAGCATGCACACCCATACACACATATCCTGGAATACTTCCAGCTTCCAACTCCTGAGAGGCAGGTTAACAAATCAAATTGGAGGTTTCTTTGAGCCAAGAAACCTAAGTACTTTAAAGGAAGGGGTGAAGGCTGGTGTTAAACACTGTTAACAGGTAAAGCTTTGTTCCATGATATACGGGTCACATTTCTTTAGTTTTCTAGATTATATATCCTTTGCTCCCATCCACCAATGGGTATAAAATCCAACCTTAGTCCTTTTTCAGGGGCTTATGGGTATTTGGGGAAACTCTGTAATCAGTGCCTGCCACCCTTGGAACTCTTTGCCCAGGACAATTGTCTATTCTAGGACCTTTTCTCTAAGTCTAGCTGGGGCATAGAGACTTCTGCCGAGGCTCCCAAATAGCAGTGCCTTTGCTCACCTCCCTGAGCACTCGGTCCTCCCCATTCAAGGTTCTGTCATGCAGGGACCTGTGGGAGAGTGGGAGCAGGACCTGGCTGTTCAAGAAGACTGACATACCCTTTCGCACCGTTCCCTCCAGAGCCAAGCTCCCGAGATTCTCTCTCCTCTGCCCTCCTCTAATTCTGAAAGCACCTCCTTCTCTCAGTAAAAACAGCTTTGTCACCTCTGAGACTCTAGGCTGATTTCAAAAACAAAAGCCTGTTGAATTTGTTTGTTTGTTTGTTTGTTTGTTTGTTTGTTTGTTTGTTTTCTGGAGGTGAGAAAAGTCTTGATCTCCAGAACAAAAGGCCCTGGTCACTCTTTTGGGGTGGGAAGTGTAGAGAAAGGTAGGAATGATTCATTCTTTCACAAAGAAAAAATTGGCTGATATCACAGAAAATAAGACCATTAATTCCTCAAGCAGGTTAGCCCGTCAAACACTGAAAAACAGCCTATCTCATACCTTGTTCCCAGAGTGTGGGGCATCTCCGGGAAGAGGTAGTAGGCCAAACCGGTGGTGGAGATCCATGCTGATACCATACCAGCCACTGAGGAGTGTTTCAGGTTGGAAGTAAGCAGCAAATGGCTCTGCCATCTTCTGCTATGTCCCGGATTAACTGGGGAGGGCCGCGCTGGTACTACTAGGTTCCAATTCCTGGGAGGTGGTCTGGTTTAGGCCTTCTCATTTCCTGATCTGAGGAAAGAGTTTGAAGAACCCATGAAAGAATTACCCCAAGATCACATCTAAACCTTGAATAATGAGCTGGATAATGGAATAATAGAAGAGAGCCTCCCTGATCATTGATTTCTTTTGCATAAATTTTTATCTTAATAATTCATTTAAATATTATTATTTTGATTACTAAGATTTTGGGCACCCCCTTAAATTTTAAAGATTTTTTTATTTTTAAGTAATCTCTACACCCAGTGTGGGGCTCAAGCTCATAACCCTGAGATCAAAAGTCATGTGTTCCACCAACTGAGCCAGCCAGGCACCCCAACATCCCCTTAAATCTTATACCTTAGATGCATGTCTTGCTTATCTCACCCTAGTCTGTCCATTGACAGCTACCCCTGCCTTAGCTACCTGGAGCCCTTATAGTTCGAGGGAGGTGGGGAGTAGCCTGGGCCTAGCTGTGTGTGAGACCCTTGGTGGGACAAAACCATATCACCCTGATCTTGGGTCAGAGTTGGGGGCCCAACATCCTGGCCTAGCACTTCTCCCAGACCCTCAGCTGGACTGTATTGAGGCTACACCTGTGAGGTGCATTGAGACCTCTGGGCATCAAGCCAAGAATCCTTTGATTAATTTTTGTCATAGATGGAGAGAACTTGCTAACACACCACCACTCATCAGGGGTCACGTAAGATCACTACAGAATCTGGGTTGTTCTGATATGACTAAATCCATATTCTTTAGCATGGCCCATAATAAGACCAGCCCTTCACCATTTCATCCATGTTTCTAGCCTTATCTCTAGCCATTTTACCATGTACACTCTGTTCTCATCTCAGGGAACAATTTGGTCTGCCTGCTATTTTCCAGGCATAACAAGTACTTTCACGCCTCCACACCTTTGCTCATGCTGTTTCCTTGTCTGGAATACCCTTTTTCTTTCTGCCTGATGAATTCTTTACTTATCTTCAAGGCCCAAATCATATGCCATCTCCTCTGTAGTTTCCCCTGAATGTTCCCTTACTGAATTCCATAACACTCCTGATAAACTCTGCCCCATTTTCATGTAGCTGTTTCTTCTGTGTCTCCGTATCAGGTGGTGAATTCAAGGAAATGGCTTGAAAACTCAAAGAAGAGCCTCTTCCCCTCGTCTTCAACCTATTAGTTCATTCACCTTTGTATCTGTAGCTCTTAGTACACAGGAAGTACTTACCAAAAGTTTATTGACTATGATGAAAGCTGGAAGGTATCAGACAAAATATGGCTGTTCTTTTATTTTCACTTTCTATTTCCCCTTCTCAGAAGATTGGTTACTGGTCCCAATTTCCTCTCCTGATCATTTCTGTTCTTTCTAGCCATATGCATACCATTCCAATTCTACTTAGCTTTCCTTGGCTAGCTCTCCCAGTCCTTACACTCTACTCATTTATTCATATATTATTGTTCGGCACATATTGATTGAAGATCCGCTGCTCTGCAGGCACCATTCTAGGCACTGAAGATGCAGCAGTGAACAAGATAGATGGGATATTTTCATGGAGCTTACATTATGGTTGTATAACTCAAATCAAAACAAGTAAACACACAAGATACAGGCATACCATGGGAATATTGAAGGTTTGGTTCCAGTCTACCATGATAAATGAGTATCTCAGAGTAAGTCAAATGAATTTTTTGGTTTCAACCATAGTGTAACATAACTATACTGTAGTCTATTTGTGTGTTGTATCTAAAAAAACATGTACATACAGTAATTAAAAGACATTTTGTTGCTAAAAGAATGCTAACCATCATGTGAGCTTTCGGTTAGTCCTGATCTTTTTGCTAGTGGAGGGTCTTGCCTTGATGTTGATGGCTGCTAACTGATCAGGGTGGTGGTTCCTGAAGGTTGGGGTGATTGTGGCAGTTTCTTAAAATAAGACAACAATGAAGTTTGCCAAAATAATTGATTCTTCCTTTCACAATTTCTCTGTAGCATGCAGTGCTTTTTGATAGCATTTTACTCACAGTAGAACTTTCAAAATCAGAGTCAATCCTCTCAAACCCTGCCACTGCTTTATCAACCAAGTTCATGTGATATTCTAAGTTCTTTGTTGTCATTTCAACAATCTTCAGATCATCTTCACCAGGAGTAGTTTCCATCTCAAGTAACCTCTCTCTTTACTCATCTGTAAGAAGCAACTCCTCATCCATGTAAGTTTTATCACGGGATTGCAGCAATTCAGTCACACCTTCAGCTCCACTTCTTATTCTTTTTCTATTTCCACCACATCTGCAGTTACTTCCTCCACTGAAGTCTTGAACCCCTCAAACCCTGAGGGTTGGAGCCAACTTCTTTCAAAGCCCTGTTAATGTTGATATTGTGACCTCTTCCCATGAATCACAAATGTTCTTAATGGCATCTAAAATGGTTAATCCTTTCCAGAAGGTTATTAATTTGCCCAGATCTATCAAAGCAGAGGAATCACTATCTATAGCAGTTACAGTCTTATGAAATGTATTTTTTAAATAATAAGACTTGAAAGTCAAAATTACTCCTTGATCCATGGGCTGCAGAAGGATGCTGTGTTAGCAGGCATGAAAACAACATTAATCTTGTATATCTCCATCAGAGCTCCTGGGTGATCAGGTAGGTGCCTTGTCAATGAGCAATAATATTTTGAAAGAAATCTTTTTTCTGAGCAGTAGGTCTCAATGGTGGGCTTTAAATATTCAATAAATTGGGATGCCTGGGTGGCTCACTTGGTTAAGCGTCTGCCTTCGGCTCTCAGGTCATGATCCCAGGGTCCTGATCCCAGAGAGCTTGTGCTCTCTCGCTCTGACAAATAAATAAATAAGTAAATCTTAAAAAAAAATAAAATAAATATTCAATAAATCTTGTAAATAGATGTGCTGTCATCCAGGTTTGTTGCTCCATTCATAGAGCACAGACAGAGTAAATTTAGCATAATTGGTTTTTTTTTAAGATTTTATTTTATTTACTTGACACAGAGAGAGAGCACAAGTAGGCAGAGCAGCAGGCAGAGGGAGAAGCACGCTCCCTGCTCAGCGGGACTCGATCCCAGGACCCTGGGATCATGAGCTGAGCTGAAGGCAGATGCTTAACTGACTGAGCCACCCAGGTGTACCAATTTAGCATAATTCTTAAGGGCCCCAGGATTTTTAGAATGGTCAGTGAGCACTGGCTTCAACTTAAAGTCACCAGCTGCAGCCTCTAGCACAAAAGTCAGCCTGTCCCTTGAAGCTTTGAAGCCAGGCATTAACTTCTTCTCTCTACTATGAAAATCCTAGATGGCATCTTCTTCCAATATAAGGCCATTTCATCTAAAACCTGTTGTTTACTGTAGCCACCTTCATGAATTATCTTAGCCAGATCTTGTGGATAACTTCCTTCAGCTTCTACATCATCACTCACTGCTTCACCCTGCACTTTCATGTTATGAAGACACCTGTTTTCCTTAAACCTTTTGAACAAACCACTACTTGCTTTGAACTTTTCTTCTGCAGCTTCCTCACCTTTCTCAGCCTTCAGAGAATTGAAGAGTGTTAGAGCCTTGCTGTGGATTAGATTTTGGCTTAAGGGAATGTTGTAGTTGGTTTGATCTTCTATCCAGACCACTAAAACGGTCTCCATATCAACAATAAGGCTGCTTTGCTTTTGTATCATTTGTGTGTTCACTGAAATAGCACTTTTAATTTCCTTCAAGAACTTTTCCTTTGTACTCACAACTTGGCTGTTTGATGCAAGAGATCTAGCTTTTGGCCTATCTCAGCTTTTTTTTTTTTTAAGATTTTATTTATTTATTTGAGAGAGAGTTAAAGCAAGAGAGATCACAGAGGGAGAGGGAGAGGGAGAAGCAGACTCACCGCTGAGCTGAGAGCCAGAAGCTGGCTCGATCCCAGGACCCCAAGGTCATGACTTGAGCCTAAGGCAGATGCTTAACTGAGCCACCCAGGCACCCCCTATCTCAGCTTTTGATGTGCCTTTCTCACTAAGCTAAATCATTTCTAGCTTTTGATTTCAAGTGAGACACATGCGATTCTTCCTTCCACTTGAGCACTTAGAGGCCACTGCAGGGTTATTAATTGGCCCAATTTCCATATTGTTGTATCTCAGAGAATAGGGAGGCCTGAGGAGAGGAAAAGAGATGAGGGAACAGCCTGTTGGTGGAACAGTCAGAACACACACATTTACCAATTAAGTTGCCATCTTGTATGAGCACGGTTGGTGGCACCTCAAAACAATTACAACAGCAAAGATCACTGAACACAGATCACCATAACAAATATAATAATAATGAAAAGTTTGAAATATTGTGAGAATTACCAAAAATGTGACACAGAGTCACAAAGTAAGCAAATGCTGTTGGAAAAATGGCACCAATAAACTTGCTCAATGCAGGGTTGCCACAAATCTTCAACTTGTAAAAAATGTAATATCTGCAAAGCACAACAAAGTGAAGCACAATAAAATGGGGTATGTCTGTAATATCAAATAATGATGAGTTTTAGGAAGGAAATAATTGATATGATAGGGAGTGAAGTAGGGATCACCTGAGAGAGGTTAGTTAGGTAAGCCCTCTCTGAGGAGGAGACATTGAAATCTGGAGGACAAGAAGGAGATAACTAACAAAATATAGGAGATGCTTGAAGTATTTGCTAAATCAAAAAAAAAAAGGAGATAACTCTATGGGGATCGGCTTTAAAAAGCATTCCAAGTGGAAAGGCAAATGCATGGGTCCAGAAACAAGACCAAAAGACTAATAACTAGAAAACATTATATAAATAAACAAAATGTTACTTCTGGGTTTTTCTTAGCCTGTCACCATCCCCTCACCCCTTTCACATAAGAGTATCTTTGATCACTTCTGAGAAGTGATTAACTTCCCCTAACCTTCACCTTCCTTACCACTCAAATCACAGAATTTTCTTCCATTGACCCCCACGGAAGCTCATCCGAAGTTAATCTGACTGCAGCTGTTTTGCTAACTGAAGCACCAATTTGTGGGATTAGAATCTTTGTGTGGTTCCTTATGTCAGACAATACTTCCCTATCTTCTCCAGAAGGACTAGGTCCTGCTCTCACATCTCTAGGGAAGGTCATCTTATCAGAAGACTCAGATGGAAATCTGGGGGGAAAGTCAGTTCTCTGGACAGACACCCAAAGGTGGCTAAATTGGAGTCCACCTCTTTGAATCCCAGGAATGTCTCCCCACCCCTACAGCCATTCTGGGCACCCCTCCTCCACACTGCATGTTACCCTCCATTGGGCTTTTATGCCCAGCTGGTGAGAGAGTCCAAAAGAACTGGCATCCTCTCTTAAATGCCAGAGCAGCTACTTAAAGAGGCCAGAGGGCTTCCTGCCACCAGAGAGACATGAAATGCTCTTAGTAAGTCAGAAGCCAGAATCAAAACCATATGGTTTGCTTTGCAGTAAAGATCACAGGGCTTGAAAAACTAGAGGAAGGGGGCCCAGCCAGGGGACAAGATTTTGGGTAGAGGGGAGGCACCTACCCTAATCACAGCAGCCCTGAACTCAAAAGTATAGCCCTCCTGCCAAGGGGCCTCCTGTCCTTGAACTTCTGGCCCACTCGGACTCTCCTCAGGCCCAGACTGGTGGAAGTTCAAATAATAAAGGATGGAAGATTGGGACTACTACTGCCTAGAACATCAGGATTCCCCAAAAGCCTCCGGACCAGATGCCCCCCAAATGGAAACTATCCCTATTTGCTCTTGTCTCTAATGAACGGACATATCCCACATCTTAAAAATATTTAAGAAGCAGCTTGCTTACCATGTATCTAAATAGATTCAGGTTATCTAAGAGGGGGTCTTAGATTTTTCCAAGCTGCTCCTGAAGGAGAATCCACAAGTATTAAAAAGAAATTCATGCTAATAACCCCTTCTACAAGGGTAGACTACATGGACCCAGTGTGGCGAGCCTGGATTTGGATCTGCTTAGGACTTTAAATGTGAGGGCTGTGTTGGTTCCAGTGGTTCCTGTCCTTCCTGATACGTGAGCAGGAATTATTTATGGACAAACTGGGGAGGAGATGCTGCATGCTTGGAATTGGGGTAGCTAGCAGTGTTTTTTCCTTTGCAGACCAAGACCAGGGCACCTGAGGAAAGGTTGAATCCTAATTCTCACTGTCCCCCCACTACCTCCCTGCTCCCCATCCAACACACAGCTTCAGTGACTCCATGCAAAAAGCAGCATTTGGGCAAAGATCTATGTTCACGTCCCCATGTGCATGCAGAAGAGTTTGGGGCAGATGCCTTTGCTTTAGCGCCCAGGCTGACCTATAAATGAGAGGAACATTCCAGGCAGCCCTTTGATACAAGAAAGGGATAGACCTTCAGTGCCTTAGAATTGATAGCCTGCTCCATAAGCCTCTCCCATAATCTCTTCACCCAGGGCAGATCTGCAATATGCTGGGTCGTGGAAGAAAAAGCAGAAGCAAAAAATAAGACAAACATTGGGTTTTCCTAACTTTCTTCTATAAATATTTTCTTGGATGGGAAGGGAAACAAAAAATCTGATAAACAGGACCATTCTCCTTCTGGGTTGCTGTTGAAAGTCAGTGTTTACAAGGTTCTGGGTGATGAGTGATTTGAGGGTAGGACTTTGTCTTAAGCTTCTCAAAGTTGCAAGGTTGATCCCTTCCCTGCCTGCCGAATCTCCTGACTTGCTCCACTATATACATATTTTTTAAAGATTTTATTTATTTATTGACAGAGAGAGACAGAGCGAGAGAGGGAACACAAGCAGGGGGAGTGGGGGAGGGAGAAGCAGGCTTCCTGCCGAGCAGGGAGCCCGATGCGGGGCTCGATTCCAGGACCCTGGGATCATGACCTGAGCCGAAGGCAGACGCTTAACGACTGAGCCACCTAGGCGCCCTTGCTCCACTATATTTTAAGGTCAGAGCAGAGAACATCTCCTGAAGCCGTTAGGCTCCAAACATGCCCCTCAATACTAGCCATCAGAGACATGACTTAAAAACTTCAAACATGCACGCACGGGAGACTTAGAAAAGCTGCAGCTAAGCCTTTGTTCATCTCCTAGTATAATTTCTCATTGCCCTTCAAGGACTACACTCAGAACCCAAGGGACTGGCTATTTGGGTGAGTTCAGTGAAGGCATTGCCAGTTATATTCTGGTCAGCCACAAAAATAGGATTAAATTAAGTTTCGGACAAGCTTGCTGCAGCATATTAGACACTGCTGGGTTGGCGGGATTCTTTTGAAGTTTTTGACTAATATAAGTTGTATTTTTATTTTTATATGTTTTATATTTTCTTGTATAGACCCCATCTTATTTAAGCTTCACAATTATACTATGCTTTGGAAAAGGAAAGTATGAATAACACAATTATACAGGTGAGGAAACAGACGCAAAGAGACTAAATGACTTGCTCAAATTTATCTAGCTCTGTTACCAGAATCAGGACTAGAACATCAGTTTCCTAACTTCCTGTTTAGTACCTTTTCCATTCTGCCTTAGGAGCAAATATCCTCCGAAAAGTTGCATTAAGACAGGAGTATTTGGCAGTCATTGGACTCCTTCCTTAGTTCCCATTATAACTGTGGGGTCTTCCTTTTTCAAGGCAGAGTTCTCCTTTGCCATAATGTACTCCCCCAGGTTCATATGCTGTTCATGTGCATTGAGCCCCACCATCACGTTACATACCATTATCTCAATTCATTCCCCAGTATCTCCATTGAGGATATTTACCCACATTACTGATAAAGAAGCGGAAGCTCAGAGAAAGCAGATAAATTAGCTTAAAATCCCAAGGCTTGTAAGTGGCAGAACTGAAACCAGGTCTTCTAACATTTTGGTCCTCTTTCTGCTTTACCCTAGAAATCCAGAAACATTAGCCATAACTGGAATCAAACATAGATCTACTGCTCAAGACATGAACATGTTTGTGGCCTTTACCTGCATGAGTCATATTCTAGGGCTGGGACACCACACTGTATAGTAGAGAACCTCCAGTTCTCCAGAAGTGGCAAATACTCCTCCCACTGGGTATCCATACAGAAATATGTGAGCATGCTCACATGGCATGTGCTGCCCCACCTCCCCCTGCCAGGGATTTGGTCACAGCTACAGCATCTTGACAACCTATTTAAATAAACTTGTAGTAACAGGCAGCACAGTATCATTCTCTGGCAGGCTGAGTCTTTGAGCCTCTGCGACTTTGGAAGAGAGAATCATTAGCCGAAACATTCAAGAGCCAGGGGGTCCCAGAGAGGTATGTAATAAATTCCATCCAGATATTGGGATTGTTTTTTTCCTTTTCCTTTTTCTTTCTTTCTTTCTTTTTTTTTTTTTTTTCCCAATCACACTGAAAGAGTGAACAAGTTGTTTTCACCTTATCAAGCATGGTGGGAAGAACATCATTTCCTTTATTCTTGGGTGGGTCTGCACCAAAGGATTAAGAGGGCTAACAGAATCTAGGTAATTCAGGGTAGCATCTGAATTATCAGGGAGCACTTTGTACACATGAAGGAATTATCCAGATAGGTAAATAATATTGCACATACTTCAGCAAAATCCAATTAGAGGTCTCCAAGTACATTCCAACTTACAGCTTCCACACCATTTACCTATGGGGTAGTCAGCCTGTTTTGAAATCCTTCTAAGAAATTATGGCTGTGCAAATTGGTCCAACAAATAGCTGAATGTGTGCGTTGCTCTGTTAGAGAAGGAAGGGCAGACCTATCCATAAGTACTAAATTTTATCTCATGGCATGGTAGCTTTGTCATGCTTTATAGCTAATAACTGGGTCATTAGGTAACTCAAAAAGTCCTCTCCAGCAGTCCAGGCTCTATTGGGGTTAACTTTTGCTGTGGGGCTAAGATGAGGAAATACAGATCATCCTAAGCTACAGCCTCAGTTGACATCCTTTTCACCCCACACCTGAGCTCCTGCTCCCTGGAAGAGAAACCTGAGTAAAGACAACTGTGGCCGCAGAAAAAGGTTCTTCCTGGCAGTGGCTGCTTCTGACTTCAGGGATGTGGGGATTGAACTAAAAAGCAGTGCTGAGAGAGGACCAGGAAGTAAATGACACTGGGAAATGGGAAACAGGGAAGAAAGGACCTGACTTTCCTCCTCTGGAAAAGATGTGCTTTGCAAGGTTCACCTTTTTATCTGGACTGGTGAGTCTTAAAAGAGTTTTAGTCCTTAGACTACCTGAGCAGGACAAAAGAGTCTTACCTGTTTAGTAGATTAAATAAATAAGCCAGCAAACAAACAAAAGAAAACATTTTTGAGGTGTTTTTGCTTAAATCCTGTCAATTATTTGTAGCTCCCTTTAAACATGCTTGTTTTGGTGCTTTTAAGTTTTGATTGAAATCCACAGTGGAAATTATGTTTCAAAGGGAAAAAAGAAAAAAACATCCAACACACGTCTACGCCTTGCATTTTGACCCAGCCCACAAAACAATTGGAAGAATCTTTGCAGACCCACCAGAGATCCCTGGATTCACTTGGAGAATCATTGATCTAAAAACAACATCTTGATTTCAGAACCCTTCTTTTGACCTGGAATTATCTGTTATTGACCACAGAGAACTGCTACTGACGACTCCTGGGACAGGGCCCTGTATAGTGAGAGGTGAGCCCAGTGTGGGAAGAAGAAATCTCTTTCTCTTTCTCAACGGGTGTTTTGGTATAGTACGATATCTATGCTTAGTATATCTGTGGACTCAATTTCTTTTCCTCCTCCTCCTCCTTCCTCCTTCTCCTTCCTTCCTCCTTTTCATCTTCTTCTATTTTTTGTTTGTTTGTTTCTTCTATAGTAAAAATTTCCCAAGCCCTTGGTGCCTAGATGATTTTTGCCTGGCACATTTCACTGATTGGAGTTTCAGAATCACAGTTTCTTATTTGGGTGCAGAATTTTTCTAAATATCTAAGCACCTAAATTATTGTAAAAGCAGCTGGCCACCACCATGCCTTGTAGACAGGTAGGTGAGATGGTACCAGAGAAGAGAAGGCTTCAGGTCTCTACCCTTCACTGCGTCAGAACTCGGAGCTCTATTGAGATACATGTAGGAAAGAAGAACCTTCATGGAGGGAGCAGCCGTGTTGCAATGAGCTGAAAACATGGACAAAATAAAGAGCAAGTCCAGGGAGTAATGGAACCATACCCTGGAAGCATGAAGTTACAAATCTCCCAACCAAGCTGAGCCTTGAGAATGAAATAGTTCCTTTGGCCAAACTGCTCTGAAAATAAGGGAAAAGACTCTGACTCACATTGAAGGTAAGGAGCATGTCTGCATCTCTTCAGCTTAAACCACGGGGATCTCATTAAGGATCGGGACACTTTGGGCACAATCCTCAGCAGAAAGGCCCCATGCAAAGGTAATTACCAGGAATGGGAGGGAGGGGGCCCACTATAGCCTTTTGATTTGGTCACTCAAACATCCTGTCAGGCAGATGTAGAAAGGAGATTGACCCTTACCTCAAAAGAAGTAAATTGTAGGTTGAAGTATTTGGTTTCAGTATCTGTCAGGTTGAGGCTTTGAAAGGCAAACCTGTGGTCTAGGAAACCACATACGGAATTCTGTTGCTTTGGAGCTCTGAAAATTCAACAATATAACGAAATGTATAACCCAGATTGAGACAATTACTTTTAATTGGCTGTTTTACTGTCGAGTGCAATAACCCCCATTTTGTGTAAGTGGCCCTGGGTTAGAATGCAATCTTTCTAGAAAAAGAGCTGTTTCTAGTTCTTCAAGACTGTCTAGAGGAATTTCAAAAGTTAAAATAACTTAAAACTTGCCATCTCTTGGTTTTACCATGAATGTTTCTTTATTCCAAGCACTTCTGCATATAGGTAAGCATTCTAACAAAAGTGCCGTTACAGCCCGGCACCGGGAAGCAAAGTCAGATGTTCAGAGTTGGGCAAAAGAGGTAAAGAACCAGAGCCACAACACTAGTCCAAAAGAGAGAAGAGTTCTTATAAAAGAAAAATAGAAAATAGGAACCAAAAAGATCAGATGGGGGGTGAGGGGAAGGGCCCAGGGTGTCATCTTTGACTGAAATAAAAAAAGAATACAATTCAGAGAGGAAAATATACACAAAGAAATAGATTATGATTTGAGAGAAAACTGACTTCAGTTGGATAGGGAAGATTTATTCAGATTTTAGGGAGGAAATTGGAAAGAACTGTAAAGTTAGAGTTATCCAACTTAAATACCTGTGTAGCTGGGTCTGGGGGCCAAAGTAGTCCCTCTACCTCTTAGAGGTCTGTGTGTTGTTCATAAGCAGCTATCTTGAGGAGAAAGAAGAAAAATGGGGGCATGGGAGAGGGTGGAGAGTTCCATAAGCCCCCCTAATGGCCTCCACAAGGCAGGTTTCAGCCATAAATTGCCTGCTAGACAGCCACCAATTCTGTCTCCCTCTGTTCCTCAAAACTTTGCTTACAGATTCTTTTTTTATATTCGGGTGTTTTTAAAAAAGAATCAGCTTGAAGCAAAAGTACTACACTCAAAACATTCTAAATCACAATTTGAATCTTGTTTAAAAGATGAAAAGATAAGAAGTGTAACTCTATTCACTTGTTTAGAAATAGTCGATGCAGACGGGTGTTAAGTGTTTTACTCTTCCCTAGGTTTATTCTGTTCTCAAGTGCCATCAGACCTCATTTAATAGTCAGTAATTGGGCTTTGAGAAGGGAGAAAAGTGGTTATTTCAAGTTTTCTCCTTATGTTCTGTAGCTGCACCACTTGACATTTGCTTGCAGGGAAGTGTACGCAGTGATAACTGACTGGATATCTGCTTTAAGTCTGTTCAGCTGAAATAAATTAGGAGGCCATCCCCATCTTTGCCATCACTATAAATTAAGGACACAGAGAAAAACTCACTGGACCCTAGTGAAGGCATTCATGGCTTAGAGCCTAGCCTCAGAGTGGTCAGGTGGCCTGGCTCACAGGAGTAGCAGGTCCTGGTTCACAAAGCTCAGGAGCAGATATTAGGGGACCAGTTTTTGGTACCACATCTACCCCTAACTGACTGTGAGGCTTTAATCTAGTCATTGGCCTGCTCAGGGCTGCCATCCTCCTGAGCATCCAATGGGAAAACGTAGACTAGTTTCCTCTACTTGCAAGGATGCTTGTGGATAAGAGGACAACCAAAAGTAACTGCCTTAGCTGGGGTAGAGAGAGCTGGGTCAGAGAAAGAATGTTGTGGTAGCTGAGTTTATCATTTCATTGCTTAATTTTTAAAATCCTCATCTCCCTCTTCCCTGGGCTCCTGAATGGTCTGGAAATACTTTTATTTTCTTTCTTTTCTTTTTTTTTTTTAGAAATTTTGTGGAGTTTTTTTTTTTTAAAGATTTTATTTATTTGAGAGAGAGAGAATGAGAGACAGAGAGCATGAGAGAGAGGAGGGTCAGAGGGAGAAGCAGACTGCCTGCTGAGCAGGAAGCCCGATGTGGGACTCGATCCCGGGACTCCAGGATCATGACCTGAGCCGAAGGCAGTCGCTTAACCAACTGAGCCACCCAGGCGCCCCACTTTTATTTTCTTTTAAGTAAAGTTTTCATTGAAAATTTTTCTGTTTTTATTGAACAAAAAAGTCTCCACCATGTGAACACACTCAGGAAACCAGAACCTAGATATAGAAATAGGACATGGGGCACCCGGTGGCTCAGTTGGTTGGGCATCCGACTCTTGATTTTGGCTCAGGTTGTGGTCTCGGGGTTGTGAGACTGAGCCCCCATGTTGGGCTTGGTGCTCCTTGGTTAGCGGGGAGTCTGCTTCTCTCCTTCTGCCCCTCCCCCAGCACACACCCATGTGCACACTCTCTCCCCTTCCCTCTCTAAGATAGATGGATGAATCTTTAAAAAAATAAATAGAAATAGGACATTACCAGCACACAAAGCCCCCTTAGGTCCTGTAAGTCCCTTCCTTTCCAAGGGTAACCACTAACTGACTTCTAACACCATGTTTAAGTTTTGCTTGTTTGAGGGGCTTTATATATGTGTGTATGTACTTTTTTAATGTGTGACTTCGTTTGTTTAATATTGATTTGTAAGATTTGTTTATGTTACTTTATGTAGTCATATTTTGTTTATTCTCAATGTTGTATAGTATTTCATGAATTAATATGCCATAGTGTGTTTATCCATTTCCTTATTGGTGGATGGTTAGATTTCCAGTTGAGGACTATTATGAACAGTGCTACTAGGAACATTCTTGAACAGTTTTTTGATGAATATATGAGTACATTTCTATTGAGTTATCTAGAAGTGGAATTGCTGAGTCACAGAACATATGTTAAGTTCTGCTTTAATAGCCACTGCCAGTTTTCCAAAGTCCAAAAGCATTTTACACTCCCACCAGTCATGTCTGGGACTTCTGTTTCTTCTACATCCTCATCAACAGTTGGCATTGTCTTTTACATTTAGCCATTGTGGAATGCTTTTGTTTTTAATTTTAATTTTCTTGATGACTAACAAAGTTGAGTATCTTTTAATATTTATTGGCCATTTGGATATCTTGTTTTATGAAATATCATTCAAGTCTTGAGCCTGTTTCTTCTGTTGGATTGTCTGACATTCTTATCGGTCTATAAGAGTTCTTTAAATATTATAGATACTTGTTGTGTACATGTTGCAAATATCATTTCCCATAATGTTGTCAAGTCATATTGGGGCTTGAGGCAAAAGGAAACATCAGAAATACTGATACTTATCTTTATTTAAAATTTTGATATTTTGTTTATCATGGCAGTTTTTTGCATTAATTATGATTTTTTAAAATATTGCATTAACATCTCGCTTGTCTTGATTACTGAGTTTTGGGCATCCCCTTAAAAATTTGTGTCCAAGCCAAGTACTTCACTTGCTTCACCCTAGTCCTGGCTCTTATCCCATTCTGTGTCATGCCATACCCCAAAATTATTCCAGGTGGACAGCACTGTCAGACTATATTGTGATTAGCATGATATTTTATTTTTAAAAATTTTAGCATGATTTTTTGGAACTTAAACTTGTAAGCACCTTATACACCTTCCCTTACTTGACCATCTAATTAATACCGTTGCGGTTTTTCTTTTATAGTATCATAAAATGATATTCTTTTTTTTCTTTTTTTCTTTCATAAAACCTACAATTTGTAATCATATATTTACTTGGATGTTTAGATGTTTTACTATCCATTTCTCCCACTAAGCTGCAATGTTCCCTGAGAGCTCAAACCATGTCTGTTTTGCTTAACACTGTGAGATTCAAAATGATTTCTTCTACATGAAGTTGCATATGGTTGAATTCTAGGGTTTTGAGAACTTTTCCATCCACAGATATGAGTTTTGCCAAAAGTTGGAGGGGGAGGCTTTGCTAAAGCAGTTATGCAACCACTCAAATAAGTAAGGTAACGTATAAATAGATCAGCACAATACATGATACATGGTGAGTACTCAATACATATCAGTACATGCTGGTATTGGTGTCAGTTCTGCATCTTTTTATTTAACTCTAGTGGTTGTCTAAGTCAATTTCATTCAAATTTGTTCATCAGGGGCACTAGTTATGTTGTAGTCACTCTTTCTTGCTGTCCAGTATATAAATGTAGACTATTTTGCCAACTCATGAATAGTGGTTGTAGCATCAACAGCTGAAAACCAGCAAGTCCAATAAGGTTGAGTGTAACTGTAGTTTTCCTAGTGGAAAGAAAGATCCATAGATTCGGGCTAGAGGTTGAGAGATGAAGCACTCATTTGCTAATTCTAATTTTCAATTGCAAGTATCTTGGAATGGTTTGTTTCACTATTTTAGAGATAGGGTAACATCTAAAGTCTTCTATCAGGGCAAGTCCCCATTAAAAAAATAAGAAATTACACTAACACCAAATAAAGGGACAACTTTATAAAATGGATTAGGACCCAAGAGTTGGTGGGGAGATAAATTTAATGAGTTTCAACCAATACTTGTTGTAATGAGATAAAATGAATAATAAATAGCAGAGCACAGACAAATAATTTATGACACTTCTGCTTTTGATATATATACACCATTTTTAAAAAATCGTCTATTCATTGTGAGAAGCATGCTAACATCAGGGATGGTAACATGAAAGAATGGTCAATGGCAATTGTAAGAATTGTTGATTGAAAATTGAGAAAAAATTCTTCTTTCACAGATGTTAAAATATGATAAAAATTTGTATATTAGAATCAATAAAATAAGGCATAAATACATATAAATACTAGTCTCTGATATTTAATATATTTCTTAGTGTGGTTAGTGGCCAAAACATTTGAAAGCTAATGCTCTAGAAAATGTATTTTCTGGGCGCCTGGGTGGCTCAGTTGTTGGGTGTCTGCCTTCAGCTCAGGTCATGATCCCAGGGTCCTGAGATCGAGCCCTGCATCGGGCTTCCTGCTCAGCGGGAAGCCTGCTTCTCCCTCTCCCACTCCCCCTGCTTGTGTTCCCTCTCTCGCTGTGTCTTTCTCTGTCAAATAAATAAATAAAATAAAATCTTAAAAAAAAAAAAGAAAATGTATTTTCTGTTCCTTAGATTAGAGTTGTATGGAATATTGCAAAATCATACACATATCAGACTGTGAAATCACAGTGTCTATAAGAAATTTTTTTGTAAATTAAAACTAAAATAACATTTCTAAAATTGACACAAAAAATTACACATATATTATGAAGTTGTCAATCAAATTATAAATCAAATCAACATAAAACATTCACTGACCATGAAATGTGACAGCTAGATGAGACTGTGTACATAATACTTGGATCAGTGAAAACTTTGATCCACCAAGCATGAAGAAATTGGACAGACATGTGGATTTCTCAGAATCACAGACTCTTGGAAAAAATATATCAGATTTTTCTGTAAGGTATGTAATTCATTGCCAGTTATGTGTAAGCGGTTTTGAAAAACTTCCAATTATTAAAATTTGAAAATAATAATAATATAACCATAGAAGCTTTCAGTAAGAGTTGCTTAAGTTGTTCTAGAAACACTGCTATTTTTTGTTTCTGCAAATTCAAATGCAGAACCGAACAGGTTGATAAATTTATAAACATCATGAAAAGAGTTGTAGAGAGGAACTGGAGCCACTTGGATGCCATTTGGTTCTCGCTTGTCACATACCACTCCTCCTTTTTCTAGTTCTTGGAAAACATATTTTATTGGAACAGTGTGAGCTGGCAGCCGTGATCCACTATGCGGGATGGAGTAATTATGTTTATAAATGGTTTCTTGGTATCTGCTTTATCTTTGTTATAGTAATGCTTGATCAAGTATTCCAGATAACCAGTTAGCAAAAAAGATTTTCTCCTCAATGTTTTCATAGTTGCTTGCTTAAAGATCTCTAAACTAGCATGTAAGGAACAGACCAACAAAATGGGAGGGTTTGAAATTCGAAATCCACTGACCCCAGAGATTAACTGCAGTTTGTTATCCACCTTAAATTAGGTGCTGAGTTCATGGCCAAACCATCCCACTAATGCAGGTTTAATTGTATGGGCATGCTTTTCATGGACAAAGGCACAGCAAGACCTCTTGCTCCTGAGTTTAAATACTTGTAGGAGTACCAGCAGGCAAAATCAACTCCCCAGTCATGTAACTGGAGTTCAACATTTCCAACTGCATGTGCTAGATCAAAGCCAACGAAACAACCCTTTGCCTATCCAGCTCTTGTGATGGCAAATATATTAAAGAGCTGTTCAGTGTAAAAATGCATCCCACTGAACAGGATCATTGCAATTGAGTCTCCTTCCTTCTCAATTACTTCAAGGATATCCTCTATTCTCAATGTTTTCTTCCCCCTCTCTTGGCTTTATCATCCACACACTTTCCTCAGTGTTAAGACCATGAAGTTGAAGATGTGACTCAATAGCATAATGATCTGAAGGGAAGGCTTTGGCTTCCAGAATTTTATACCGTTTTGGTATAGGCTTAAAAAAGGATAACAGTAGAAGATATAAATTAGCAGTTAAACCATTCATTAGGACCTATTTCTTTCTCATTGGGCTCCTACGATGTCATTCTTAAGGCCTAGAATAGTCTCATCTCCTGTAATCCAAGGATGTTTTCCTAGGCCATGTCTTGTGGTTTCTTTAAGGGTGGGTACTCAGCTTCCTATCACCCTCCAGGCTCTCCCAGAACCAGCCACTGATTTTTAAAATTCCAGGTTTTAAGTCCCACTGATTGTAAGACCTTATGAAATTTGGCCCCTCCCTTTCAAAACCAAATGTTATGGGGATTTGTCTTCCCTTTGTGGGCGCTCTGGTGTGATAGTCTATTTCTCTCTTCTCCATTCCCAAGGCTCACCCCCCACACCCAGCTGATAGCGGAGGTCCATTTTGCTCCCCACCGTGTCTCTGTCCATCCTACCCTCTCAGTGTGGCCTCTTCTTTACCTTTTGTTGTAGAGTTGTTCTGCCAGTCTTCAGGTTGTTTTCTGGGTTATTTATGCTGATGTGAGTGTTACCTAGTTGTATCCATGGACCAAGATGAGCTTAGGGTCTTCTTACTCCCTCCTATCTTCCCAGCCTCCTGTAGTAAGTTTTAAAATCTAGAAGTATAAGTCCTTCAGCTTTGTTTTTCCTTCTCAAGATTATTTTGGCTATTTGAGTCCCTTGATATTCCATGTGAATTTTAGGATGATGTTTTTCTATTTCTGCCAAAACATCATTGGGTTTTTGGTAGGGCTTGCATTGAATCTGTAGATCACCTTAGGTAGTATTGACATTTTAACAATATTAAGTTTTCTAATCCATGAACATGGGATATGTTTCCATTTATTTATGTCTTCTTTAATTTCTTTCAGCAGTGTTTGTAGTTTTCATTTTTTTAAATTTAAATTCAATTAATTAACATATAGTGTATTATTAGTTTCAGAGGTAGAGTT
>NC_138378.1:21860357-21895966 GCF_054177405.1 Leptonychotes weddellii | reverse complement strand
TTTTTCAGAGTCCATCTTCTCTCATGGTTCGTCCACCCCTCCGATTTCCCCCACTTCATTCCTCCCCTCCCGCTACCTTCTTCTTCTTCTTTTTTTTTCTTAACATATCTTGCAACAATAATACTAGCTTTTATAACACCCATGCATTAACTCTTACTGAAATCTTTATTTCTTCATACATCTTCAAGGTACTGTCTAGTGTCTTTTCTTTTCACCTTGCAGGCCTCTCTTTTTTTTTTTTTTTAAAGATTTTTATTTATTTATTTGAGAGAGAGAGAATGAGAGACAGAGAGCATGAGAGGGAGGAGGGTCAGAGGGAGAAGCAGACTCCCTGCCGAGCAGGGAGCCCAATGCGGGACTCGATCCTGGGACTCCAGGATCATGACCTGAGCCAAAGGCAGTCGCTTAACCAACTGAGCCACCCAGGCGCCCCAACCTCTCTTAAGCATTTCTTGCAGGGTAAGGTCTAGTAGTAACAAACTTCCTCAGCTTTTATCTATCTAGGAATTAGGTCTGTCTATCTGGGAATTTATTTCCACCTCACTTTTGAAGGATGATTTCACCAAAAATAGGATTCTCAGTTGACAGGTTTTTTTCTTTTTGTACTTCAAATATATCTGCCCACTGCTTTCTGGCCTTTAAAGTTTGTGATGAGAAAGATGCTAATTATCTTATTGAGGATCCCTGTATATAATGAGTAGCTTCTCTCTTGCTAATTTCAAGATTCTGCCTTTGTCTTTGTCTTTTGAAAGTGATTATAAATGTGTTTTGGTGTGGGTCTCTGAGTTCATCTTAATTCATTGTATTTGTTGGACTTCTCATTTATATCCATGCCCTTTATCAAATTTGGGAAGTTTCCAGCCATTATTTCTTCAAATATTCCCCCCACCCAATTCCTTCTCCAACCCAACCCCTCTCTCTTTCTCATGCCCCTTCTCTTAAAATGCATATGTTGGTCAACTCCGTGGTGTCCCACAGGTCCCTTAAGTTCTGTTCACTTTTCTTCCATCATTTTTCTTTCTGTTCCTCAGATAATTTCCACCATCTTATCTTCAAGTTCACTGATTCTTTTTTTTTTTTTAAAGATTTTATTTATCCACTCATGAGAGACAGAGAGAGAGATGCATAGGCAGAGGGAGAAGCAGCTCCCTGCAGAGCAGGGAGCCCGATGCGGGACTCGATCCCAGGACCCTGGGATCATGACCTGAGCCGAAGGCAGACGCTTAACTGACTGAGCCACCCAGGCGTCCCCACTGATTCTTTCTTCTGCCTTTGAATTCCTCTAGTGAATTTTTCTTTACTATTATTGTATTTTTCAGCTCCAGAATTTCTTTTTGATTTCTTCTTAGGTTTTCCAACTCTTTGTGGACATTGCCATTTTGTTCACACATTGTTTTCCTGACTTTCTCCACATATTCCTTTAGTTCTTCAAGCATCTTGAAGATGGTTGTTTTATTTTTTAAATATTTTTATTTATTTATTTATTTATTTATTTATTTATTTATTTTTATTTGACACAGAGAGAGAGAGCACACAAGCAGGGGAAGTGGCAGGCAGAGGGAGAGGGAGAAGCAGGTTTCCCACAGAGCAGGGGAGCCTGATGTGAGACTTGATCCCAGGACCCTGGGACCATGACCTGAGCCGAAGGCAGTTGCTTAACCAACTGAGCCACCCAGGTGCCCAAGATGGTTGTTTTAAAGTTGGCTGGTATATCTGACATCAGGTCTTTTTCAGGGACAGTTTCTGTTGATTTATTTTTTTTTCCTTTGAATGGCCATATTTTCTTATTTCTTTATATGCTTTGTGATTTTTTTTTTTGAAACTGGACATTTGAATCTAATAATTTGCTATCTCTGGAATTCACATTCTCTTCCTTTTCCAAGGTTTGCTGTTTTTGTTATTTTTTATTTTGTTCTATTGATTGTGGTAGGCTGTTTCTTTGCCCAGGATCAGCCTGAGGCATAAACTTAAGGTCTTCTTAGGTCTTTCCTAAGCCTTTCTATGGTCACTTCTTAATTTGCATATGTGGTTGTATATGTGGTTGTTTTTGAATGTCCTAGTATGACTTCCATAATGTCTGACTTCCAAAAAGGGAAAAAAAGAGAATTGAAAGGGGGAATGGGTGCTGGCCCTTTAAATCTACTGAAAGTCACTTTGACTATAGAGCTAGGGGGTTGCAACAACGTGAGGAAGTGCAACAACATTGACCACCCACCTTTTTGTCTGTACCTCTGTGACCAGAAGCAGGAATCAGCAATCAGAGCACAGATCCTGATATTTGGAGGACAGGGTTCTTTTTTGCCCACCCTGGTTCAGCAAACTAAGTGCAAGCTCCTCCAGGAACATGTGCACTGCTGTCTGCCACAGGTAACTGCTACTGTGCTAAGAGCCAAAATTAAGCACAACTTACTGTGCGAGCTTTCCCCTGGAAGTCCTAAGCCTTCAGTAGAGTTTAGAATTCCTACATAGTTACTTAGACAGATTCTGTCAGTTCTGGGATCGTGACCTGAGCCAAAGGTAGTCATTAACCACTAAACCACCCAGGCACCCTGTCATTTCCATTTTTAATTTAAGGCTCTAAAAGGCCCTACCAAAGGTCAAATAACTAGTGCATTTGCAGAGCCATGAGTCTAATAAGCTTTGGAGCCAGGCAAATCTAATTCTGCCTGACTCTAAAGCCTATTCTCTGAAAGTATGAAAATGTGGCAGAAGTTCTTATTGACAATTAGACTATGCACAAATTTCTAAACAGAAGTATAATTAAAGAATTTGTTCATTGTTTTTCTCTCACAGTGGCCATCAGTATTAACCTGTTAAGAGTCTGTTGAGCATTTACTAAATGCTCAGTAACTGGGGTTTGATGGGCAAGGGTAAGGTTATGAGTGGGTGGTGAGAAGAGCAGAGCACAGAAATGTTAACATTAACAAGCTTTTTCTTAACACCTAAACACTGAGCTTGTTATTCATAATATAAGAACAAGAGGTGTAAAACCCTTGTTTCCTACCCTCTGAAGCTTACAGCCTAGTTACTTCAGGGGCCATTTCTGTAGCATCTACATGTACAGAGTCTATAGAGATAATACAAAGACAAGTAAGCCTGTCTCATGAAATTCATAGTCTAAGGGTGAGTCAGACTCACAAACACTTTCAATATAAGATATTGAGTTAAAAGGAAACACCAGGTTCTCGTGGGAGCATGGAGAAGGGGGCATTCAGCTCAATATGGGCCATCAGGGAAGCAGGAAGAAATGAATCCTGAACCAACATGGGGGAAGCAGAATGAATGCATCTGAAACACTTAGCAAGGAACACTGATAGTATATGTGTTCTGAACAGAATGATACTGATGATATGGTACTGTAGAAAGCCAATGAATATTCCTAATTGAACTGTTTCCTGAATAGCTTCAAAGTGGAAGTTATCAGACTACTAGCCTTTCCTTCTCTTCCCTTTGCTTTTGTAACTCCTAAAACCAATTCTCTGTGGTGGGGAACTTTTCTTCCCCCCTTTCCTCCTTTCATTCCTCTCTTCCTCCCTCCCTCCCTCCCTTTTATACTCTTTTTGTTTCTGTTTTTGTTTGTTTGTTTGTTCTCTACCTAATAAATATGGAGGCCATAAGAGCTAGAGAAACTCAGGAAGTCTGTAAGCAGAATATGATACTGAATGGTTTGTGAGATTAAATATAAAAAGGGAGGGCATCAAAAGGGAGACAAATGCCAACTGCTGGCTCACATTTACTGGACCCCTATTCTGACTCCTCATACCATGCTTTGGGAACAGAGATAAATCTGTCCCATGGGTTGAAATGAGCAGGCCGTGTGTATGGGCAGTAAATGGAAAGCATGTGTGCAATAGTGGGAAATAAAGCAAAATGGGATACATTGTGGGGCGCCTGGGTGGCTCAGTCAGTTAAGCGTCTGCCTTCGGCTCAGGTCATGGTCCCAGGGACCTGGGATCGAGCCCCATGTCGGGCTCCTTCCTTGGCGGGGAGCCAGCTTCTCCCTCTCCCTCTGCCTGCCACTCCACCTGCTTGTGCTCTGCCTCTCTCTATCTATGTCAAATGAATGGATGAAATCTTAAAAAAAAAAAAAAAAAGGATATATTGTAAAGGGCCTGGAAAACAAACAGGAGTTTAGACTTGATATGGTTAATATCAAGAGTCCTTTTAGGCTTTTGAGCAGGTGGGCAGGGGGTAGTAGGTGGGAAAGATTTGAGAGAAGGAAGACTGATGTCGTACAGACTAACAAAAGGCTGTGTCTGAGTCTAATTATGGTGATAAGGGTCTCTAGGGTATGGCAGCCGGAATAGAAAGGAGTAGGGAACATTTTAAAGAAAGAATGGACAGAGTTTGTGGATATAAAGAATGTTTACCTCTAGGATATCTATTTTTACCTTAGAAATGTCCAGTTACTTGGACATGTCCACCTGCTTTCTTTAGCTTCTTTACATAAAGATACAGTAAAAATAACTATTTTAATGTCCTTGCTACTAATTCTATCATATGTATCATTTCTGGGTTGGTTTCTATTGATGGATTTTTATCCTAATTATAGGTTATAGTCTCTGCTTCTTTAAATGTGTGGTAATTTTTTTTGGATGACCAGACATTGTGAACCAACTATCATCATCTTGTTGGGTGATGTATATTTTTATATTCTTGTAATATTCTTTTTTTTTTTTTAAGATTTTATTTATTTATTTGACAGAGAGAGACACAGCAAGAGAGGGAACACGAGCAGGGGGAGTGGGAGAGGGAGAAGCAGGCTTCCTGCGGAGCAGGGAGCCCGATGCGGGGCTCGATCCCAGGACCCTGGGATCATGACCTGAGCCGAAGGCAGACGCTTAACCGGCTGAGCCACCCAGGCGTCCCATATTCTTGTAATATTCTTGAGTTTTGTTCTGGGATGTAGTTAAGTTACTTGGAAACAGTCTTATTCTTTAAGGTCTTGAATCTAAGCCTTCTTAGACTGGACTAGAGCAGCCTTTAGTCTAGGACTTATTTTTCCCCAATGTTCAGGCAAAAGCCTTCTGAATACTCTTCCTGATGCTCTGTGAATTATGTGGGTTTCCCCCCCTGAATGGTGGGAATAGGTACTAGTCCCAACCCTGTGTGATCATTGGTATTTTTTTTCCTGCTAATCCTTTAAGTGGTTCTTTCCCCAGCCTCAGGTACTTTCTTCATTCCTCTCTGATTCTCTGCCCTGTAAACTCTATATGCTGTGGCATCTAAAGACTTGCAGCATTATCTCCACAACTCAGGGAAATTGCCAGTTTGCCTGGATTTCACCTCACTGCACCATGGGCTGGAAACTACATTCATTACAATTATAAGCTTTGCTTAGTTTCCATCTTTCAATGATCACTGGCTTTTATAACCTGGTGTCCATGAAACCACTGTTTCATATATTTTGTTTCATTTTTTAGTTGTTTCAGGGGCAGGGTAAATTCAGTACCAGCTATTCCATCTTGGTTGGTTGTGTTCATTCTATTTGATGTAACAAAGTTAAGGTTCTGAATAGAAGTATGCTGTGTTCTTAACCATCTGTAAGAGTCGGGTATATACTATCCTAAACTCTTATCACCAGTGTAGTTGATGAATTTACAGTGTTCTACCTTTTAGGGGAAGTAATCAAGTGTCAAAAACATGACTTTGGAGTTGGTCAGACGACTTGTGTTTAAATTCTCTCTTTATCATTAGCTAGCTATATAACCATGGACAGGTTCTTTGAGCTTCAGTTTTCTCATCTGGAAAATGAGAATAATAATACCTATTTATTAGAGTTGTTGAAATAACTAATATAAAATGTGTATCCTAATGGCTGGTACATAGTAAAATCTCAATAAATGGTAGCTGTTATTACCAAAGGCACTTGTCTTACTAGTACTATCATTTTCTGCATAGGTATTCAAATTTGATAAACTATAAGCCAAGTGAGGACATTGCTCCTTTACTGCAAAGCTGTCACTTGTCTTAAATTTTGTGGCTTTCTTGGATGCCGCTGTCTTACAATTTATGATGTTGTTTTTTAATTGTGCTTCTTGATGATACCAAATTTATATTCATAATGGTCCAAGAAAATTTACTAATTAATATAAATTATGTACATAATACACAGGGTAGAATGATTTTGCTAATATGGTCAGTTGATATATGAGACACATGTTCTAAAATAGTTGTAGCTCTATTGTTGTGGTTACTAAGTAAATATTAAAAAATCAATGGTGTTTGTATAAGCCAACAATAACTTAAAAACAATAATGGCAAAATAAAAATATCTCATTCAGAGCAGAAAGAATTACAAAAATAAAATAAATAGGAATACCTTTAAGCAACTACAAGGATATATTTGGAAAAACCTATAATCTCTACTGAGAGACACAGGAAAAACTTGAGTAAGTGGGAAGAAGCTATTTTCTTTTTTTTTTCTTAAAGATTTTATTTATTTATTTGAGAGAGAGAGAAAGTGAGACAGGGAGCCCAAGAAGGGGGGAGGGTCAGAGGGAGAAGCAGACTCCCCGCCGAGCAGGGAGCCCGATGCGGGGCTCGATCCCGGGACTCCAGGATCATGACCTGAGCCGAAGGCAGTCGCTTAACCAACTGAGCCACCCAGGCACCCGAGCAGATTGTTTTTATTCTCCTCTCACCCACGGTGCTTTATGGCAGGGCAAAGAGAACTTTGGAAAAGCAGCCTCTTTTTTCCCAGACTGGAGAGAACAATGCGCAGAGCAAGGAAGGAGTGGGGATCCCACACTCAGAGAAGGTGAAGATGTTAGTGAAGCTTTGAGCCCTAATTAAGCCAAACGGAGGATGCATGGGAAGAAATCCACTCTAGGATCTGTCTGCTTCATCAAAATCCAGCTAGCAATAAGTCAGTAAATGCAGTTAGCCTATGTCAACAGGTCCATCCTTCTCACACAAACCATACCTGCATCATTCCCTCTGGGCATGGGAATACAGCATATGCAACAACATATACACTTGTCTGAAGACGCCATTTATCACTGCATCTTTCTCAGAGAGTCTTATGAGTTTTATCCTCTGCACCTTAGTAAAACCTCTGCCACTGTAAGGCACTACTGGGGACCATTCAACAATTCTGCCCAGGCCTAGGGTCTTCTGGGACCACTGACTTTAAAAAAAAAAAACCATCACCCCACCCTCTGGGTGACAGAGACCAACTGCAATGCATTCCTTTTCTCTTTGCTTCAATCTCCCTCCTTTCCTTGTCTCTCTTCCTCTCCCTATCTCTTCTTTTCTCTCTTCTTCCTTCATCAGCTCCCCTTTCCCGTCCTAAGCCTTGGTGGTCCTCCAGCTCCACTGGGACACTTATAAAACGCGGTCAGAGCACCAGCCCAAAGAAACACAAGGAAAGCAAGAGGGCACATCCTCTTGCCAGGACCCCTGGCCCACCAACCTGACTGCCTTCTCTGTCCCACTCAGGCCTCCAAGAATGAATATCCTCCGCCTACTCCTAGCCACACTGCTGGTCTCCCTGTGCTTCCTCACTGCCTACAGCCACCTGGCACCTGAGGAAAAGCCCAGGGATGACAGGAGCCTAAGGAGCAACTCCTCCGTGAACCTGTTGGATTTCTCCTCTGTCTCTATTGTAGGTAAGTAGCCTGTCTTGGTGCCTAGTCTCTGGACTCTGGCCCATGAGAGGGGGCTACAGGATGTCAAACATGCTCCCCAGGATTCATTGACATACATCAGAGTTCCTTTGTGCTTATTCTTCAAAGTAATGCTAGAGGAATAAAGTATTCCTTGACTCATGGTTTTAAAAAGCCCTGCATACCACTAATCTAATATGCAGCTTCACATGTTAGAGGCTCTGAGAAACCCTGAAGTTAAGACACCTTGTGAATTTGGTTTAGCTTAGCATTTCTGAAACCTACTGAATCACAGAACTGTCAATAACAAAAATGTTAGAGAATGCTGCGGAATATAACCGAGTGTGGGATGAACTAGTCCTTTCAGGGTTGAGAACTGAGAATGACCGCTCGGGGGAAAATATCAGGGGCATTACAGCCTGGTATCAAACATCTTCTAGTTCAACTTCTTCTGATGAAAATAATAGTAACAGATATACTCCTTGTGTGCTAGGCACTGTAAAGTGAGTACTATTTTTTATTCCTACTTCACAGTTGAGGAAATTGAGGCTTAGCAAAGTTAAGTGACTAACATGAGATCACACAGTTCTTAATTGGTAGAGCCAGAATTCAAACCCAGGTGTTTAATTCCAGAACCCAAGTTCTAAACTAATGTCCCTCACTGCCTTGACTCTCACTACGAAAAGAGAATATTCTAGATGTATCAGGAAAGTAAGTCTCACCTTTGATCACCTTTGATGTGCCGGACTTCTCACTTTATAAACATATCTTTTTTATCCTCAAGACAACCCTGCAAGGTGGATATTACAGTACCCTATTTACAAATGAGAAAACTGGATCTTAAGAAGATTAAGTAGGTTGCCTAAGGAGACACAGTTGTTAAATGGCAGAGTCAGGATTCAGATCAGGTGTGCCTGGCTCCACAGCTCTGAGAAATGAAAATTAGGAATACAGGAAACACAGGTCCATCCATGTACATGACACTGAATCCATTTTTCAGGGCCTTCTTGGATTTCCTCTTTGCCTTCCCTCAGAGGACACTTTTCTTTCAGTCCCTGGCTCCAGGTTAGCAGCCAGGCTAACAAGAACCTGTTGGCCTAAGTCCCAAGTTGTGATTTATCCACCCAATCCTTCTTTTCCCCCACCCTGAGACTTCCTGGAGGCCCCTCCGATTCCTCCCACTTTACTGCAGTTCATGACCTCCAGAAACATCTGGCTTTGCTCCTTCTGTCTCTCTTTGAAGTGCTGAACAAGAAATCCAAAAAGATCAGCAGAAAAGAGGCGGAAAAGAAGAGATCTTCCAAGGTAGGACTGGAAGTTCTCATTGTGGGGGTGGGACTGGACTTAAAAGAGAATTCTAGCTGGGAACTAAATGAAAGATTTTCCAGCCTTACATGAACAAAAGAAGCTGAAAGCTGTCTAAAGGCTTCCTGGCCTCAAGCCCTGAATCAGACTCCCACAGAAGCCCAGAGAGCTAAGGTTCACTAAGCAAAATAGCTTACTTGCTAAAAAGCATCTTATATGAGCTAGCCCTCTTACTGAAA
Source organism: Leptonychotes weddellii (assembly GCF_054177405.1). Taxonomy (NCBI): domain Eukaryota; kingdom Metazoa; phylum Chordata; class Mammalia; order Carnivora; family Phocidae; genus Leptonychotes; species Leptonychotes weddellii. The sequence goes on along the minus strand of NC_138378.1, from coordinate 21,886,815 downwards.
TATCACCATCACTCATTCTTTTGAATGAATGCACTGTTTCCTAAAGCTCAGTTATTTCAGAACCACTTCCCACAATTTTTTTTTTTTGAAAGCTTTCATTTTTAAGTAATCTCTACACCCAGCGTGGGGCCTGAACTCACAACCTCGAGATCAATTGTCACGTGCTCCACTGAGCCGGCCAGGCACCCCCCCACAATTTTTGCCATAACCGAGTTTCACTTATTTACTTAATATATTTGTTTAAAATTAAAACCTAAGGGACCTGGGTGGCTCAGTCGGTAAAAAAATAAATAAATTAAATTAAATTAAAACTTAAGGGGCACCTGGGTGGCTCAGTCAGTTAAGTGTCTGCTTTCAGCTCAGGTCATGATTCCAGAGTCCTGGGATGGAGCCCCAGAGAGGGCTCCCTGCTCAGTGGGGAGTCTTCTTCTTCCTCTCCCTCCCCCCACTTGTGCTCTCTTACTCTCTCAAATAAATAAATAAAATCTTTTTAAAAATTAAATTAAATTAAAACTTAAAAAATATGTAACTATGATAGAAAGTCAGTATCACTTGCCGTAAATATAAGGTAACCATAAAAATAAGTATAAAGAAAATAAAACATTATTAGTGGATTTTAGCTGGATGGGGTCGCCTGCCAAACGCTCTCAAGCTGAGGCTTGTTCTCTGTATTAAAAGTCAGATTAGAAAGTGTTGGGAGAGGGCGCCGGGGTGGCTCAGTCAGTTAAGCTTAAGCGTCTGCCTTCTGCTCAGGTCCTGATCCTGGTCCTGATCCCCGAGTCCCCATGTCCTGGGGCTTCCTCCCTGTTCAGTGGGGAGCCTGCTTCTCCCTCTCCCACTTCCCCTACTTGTGCTCTCTCGCTCTCTGTCAAATAAATTAATAAAATCTTAAGAAAGAAAGAAGGAAGGAAGGGAGGGAGGGAGGAAAGAAGGAAGGAAGGAAAGGAAAACAAAGGAAGAGAAGGAAGGGAGGAAAGAAAGAAAGAAAATAGGAAAGTGTTGGGAAAGCATTAATGATATATCGGCACCAAACGGAGCCTTTAAAGTTGAAAGAGACTGAAAAAAGAATCCTTTCTCACTGTGTGATTTAATGTCATTTAATACTCATGTACCACCTAAAATCATACTACCATGGCACAGGTTCCCACACTGTGGGAAATACTGGACAGAGGCATTGTTGAAACGCACACATTATTCCTGTCTTAGACCTGGCACTGTGTGATTTTGAGCAAGTCCCTGCTCCTCTCTAGACCTTCTGTAAACAAGCAGATCAGATGATTGACATAAGAATACATAGCTGACAAATATATTTGTATGCTAGGTATGGGGATTATAGAAGTGAACAAGAGAGGGACGCCTGAGTGGCTCAGTCGGTTAAGCGACTGCCTTCGGCTCAGGTCATGATCCCAGGGTCCTGGGATCGAGTCCCGCATCAGGCTCCTTGCTGAGCAAGAAGCCTGCTTCTCCCTCTGCCTGCCTCTGTCTCTCTCTCTCTCTGATAAATAAATAAAATCTTTAAAAAAAAAAAAAAAAAGAATTCTGACTTTCCCTCAACTGGAAAAAAATTAAAAAAAAAAAAAAAAGAAGTGAACAAGAGAGATATATCCCCACTATCATGGAGTTTACATTCTTGTGGGGAAAATAGACAAAGAGCAAGTAAGCCAATAAATAGGTAAAATAAATTCAGATAATAATAAACACTGTAAAAGAATTAAAGCATGATAATGAAAGTGAAGAGTGGTCTCAGAAGCCCTCCCTGAGGAAGCAGCACTTACGTATTGAAAAATTCAGTAATCTCAAGCAGCAACTCCCAATAGAAATACAATGTGAAGAGCACCTGGGTGGCTCAGCGGGTTAAAGTGTCTACCTTGGGCTCAGGTCATGATCCCAGGGTCCTGGGATGGAGCCCCACACCGGGCTTCCTGCTCAGTGGGGAGCTTGCTTCTCTGTCTCCCTCTGCTGCCCCCCCTGATTGTGCTCTCTTTCTCTCATGTAAATAAATAAAATCTTTATAAAAAAATAAAAAAATACAATGTGAGCCACATATATAAATTTAAATTTCCTAGTAGCCACATTAAAAAAAAAGTAAAAAGTACGTGTAGTTAACTTTAGTAATATTTCATTTAACCCAATATATCCAAAATATTATCATTTTGATATAAAATGATATAAATATAAAAAGTGATATATTTTATTTTGTGTGTGTGCTAAGTCTGAAACCTGGTGGTGCATCTTTACACTCACAGTACGTCTCAATTCCGATGCTAATTTTTAATAAAGTCAACTGTAGTGCTAACAAAAAAAAATTGTTTAAAGAAAAAATTTTACACTGCTATTTTAAAATGTAAATTAAAATTAAATAAAATTTGAAGATTCAGTTCTTCAGTTGCACTAGACACATTTCAAGTACTCAGTAGCCTCCTATGGCTGATGGCTACGTGGATTGAACAGCACAGCAAAGAATGGTTTCAGGAAAGTGGGCAGCCAGTTCAAAAGCCGTGCGGCAGGAACTCATTTTCTGCGTTTGGTGCACGTAAAGAAGGCAGTGTGGGAACAACAGCTCAGCTCATACAGGTGGGCGGGGCCAAACCTGAGGGCCTCAAGAGCCAAAGTGAAGTTTATGGTTTATTCTAAGTTCAAAGAAAACCCACTGGGGGCTTTAAGCCAGAGTGGTTGCCATCATAGGTCTTCGGAGAGGTCCGTTTGGTGCAACGGAGGATGGGCTGTAAGTGGGCCAGAGCAGCAGACCAAAGAAAGTGGCTTGGCCTAGGGTAGCGAGGTGGTGAAGAAGTGGGTGGATCCGGATTTAATGTGAAGGCAGGACTGACAGGAGATTTGGGAATACACTGGAAGGGGGAAGACGCAGAGGTGGTGAAAACTCTAGAACTGAGTGGGATCCCCTAGGGAGAAAAGTGGGCCAAGCCCATCCAGGTAAGTAAATGTTAATGGGTTTGGACGCAGAGGGTGGATGACTGGGGGAGGCAGGGACCCCTGGGGCCACTTGTGGACATGAAGTCCAGGGGACAGTGGTGCAGCGGGTGGGGATGTCTGGTCTGGGGCCTCCACTGCCCAAGGAGTTCCCAGGCAGACGTGAGGACTGGTGGGGTGGGCGTGGCCGGCTTGGGCAGCCCCGGCGTTTCCCCGCAGAAAGAGGCTTCCATGAAGAACGTGGCCCGGCCCCGGCCCCCGCCGCCCAGCCCCTGCGTGGCCACTCGTGACAGCTGCAAGTCGCCGGCGCCGGCCTGCTGCGACCCCTGCGCCTCCTGCCAGTGCCGCTTCTTCCGCAGCGTCTGCTCCTGCCGCGTGCTCAACCCCGTCTGCTGAGCGCGCCCAGCCGCCTCCAAAGGGCGGGTGATTTCTAATAGGTGTGGCTTCCCCGGTACCCTGGCGCGCGCGTAGTTACTTAGGTTGGGGCGGAGCTTTCAGGAGGCGGGACTTCAAGAAGACTTGGCTTTGGCAGGGCTAAAACCCAAACATATGGAGGCTACTCCAAGGTGTGTGGCTGTTTCTTTAAAGGACCCCAAAGAGCCTTTCCCTTCCTCCTGGCCCCTTCACAGCCGAAAACCCGTGGACTGCGCATGCTCTGTCGCCTGGGCCTGGGAAACCCGCTTTCCCGGGCCCTAGGATTGCATTCTCCTTAAGCGCTTCTCTGCTGGAGCCAGATGTTCCTCCCTACCTTTAAAACTGGGAACACACAAGGGGCGCCTGGGTGGCTCAGTTGGTTGGGCGACTGCCTTCGGCTCAGGTCATGATCCTGGAGTCCCGGGATCGAGTCCCACATCGAGTCCCACATCGGGCTCCCTGCTCGGCGGGGAGTCTGCTTCTCCCTCTGACCCTCCCCGCTCTCATGCTCTCTCTCTCATTCTCCCTCTAATAAATAAATAAATAAATAAAATCTTAAAAAATAAATAAATAAATTAAAAAAATAAAACTGGGAACACACGAAGCTGCCTGTCAGGAGCTCGCTATGAAGGCTCGCACATGAGCTGTGTCTTTCCACAATGTCAGCTTTTTCATCATAGAGCAAGGTTAACAATTATAAAGCAGGTTTGGTATTCTAAACGCAGTAACATTTCACCACGTGTTTAACTTGGCTTCTTAAAGGTCACGCAAAGCAGAAGCCACACAACAAACAATATAGAACAGAGGACAGGAAGTTAACAAGCCAAAGGTGTAAATCTGTGAGCCAGCAGTTGAGATAAGGCCTCACTCCGGTCTGGGTCAGCTCTTGGCACTTACTGCTTATTATGTTCAAGCATAACATAACAAGAAGGATCTCTGTTCTTTTTGGACATCAGGCAGCCTTCAGCAGCAGCTGCCTTTTTGAAGTGACCAGACATAGGTCAGTGTCAGAGGAATCTGACAGTTTGCTGCAAATATCCTCTTTTTTAAAGGGTTTAATCAGTCTTGAGCCTTTGCAGACCTCCTCTGTTTCCATTGGTTATCACTTCTGAATGTGTCAAAAGCTGGTGCTGGTCTCAGTGATATCTGGTCTTAGCTGCAATGCCCTTAGCTGCTTGCATCACTGCTTGACACGGGCCCCTGCTTGACATGAGTGATTCCATCTTGCTCTCTACATTCTACCCCATGATTCCTTATGACAAATCTTTAAGGGTCATACAGGAATCAAATATGTCTTAAACTAGGGTCAGCAGTACTAGTTTGCTAACGTGGAAGAAGGTAAATCCAAATCATTCAATTGTGTTTTCAATGAGAATCAAATGAAATCAAATAAATCTCAAATCATATGAAATGTCAATTGACAGAAAACAAAGATCACATCAAATCCAAACAAGTTAGATACATTAAACTAAGTCAAATAAAGCAAAATTAAATAAGGATTAAATTTTAAAACTCCAACTCAAAGTCACATCTAATAAGAATTAAGTCAAAAAGAAGAAAAACTAAATCTAAACTTTATTAAGGTAAGTTCACAAATCAACAAAGCAGTCAAATAAATGAAATAAGAATCACATTGCCAACTACAGGCAGATAAAAGTACAGAAATACATATGGAATCTTCAACATAGGCTCTCGGCACATCTAGAAAGGAACGGTGAGGGTACGGTTAATCAGTCTTGTAATTTTTCCTACTTAAGCTTGAGGGAGCACAACATTTTAATAGCATGTTTAATAAGAACTATAACAAAAATAATAGCTAAAAACAATAGAAGGATTTCCCTATTGGATTCTGAAACGTGTAGAGAGAGAATTCCTTTAAATATTTTAAAGGGTTATCGTCAGACCATGAGCCAGAACAAATCATGTGTTTGAAGGGTCTTGTTAACAACTCTAGAAAGGAACATTTATTGCATAAGTTTTGTATATTTTTGTTCAATGCAGCTAAGTTGGTGTTAATGATGGCTGAGGCTGCTTGAATGGCCTTTGTATCATGTTCAAAGTGGGTTAGCTTGTTGGTCAAGGTTTTATGGGCTGCTTTGAGCCCTTCTAAGTTTTCATCTAAAAGTTTATCAATTTTGTTAATTTTCACCCAAGGTATTTCTGTTATATTAGTATAAAATGTTGAAAAAATTTTATATGAATATTCTGAGACAAAGGTACCCATTTTGGTAACATTACTAAATGTTACACTAATAGCATACAATATTTTAACACACTCATTGTCTACGGTTATGCTAGTATCATTCATTCTGCTATGATTAAAGAACATGACCTCTGAAGGGCACCTGGGTAGCTCAGTCAGTTGGGCAGCTGACTCTTGATTTCAGCTCAGGTCATGATCTCAGGGTCCTGGGATAGAGCCCCAGTCGGCCTACACACTCAGCGGGGTGTCTGCTTGAGGATTCTCTCTTCCTCTCCCTCTGCCCCTCTCCCTGCTCACATGCTCTCTCTCTCTCTCAAATAAATAAATAAACCTTAAATAAAAGAAAAAGAACGTGACCTCTAAGAAGTTATTACCACAAGTTATCCAGTTAAAGTGTCCCATGTCCAAAAGTAAATTTTCAATAGATGTTCTTGTTAAAGGAAAAAGATTAGCATTGATTTCCAATTCATGGCAGGTATAATACATGTTATTAGACCATTGAAATACCATCTCTTTGGATAGTAAATATCCATTAATCCATGAGGGTGTATGTGTTGCCAGAAGTGCTGTACTATAATGTATTTATTGTGGTACAGCATCTGTATCATATGCTAATAAGCTTTGACCCCCTAAAAGTCTTTTTTTTTTTAAGATTTTATTTATTTATTTGACAGAGAGACAGAGAGAGAGCGCACAAGTGGGCAGAGCAGCAGGCAGAGGGAGAGGGAGAAGCAGGCTCCCCCTGAGCAGGGAGCCTGATGCGGGGCTCGATCCCAGGACCCTGAGATCATGACCCAGGCCGAAGGCAAATGCTTAACTGACTGAGCCACCCAGGCGCCCTGACCCCCTAAAAGTCTTAACAATGAAAGTTTACATTGTCCTATATTGTCACAACCTGATGGTCTGGAGGTGTCTAATTGTAAGAGAGACTCCATCCAGTCAGAAGAATACTTTTTCCTGCTACACGAAATGCTTCTGATATCATTCTGTGCTCTCTCCAGTAGGTTATTGATTCTGCAGCAATTATTTTTTAGTTGTTCTCTTATGTAGAAATGTCTAAGATCAAGTAAATTTTGCTGGAGGGCCTGAACTTTATGGTCAATGTTATAGTTAAATTCCAGTTGGTGGGCATGATAATCATGCATGGTTGAGACAGTGGAATGTGGTTCTCTGAATGCTTGAGGAGATCTTGGAACCTAAACATCCTACTGGATTTAGTAGCAGTTCACATGTTTTTTAAATGCAAGTAGTTCCTGCTTAAGAGTCTAGATGTCTGCTTTCTGAATTCCAGAGAAAATTAAGTTGGAGGTAATGCCTAGCCCCACCCAGGATTGTAGGCTTTCTAACTCTACCGATGGGTGGTTGGTTGGGCCATTCATGGGTGGTTGTTCCTAGCTCTGTGGCATAAATTTTACATTCGGGTTGTAAATAGAACAAATTGAGTTGTTCCTTTTGGAAGGTTATTTCCAATCTCTGTGGCATAGGTTTGTATACAATTCTCAGAGGGTTAAGTAATTAGGTTCAAACATATTTGGCTTGAGTTTTGGTGGTGTGTTGCATGTCATGCGTCCATTGTGGCTTCCAATGGAAAATTCTCATACACACCGTGTAGTATTCCAACATCCTCTCTCAGTAATACATGGGCCTGAACTATTGGGTAGTACACCACATTTGTCAAAGGTGATTCTTTTAGCTATGTAAACTGGTATAGATGAATCAGTTCTGGTTATATTCTCATAGATATGGTGCTGTGCTGACCATGTATTTTCCATGCCTTGTGCATCTGATGGTTGGATCAATGAAAAGAAATATTGCTGCATATCTGGATCAATATGTGTCACTAAATTTGCATTAAAATCACTTCCCAATGTTTCCCACCATGCTGGTGATTTTCCTTGTATAATTGAGGTTTTATTAACCAAAAGATAGTAAAAATGTATTGGACGTAATTGTTACAATGGACATATCGGTATGATCTCTTCCTTTGTTATGTAGTGTAGGTTGACTTCAGATTTTGATATTAAGGTAGCATTGTATGTGCCATTGAGTTGTCTTATACCCTGTAGGTGTGAAAGGACCTAAGGTGACTGGACTTAGAGCTGCAATGCCTTTAGCTGCTTGCATCATTGCTTGACACAGTCCCCTGATTGACATGAGTAACTCCATCTTGCTCTGTACACTGCCTCCAAAACCAGGGAATGCAGACCAGCTAGGCAGAAAATACACATTAAGGACCCTCCAGTCCCTTACCCTTTCCCCCTTTTAAGAAGCTCCCCTGCCCGCCCCTCCCCCCAAAAAAACAAGAAAGGCTAAAACTCCTTACACGGTCTCACTGGGCTTTCTGTCCTGGGAGGTCTGCAGATAGAAATTGGGGTGGCTGGGTGTGACATGTGTCCCTGCAGCCAGAAGTCTCTGGCCTGAGAATCCTAGTTTTAGGAGGCTCCTAAACAAAGGTACCACTTGTGCCCACTCTTCCCTTTCTCCTAGGAGTTTACAGAGATTCTGGGGCTGGAAGGAATTTCTCCCACTTCAAGGCAAAATGAACACTGACCATTCGTCCCAGGCATTTTTAACCCTGATGGTCCAGAGTGCGTACTCCCAAGTAAGAAGCAGGAGTTCAGGAATTCTTCCTCACTCCTCACCCCAGCTCTGTCAGCCCAGTAACCAGGCAATGAGCCTAGGCTTGGTGAGTTGGCAGCAAACTTTGTCCTGGTTTATCAGAGGCGCTGTCACCTAAAATGTCCCAAGCTGTTGCCTGAAATTCTGTCCTTAGAGATTCTTTGAATCTGTGAGAAACTGAATGAAGCATTGTATCTTTAGAAAGACCCTGGAAGCAGGAGCACCTGAGATATTAGGGAGAGAGAGGGTAGAGGTGGGAGCAGGGTCTATGAGGAAGGACCAGCCAAGGTCAGGGGTCACATGGAAGCTTGAGGGGCAAGGGCTCCAAATGACAACATCTACTTTGCACTTCATGGCTGGGGGCATCCCTGCCACTAGGGAGAAAAGCTGAGCTGTCACCTATCTGTGCTGTGCTGTGATTTCCAACAAGAAATCAATATAAGCAAGAAAGAGGAAGCAGCAAACAATGGTGGCCTAAGAAGATGATTTTTAAAAAGCCTGTGCACAAGAAAGATCCTATGTGACAGAATAATGTGGAGCAGTTGCCTCAGCCCTGATAACTACCATGTTTCTTTGTCCTTACACATGAGGATAGTGGGGTGAGCACAGGTGAGGCTACCCCTCCTACTGACTGAGCCACCCAGGCTACCCCACTTGTCTACTTGGAACCTTCCAGCTTTCAAATGCCTTAAAACTCTCTCCTTTCCAAGGACCTTTTCCCAACTAAAGACCCCGGTTGTGTCTGTAGTGATATAGTCAGTATGGAATGGAGGAGGCAAACCGCAGACCTTGGACTGGATAGAGCACAAGAAAAAAGGTGGACACTCCAGGCTAGGCTGGTGACACAGTTCTGCACACCAAGTTTCTGTGTTTCTCTGGGCTTCCATTTACTTGTGTGTAAAAGGGGAAATAATCATTTTTGCTGTTCTCATTATAAATCTGAGATATTGGTGCTTCCTATACCTTAAAAAGACAAGAAACAGGGCGCCTGGGTGGCTCAGTTGGTTAAGCGACTGCCTTCGGCTCAGGTCATGATCCTGGAGTCCCTGGATCGAGTCCCACGTCGGGCTCCCTGCTCGGCGGAGAGTCTGCTTCTCCCTCTGACCCTCCCCCCTCTCACGTGCTTGCTCTCTCTCATTCTCTCTCTCTCAAATAAATAAAATCTTTTTTTTTTAAAGATTTTATTTATTTATTCATGAGAGACAGAGAGAGAGAGAGACAGAGGCAGAGGGAGAAGCAGGCTCCCCGCGGAGCAGGGAGCCCGATGCAGGACTCGATCCCAGGACCCTGGGATCATGACCTGAGCCGAAGGCAGATGCTTAACCGACTGAGCCACCCAGGCATCCCAATAAATAAAATCTTAAAAAAAAAAAAAAAAAAAAAAAGACAAGAAACACACATATACACAGAAAAGCTGTCAGTTGCTTGTTCTGCTTTGTTATTTAGGCTACAAACCCACAGGGCAAGAACGTTCTGTTTGTACCACAGCTGCCACTGAGGAAATGTCATCCGTAACGAGAACACCGGGAACACGTTGCAGCTGCGGCACCTGTGTTTTCCAGACATTGGAAAACAGGCACCAGCCAGGCACCATTTGAGGCCAGGGATGCAAAGCCAGAGATCCAGTCCATTAGTGACAAAATCACTTGGCTGCTGGGTCTAGACAACAACATGGAAGTCCAACCCATTCACTCATTTAGCAAATGTGTACTGAGCACCTACGATGTGCCAGGCATTGTGCCAGGTGCTGTGAATACTCTAACCATTGTCCCTTTATTAGAGGTTAGAACCATTGTTAGCATATATGGTCTATTCCCTCAGACTCTCAATTGTCACTTCCCTTGTCTCAGATCCCTGGTAAATTATTTATACACCTAAGTGCTCCTTCAGCTTGAGATCCTAAGATTCCTCCACCTTTTCAGAATTCTTCCTCAAACCTTAGGATACTGATAACATGGTTCTGAGCTTCTGCAAAACCCTATCTGAATGACCAGAACTGAAACACATCCGTGGCTCAGACTTACGATTCCAGCATTGTGAAGATCTGCTCCTCCCCAAGTTAACACAGCATTATTCATTCATCCTCCCCTCCACGACCCATACACACATCTTCTGTCTCTCATACAGACACAGGGTGAACTCTGTCCTGGGAAGATTTGTTCTACTTTTGTGGTTACTGATTCAGAATAATTTCTTCCTCTAGGACATGGCCTTAAACTTGTGCCCAAAGTTCTCACAATATAGCCTTGGACAAGTTATTGACTTCTTGATGCTACTACCACTTTGCCGTTTGCAAAGTGAAGAGTAAATCATTCAGTGTTATGATTGCAAACAGCAGAAATAATTCTGCCTACCCTAAGCAAACAATAAAGGGGGGGCAGTAATCTACTGGAGTGACCTGGGGACCTCAAAGAATCAAAGGAAAAGCCATATGACAGGCCTCAGAAAGGACAGTACCCTAAGGGGTGCTAAGAGAGCCAGGTCAAAGAAACCAGCAGACAATGTCTTCAGGGCAAGGCCCTAGGACAAGTCAGCTCCAACCACTTCAGTTCTTGCATTCGACCACTCATAATTCCAATTCCCAGGAGAGAGGATCTGACTGACCTGAAGTGGTGCCCAGGAACGTGTGGTCCATTTTGATGAACAGTCCCACAAACCCTATTTGTAATGTAGGAGGGGTAATTCTCCAAGAGAAAAATCAAAGATAGACTTGCTGGGGGGTAAAATCTGCAACTGGTCACTATGAGAGAGCTAGACTCCAGATCCATTCTGAGGATACTTCCAGCCCCAGAAATTCTGCAACATAATCTGAAGCAATGGTTTGCTTTGCTTTGCTTTAATTTTAAAGACGTACCCTTCCTCAGTTGAAATCTTAAGGCGGATCCTCATTATATAATAAAGCAGTTTCAAGTTAGTAAAACATGATAATGATGCACACAAAAATTTGATATTGGGGATTCGAGATTAACAGTTGCCTTCTATGTTAGCCTCAGCAACCAGTTTGTTTCTGTCTTGTTTTGGTTGCACAGTACTGAGAAAGATCTAACTCACACAGAGAAGTTACTGCAAAAAGGTTTTAACAGGGGAGGGGGGTGGGAGGATGGGTTGGCCTGGTGGTGGGTATTGAGGAGGGCACATTCTGCATGGAGCACTGGGTGTTGTGCGCGAACAATGAATCGTGGAACACTTCATCTGGAACTAATGATGTAATGTATGGGGATTAACATAAGAATAAAAAAAATATATATATAAAAAAAAATAAATAAATAAATAAATAAAATGTTCATTCTTATATAAAAAAAAAAAAAAAAAAAAAAAGGTTTTAACAGCTCACCCTGTGATCTCTAAACAATCTTCTATTAAAGAGAAAGAGCAAATAATTTATTTCAAAATCTGATCCAGGGGGTCTCCAATGTGTTAAAATTTGGATGCAATAATAAAAGAAGAAACTGCCAGAACAATAATAAAACATGCAAGTTCTTACATCTTCTAAAAGTCTTCAATGTTTTTAAAAGTAGAAATTGAAGCTTATGGTTCTACAGAAGTAATGTTCTTCAAAAACCATGACCTTCAGGGCCTCAAACCCCTTCCTGGATTGTGGACCATAGGCCAACCTAATTGGCAATCTTTGGCTCCTTATTATAAGATCCTTCATCTCTATGAACAACAGCAGATGTAGCATCTCCACTCACTGTCAGGACGTTACCCCCCAGTCATACCATAGAAACTTTATAGAGGATTCTAACTTCAAGAGCTAATTTCTATGTGTGAAGGGGGCAGGATAGGGGAAGAAAAGAATTTGATTTTAACTGAATTAGCCAAATCATTTGTAGTAAATTTCAGATTAGCCTGAAATAAACTTGCTCACCTCTTTCTTCTTCCATGCACCATGCACCAAATATAGTTACAATGGGGGTGGGGTGTATGTGTTGAAGGGGTTGAAGGTGGGGCAGGAATGTCCTTTGTTTTATTGGTAAAAATCTTCAAATGCTTATGTTCACTCCAGAAAGCTTTCCCTTAATGGCTTGCAGAGAGACAGTTCCTGTTGCCAGCTCTCCCAACTGGCTATGGGAGTTGTAGAATCTGGGAGGTGGCACCACCTAATGGTGATGATGATGATGGTGGTGGTGCCTTCCTGTTGCCTGGGGAGCCCAGCAAATAGCTTCACTCCTTAAGCACCTGAAGGTTTCCACACTCTCCAGAACTCCTCTTTAGAATTCCTGGACCCAGTGGCTGCATAAACTGCCAGAACAATAATAGACAACTCCAGAAATACTAATATAATGATAATGATGATGATAAAAAATAACTTTTCCAAGTCACCTAATTTGGTGAGGTCACATTTGTAAGCCATTGGGTGAACTGATTCTTCCCCAAATCAAAAAGCAGAGCTTTGTGACTTTGGGGGAAAGTTTTCTCTCTCCCTTTCTCTCTCTCTCCCTCCCCCTCTCTTTTTAATAAAAGTTCAATCTCAAATTTATTTTTTTAATTTTTAAAAACTTTTAATTCCAGTATAGTTAACCTACAGTGTTATATTAGTTTCAGGTGTACAATACAGTGATTCAACAATTCTATATATTCCTCAGTGCTCATCAAAATAAGGGTACTCTTAATCCTCTTCACCTGTTGCACCCATCCCCCCCCCCACCAACCTCCACTCCGGTAACCACCAGTTTGTTCTCTATAGTCAAGAGGCTGTTTTTTGGGTTGTCTCTTTTTTGTTTTGTTTCTTAAATTCCACATATGAGTGAAGTCATATGGCATTTGTTTCCCTCTGACTTATTTCACTTAGCATTTTACCCTCTAGATCCATTCATGTTGTTGCAAATGCCAAGATTTTATTCTTTTTTATGGCTTAGTAATATTCTGAGGTGTGTATGTGTGTGTGTGTGTGTACCATATCTTCTTTATCTATTCATTTATTGATGGACACTTGGGCTGCTTCCATAATACGACTATTGTAAATAATGCTACAATAAAATACAGGGGTGCAATATCCTTTTGAATTAGTGTTTTTGTAGTCTTTGGGTAAATACGGAGTAGTGGGATTACTGGATTATGTGGTAATTCTATTTTGAATATCCTGAGTGGGTTTCAGGAACAAGAATCTGGATTCCTGAGGTTTCCTGAAACTTTGGAGCCCCCCAAAAAACAGTGGTGACCCCTGCCTGCTGTCTCTTCTAGTTCCCACTGGTATCAACAGGCCCACATGACCCCTCCAAGCTCATTACTTATCCCCAACACGACTTGAAAAGGATGCCAGCTAGACCCCAGCCTAATAGGGCCCTGTCAACACAGGGATGTGGGCAGAGGGGCCTGGTTGGTATTCAGGAAAGAGCTCTGATCTGGAGGCAAGATGGACACCTGGATCTGCAGATTGACTTTGCGTGTCACTTAAGCTCTCTGAGCCTCGACTTCTCCATATACAAATGCTGGATTTGGCTCTATAGATGCTCTAAGGCCTTTCCTGGTTCTAAGAGCCTATGGTTTTTCTAAAGTATTGTCTAATTTTCCAAGTATTCTAAATTCTCTGCCCTCAAAACTGCTCCTTCACACCCACTGTGCTTGACACAACACTAAAAACTTGACATGAAACTCTTCATACATGTTACATCATTTGACCCTCAAAACAGCCACCTGAGGTAGATACTTGTCCCTGCCCCAAGTCACATGGTGTTAACAGCAGACCCACGTCTCCTCCTTTCAAAGCCCAGCTTCCTGCTCCACAACCCCCACCCAACCCCCAAATGCCTTAACCTCCTTTCTCCATTTCCTGGGGCAGGGGGCAGGGGGGATGCGGAAACAGCCATGACCAGGTTAGATACTACAGGACCCTTAGTCAATTCCTTTTCTCCCCATGAAGCTTTGATGGTGGAGCCCAGACATCAGGAGTGGGGAATGGGGACATAGGAGACACATCATCTTTCACTGTAGGTACCTGGTCAGTGTTAGACATGTGACAGATTAGCAGACCTGAGATCAGAGGCAAGGCTGAGACCAGATGTAAAAGGAGGGGGTTGTTTTTATACACAGTGTAGTTTTGAGTTTACCTGAGGCCATCCCCATTTCTACATGTAAGTGTACAAACATTTGTATCTTAATGAGTGAGGATGTTGCTCGAAAGATACTTACACACAGTGTAGGAGAGGGTGTTTAAGAAGAAAGATTCTAAGAACTGGCAGGACATTTCCAAAGAGGAAAGGGAAAAAAAAAAAAGGCCTGGATAACAGAAACCAGAACTCCTGGGAGACTGGAGGTGGGGGACTGCATGGGATCTCACAGGAGGGAACTCTAGAAAGGTTATTTCCTAGGTCTGGGAGGAGGCGGACTTGAGGGAAGGGAATGTGCTTACACAAAGGCAGGACGGGCGCCTGGGTGGCTCAGTTGGTTAAGCGACTGCCTTCGGCTCAGGTCATGATCCCGGAGTCCCGGGATCGAGTCCCACGTCGGGCTCCCCGCTCAGCGGGGAGTCTGCTTCTCCCTCTAACCCTACCCCCTCTTGCGCTCTCTCTCTAATAAATAAATTTTAAAAATCTTTAAAAAAATCTTAAAAAAAAAAACAAAGGCAGGGGCTTCTTGGAGGGAGCAGCATGACTGCCATGTGTCTAACCTCTGGCTCAGAGGAACAGTGGCTTGCCCCTCTTTTCCACTGAGAAGTCATTGTCCCAAAGACCACAATGGTAGAGTTGCTGAGGTGGGTGCTGTGGGCAGCACTCTCTAGTGGAAGTCTTGCCTTTAGGGGATCTGTATTACAGTTCCAGAGTTACTGATCCAAATGTTGGGAAGTCCTAAACCTGGGCCTGTGGGTATGGATAGGGCTTGGATCGGGGCTCAGAATCCTACCTAGTACAAAAGCCAGTTCACTCTCATGGCCCCTCTCATAGCCTGTTTCCTGGTCTGTAAAACAGGAATTCAAGTCCCTACAAGGTTATCACAAGGAATAAATAAGCACTTTCTTAGCACAATGCCTGATGAACAATTAGGTATGCAAGAAACAGCGGTGGGCATGGTAATGGATCTTTCTGTTTGACCATTAGTGTCGCAATCAGTTGAGAAGTGGGTCCTATGTCATTTGTTACTGGTAATCGTTGAAGTACCAAAATTCGTAAAATTATTTACAGTGGAGTCATATCATATATGCATACAACGTCTTGTATGACCTGGAGTCAGGCCACTTGGCTTCTCTGAACCTCTGCCCTCATTAGGAGGACATGGGAATAATACCACCTCATAGCCAGAGGCTGAGAATACAAAAAAGAACAAACCACATTTGTGGAATGTTCAGTCAAGTAGGGACATTTCAGGAGTCTGTGCAGCTCAAGAATTAAAACCAGAGATCTCATCTTAGTGTTCAAAGCCTATCCTTCCTATCCCCCAGGCCACCTTTCGAGCCCTTTACCTCAGAGCTCCCCCTAACTACAGCCAAACAACTCCTTCCTACCCCATCCCCTCAACTCACTCTTGCTTAGCGGTTCTTCTGCCTGGAATGCCCTTGCCGTCAATTCCTCCTGTTAAAAATCATCAGTTCTTTCAAAATCCATTTCAAGCATCACCTCTTCCCTGCTGCCTTTCTCCTACTACTGGCAGGGACTGAATTCTAAAGCTGGGCAGAGAAAAAGGAATGCCAGCAGATGGCAGCTGTTTTGGAAGTGCATTCTCCCTCTAGCTTGAGATCCCAGAAGGCTAGGGTCAGGTCTCAAATATCCCAATATCCCCATCAGGCCCTCCATCCAGTGAATGACCCTTAGAATAGTCTCCAGTTACCCTTTCCAGGTGGGTTCTTGACTTCCAAGACCAGCACAGAGTTCAATATACGACCATTTCAGCAAATAGGAGGGACCTCAATTTCTAAGTGGCCTTTTATAAACTGTGGGACTTTAGGAAAGACATTTAATCTCTATGAGTCTCCACTCTCAACTATAAAATTAGGGTAACATTATTACTAAGCTTATTGTGAGAATAAAGAAAATCAATTATGAAGCACCTAGCATCCAGTAGATGCTCAATAAATAATAGCTTCCCCCACCCCTACCCCCCCCCCCGCCCCAGCAAGTAGCACTGGATCAACCCAAAGTATAAAGGGGGAGAAAAAGAAAATATGAAGGGAACACACAAAAATATATGGTAGAGGAAAAAATTTGAATAGGGATTACAGTAAATATAAGTGGGCTAAATTCACCTGTTAAATGATAGATTAGGTTAAAAAACAGGCTGTTTACAAGACATGTCTCAAGAGATAGAATTCTCTCTTCACTTTACCCATTCTTCCAAGTCCAAAGATTTGCCTGCAGCCTTTATCACGCCACACTGCAGACAACCCGTTGTCTTCATCAGCACGCAACTATTACTTCTTACTCATGCCATATATTGTTGGCTGTAGATTATCTACATAACAAAGGCTCAGAATTCTTTCAGGCACCAAAATTTTTATTTACCCACCTTCCTGCTCTCTTTTAACATTATAAACGTTAATTAAACATTATAAACCAAATTAATCTTTTTGATCCAGGGTTGTGATAGGAACCATCATGTTACAAAGAGGTGGTAGATCTATGCCTGCTTTTAATGATTCTCTGGCCTCTCTCAACCTCTGGCTGTCACTTCTCTTACCCTTTTTTGGCTGTCCCTTACAGTATATTCTAACGTCTGTAAAATAGAAATTGAAAGTACTAACCTCATTGTTCTGTGAAACCTCCCCTAGCACTAAGGCGGGCTCTCAGGGGCATCAAACCCTCAAAAGTTCCTCCCTGTTCTCATCTGTCATGGGCTGAGGAACCAGTGAACCAGTCAACTAAGAACATGTGTACAAAGTCCATAGGCCAGGTGAGGGTCTAGATGGTAAAGTGCATGCACTTTGTGACCACCATTGCTGACTTCCAACCCAAGTAAGGACTAAGTGAGCAGTTCCAAAACCCCTGAGCTCATGGTTCCCTGTGGGTATCTCCTGTGTACTTCTATCATGACCAGGGCTTGAGAAG
Source organism: Leptonychotes weddellii (assembly GCF_054177405.1). Taxonomy (NCBI): domain Eukaryota; kingdom Metazoa; phylum Chordata; class Mammalia; order Carnivora; family Phocidae; genus Leptonychotes; species Leptonychotes weddellii. The sequence continues at coordinate 21,869,673 of NC_138378.1, read as the reverse complement.
GGGCTTCTCAATTCCCTCTGCCACACTCACAACAGTATGAGGGATGCACCAGAGGCCAAAGACAGAGTGACTAGCTCTGGGGAGTAAGTGGGGGACATTAACAAAACTATCTCAAAGTTGGTGCCATTTGCTCTTGGGGAAGAGAGGTGGGACCCCAGCAAGGGCAGCAGTTATAAGGCAAACAAAAGGCCTGGTTCTCAGTAGCGGTAATGATCAGGCTTGAAGGGGCCATCACGGGACAAGCCCAGGTACTGGGCCTGCTTCTCAGTCAGTTTGGTCAGCTTCACATTCAGCTTACCCAGGTGGGCTTCAGCCACTGCTTCATCCAGCTGGAGAGAAACACAGGAAGATCTAGAATCAGTGCCATGCTCTGGGACCCCTTACCTGCATCCAGCTACCAACAGAGACAAGAATTACTCTCGAAGTATCTGTCATACATGTTGTAACACGTATGTGTACATATTACCTCATTCTATCCTCACAGCCAGCCTCAGTGGATGTGGTTTTTGGCTGCCCAGATCCCCTTCCTCACGAGGGAATCATGCAACGTACCCCCCTCCAAGGAGCCTTGGTGAGACCATCAACTACATCTCCTTCCTCACCCTCCACCAACCCAAGCAACCAGCCAAATGCTGCTCTGGAATTTATCTATGGACAGAACATATTTTCTATGACAGAGACAGGGATTCTTCAATTTCTGTAACAGGGAGGGAATCTTAAACAGGGAAGGTATGGATCTCAGCTCGTCAGTGGCAAGTCTTTTTGACAAGTGAAGTGAATGTAAAGAAAACAGCCACGACACAGAGGAAGATGAATCCCTAGGTCCACTGTCTGACTCTTAGACTTCTCTGTTATATAGCCAAGAGTTCCCTTTTAGATTAAAATGGTTGTGATTGTTTTAAAATATATCCTTAAATTCTTTGTCCATAAATTCATAATACCCTTTCCTTCAAGAGGTAGAGCCAATTCCTCACTCTCTGAGTGACTCACTTCTAATGAAGAGAATAAAGCGGAAATGATGTTGTGAGACTTGGAGACGAGGTCCTAAAAGGCACTTGCAGCTTCCTCCTTTGCTCTCCCGTAGATCACTCACTCTAGGGGAAGGCCAGCTGCCACCTCGTCAGGACACTTAAGCAGCCCCATGGGGACAAACCCATGTGGTGGTCCTCATCAGGACACTTAAGCCCTATGGGGATAGACCCATGCGGCGAGGAACTGAGACCTGCCAACACTGACATGAAGTGAATATTCCAGCCCCAGTCAAGCCTTCAGATGACAACAGCCACTCTCTGGGAGTCATTCCCTGCTTTTGGGCCTCAGTTTCCTCTTCCCTTAAATGGAGAGAATGATTTCTGCCCCATGGAGGACCCTGGGAGGACCCCTAACAGGGCAGAAATCCAAACCCACCTTCTTGGGCAGGAAGTGGACCCCAACAGAATACTTGTCTGGGTGGGTCCACAACTCTATCTGTGCCAGCACTTGGTTGGTGAATGAGTTGCTCATCACAAAGCTGGGATGGCCCGTGGCACAGCCCAGATTGACCAGCCGGCCCTCGGCCAACAGGATGATCCGGCGCCCATTTTTCAGCCAGTAGCGGTCCACCTGCAACGGGCAGAGCAGCAGTGAGGGTAGGCGGGGCACTCTTCCCAATGTCCATCCCTGCCTCATCCTACCTTCTTGTCCAGCAGGCCTTCCTGCCTCCAACAGTGTCTGTGAAGGGACTGGACTGTCCTAGAACAACCCCCAGCACAGGGCCTGGCACTCACCATTAGTAAGATATTAATATTATTAATATTAAGAATATTAATATTTATTAAGATACAATGTTTATTAGTATTTATTGTAGCTCTGAGCTACAGATCTCACGGGTCTGCTGTTAGAATTTAATGAGCTGACACGTGTAAAGCACTTGACACATGGCTTGGCAGATACTAAGTACTTAGTAAGTATTAGCTGATGTTGTTATTATTATTGCCATGTGCCCTGGGCTAAGAGCATACACAAACTAATTTTATATGTATATGTATGTGTGTGTGTGTGTGTGTGTGTGTGTATAATTATCACATTTGATTCTACTAATAACCCTATGATTTAAGTACTATTATTATCCTCATTTCACAGATAGAGAAACTGAAGTTTAAAGGGTTAAGTTGCTGCACTTTGAGCCTGGACATTTTGAAGACAAATCCCATGTTCTCAATCATCATGCTTAGTCAAAGTTGGAGTGGTGCTCAACCTTAGCTGCACAGCAGAATCATCTTGGGAGCTTTAAAAAAAAAAATGGGGATGCCTTGGTGTCACTCTAAGATTCTGATTTAAGTGGCCCTAAAGCCAGGCCCTCGTCCTCCCCCATTCCACTGCCCAGGCTGCCAGAGCCTCCTCATCTACCCTCCTTGGTGACCAGCCCACAAACCCATCCCCCTCGGTCTTCCATCTGCCCACCCTGCTGGGGCTTCTCACCTGGGGCTTGATGTTCACCTTCTCCACAGCATTTTCGTTCAGCCACTTGACATCAATCTCCACGTCAAAGTGTCCGATGTTACAGACAATGGAGTCATCTTTCATCTGCTCAAAGTGCCTGTTGGGGAGTGCCGACCCATGGAAGACTGTCAGGGACAAAGAGCAGCCCCAAGCCCGCCTTCTTCCTCGCTCCCTGTGACCCCCAACGGGGCACCTACCGGCCAAGGATGATGTCAGTACAGCCTGTGGTGGTGACAAATATGTTGCCCTCCTGACAGGCCTCATCCATAGTTGTCACCTCATAGCCTGCGCAGAGACGGTGTCCACGGGTCATCCAGGGTGGCCCTGCCCCTCTGGCCCCAGTGGCTGACATCCAACCCTTGCCCTATCGTACCCTCCATGGCAGCCTGCAGTGCATTGATGGGGTCGATCTCCGTGATGATGACGCGGGCCCCAAAACCCCTCAGGGCCTGGGCACAACCTTTGCCCACATCGCCATAGCCTGCCACTACTGCCACCTTGCCTGCGATCATCACATCTGTAGCCCGCTTGATGCCGTCTAGAAGAGACTCCCGGCAGCCATACAGGTTGTCAAACTTGCTCTGAAAGAAGAGGGGGCAGAGGGGTGGCGGGGCCAGGCAAGGCCCTGGGGCCTCGGACCTACTCTCAGCGTCTTGGCCTAGTGGGTCTTGGGCCGATCACTTCTCGTGACTTCTCCCCACCAGCTAATGTGCTCATATGCCCCTTGTCCGAATCAGCCCAAGACGTTCTCCCTCGCCTTTCTATGCCAGTCTAGAAGGCTTCCTAAGGATCAACTGCTAAGACAGATTGCCTAGAATCTGCTTCACTTTAAAGCTCTTGCTGCCCAGCTCTAAAACTCATGGTATCGTTCCTCCCTCTTTAATGCACTTATTACCCTCAGTCACTTATTACCCCTTTACCCTCCCCCTCAAATGAGGGCTTCAAGTCCCTAGCCTACAGCCTTCCCAGGGGCCTTTCTTCAGAGGCCTACTCCTGAGCTGCACTGGGAATGAACAGCTGAACATGACACTGCCCCACAGACTCACCTTGGTGACAGAGTCATTGACGTTGATGGCAGGCACCTTCAGCTTCCCGTTGGCCATCATCTTGTATAGGTTGTGGACCCCCGTTGTGGTCTCTTCAGAAATGCCTCGGACGCCTGGACAAGAGAGGAGGGGATGAGGCTAAGGCCAGGAAGGGATAACGGCGGTGCCTCTGGGATGAGACCCCGAGAGCCTCAAAGAGCCCACACCTCAACTCACCCAAATTCCTCATCTCTGCCCCCAAAAGCTGCTTTTCTTTCTGGGTTCCCATCTCTGACTGATACCAGTCACCCGATCCTCCAGGCCAGCATGCAAGACGAGTCACCACCATCACCAGGCCTAAGGATTCTGTCTCCCAGCAATCCCTAAGCTCTCCATTCCTACTGCCCCCGCCCTAGTCCCTGCCACCATTATCTCTTGCCTGGTCTCCCAGCCACGACCCATCTTCTACACAGAAGCCAGCAGCCATTTTTAATGTATATATTTTCAGATAAATCTTTTTTTTTTTTTAAAGATTTTATTTATTTATTTGCAAGAGAGAGAATGAGAGACAGAGAGCACGAGAGGGAGGAGGGTCAGAGGGAGAAGCAAGACTCCCCGCTGAGCAGGGAGCCCGATGCGGGACTCGATCCCGGGACTCCAGGATCATGACCTGAGCCAAAGGCAGTCGCTTAACCGACTGAGCCACCCAGGCGCCCCAGATAAATCTTTTCAATACCACCCAATTACTTCTCTTTGCTCTCAGAATCAAGCCAAACTCTTCTCTCTTGGCCTGTTAAGTCCTTACACATCTGCCCTTAATTAAAGCTCCAGCCACACCCTGCAATTCTCCCCAGTGAAGGAAGCTGCCAAGCTGGCTTCCGTTCACTTTCCTGAATAGTCCATTCTTTCCTGCCTCAGGGCCTTTGTACTCACTACCCCCCCTCTACATTCCTTCCCACCCTGATTTAACAAAGCTGACTCCTTCCCAGCTGTTCCCAGCCCTGGCCTTATGCTTGCCCTCAAACCAGACCTGAGCCAGGCCTCCCCCCACTGCCTCAGCCCCACACCATCAGAAATCAGGAGGACAGGCCCCAACATGTCTGCAGGAGCCTGCCATCTTCCCATTTTCCACAGAATGGGCTGCTCTAGGCAGTGGAGTTCTGCCAGGCCTGCTGCTTTCACATGGGCAAGCAGGCCCCATCTAGACTATCAACACCCTGCCCACCCACCTACCCTACCCCACTTACCTGACAGGAGCTGTGGGTACTTGGTGTGAATGAGGTTGGTGAGGTCGCCTCCGTCATCCAGAATCATGTTGAGGGGCCCGTCCTTGAAGTACAGCGTCTGCTCGATGCACCACAGGTACTCCTCGTCCGTTTCACCCTTCCAGGCGTACACTGGAGGTCGAGTGGCACGGTACGTCAGGGCCTGGCCCTCCCCACTGATGCCTGCTCCAGGGAACCACCTGAGCACAGCCAATTCGATCTCCTACCAAATTCCCATCCCTAGCCACCTCCAGGCCCTCTGAGGACTCAGGCGGTGAAAAGAACAGAACTTGGAACCAGATAGATCTGAGTGCAAATCCTGGTTCTACATTCACCAGCTGTGTGACTTTGAGCAAATCACTTTACCTCTGCGAGTCTCAGTTTCTTCATCTCCAATAGTACTGCTTAAGTGAGACGGAAGCCAAGTACAGCCCCCCAGATATAGGTATCTGGAAATAATTATTTCCTTCCCCACCCCCTTCTGTCTGGGCCCCAAGGACTGGGACATCAGCCTAGTGACCGGGGCTCCCACCCACAATGTCTACCGCTGGAATGAAGGTGCTACAGGATCAGTGAGCCAAACTTAGGTGGACCCACGAGCCAAGATCCAAGATGCATTCTGCACTGGAAGGACTTGAGGGCCCAGCAGTCTCTGTGGTGGGTTGTCCTGGGCTAAGTCTGGCCAAAGAATTATTAATAGCAGCTACTATGCATGGAGCACTTTCTCTGTGCCAGACATTAGTCCGACGACCTCATGCTCCATCTCATCCTTCCTCACAGTAACACTCTGAGGCAGGCATGACCATCATTATCATTCACAGATGCCCAGAGAGGGGCTAAAAGGTGCCCAGGTCACTCAGCATGGGCATTCCAGAATCCAGGACTCCTAACTGCCAGCCCAGACTGGGTCATTGATGTTGGGCTCCCATGAATCTCCTGTGAGCAAACGAAACTGGCCAAACAGGCCCAGCTGCCCCCTCCCCCAAACTACAGCAGACAGTGGTCTTGAAAACAAGGCCTTTCCCAGAAAAGGGTCATGGAGCCAAATAAGGCTCAGCAGTGGGGGACCTGCCAGTCCAGGCTCTGGAAGGCTCCTCCCCGACCCAAACCTATGGTGGTTAGAGGGAATTGTGAATGTCCTAATTAATCACCATCAGAGCTAACCACTTCCCTCCCCAAATCCCAGCAGACGTGTGCCTGTTTCTCTAGCAGCTTGTGATAAAGTCTTTCCTCAGCCCCCTAGACCATCAGACCCTAGGCAGCGGACCTCTGAGGCTCTTTTTCTGCCCGGTATCCCTCCCTGATTCTTTTGGAAATAGGCCTGCGTCTTCCTTTAAGGAACTTCCTCTCCTCAACATCATGTGGTTCCCAATCATAAGATCCCACCCTCCCTGGATACATGGTTTGAGATGAGCCAATAAGTGCGTTTCATAGGATTTTAGATGACAGTGGGACAAAACAACTCTTTCCTTAAATTACTAGACTAGAATTCTTCAACCATGACTCCTCTCCCCCGCCATGGGAAAACCTGTCTCAGTGGGGGTCAGTGAAGCAAACAGGGAGAAGCAGAGCCCCAGCATGCACTTCCACATCCCTCGGCAGCAAACAGGGCCCACCTGGAATGCCAGCCTTGGCAATGGCAGCAGCTGCATGGTCCTGGGTGGAGAAGATGTTGCAGCTGGACCACTGCACCTAGAACGGCCAACAAGACACGGCTGCTGGTCACAGACAGCTTAGCCACTGGGTAGAGACCCAGCAAAGCCCTGCATCGAGCGGGAAGAGGTCTGGCAGGTTCTTCAACCATAGGCTGCGGACAACTGGTGAGTGGACTGGAGCCAGAGCATTAACGAAACCCAATTTAGGTTTTAAAACATCACCTGGTGCTGTGTGGAGGGCAAAGGGCTCCACAAGGAAGCAAGGAGACAAGTGAAGAAGCTGCTGTTAAGAGTTCAGACCAGAAATGCAATGGTAGCAGTGGAGGTGATGATGGGTCTATTCTGAAGGTTGCGATGACAGAATTTGCTGTGGGATTAGTCGCTGGGGAGAGAGAAAAAGGAGTCGGGGAGGAACTGAGAGAACCTGGAAGGCTGGTGTTTCCATTTACTTACATAAGGAAGACTGCAGGAAGAGGAGGGGAACAGGAAATCATGAGTTTGGACATGTTGAGGTTGAGATGTCTGTTAGATCTCTAAGTGGAGATGACTGACACATCGGCTGCTGGAGTTGCAGGGAGAAGTCCAGGCTACATATATACACGTATATTTGGGAGTCATACAGACAGTATTTAAAGCCATAAAATCAGACCACTGAGTGTGAATGTTGAAAAGAAGTAAGAGGTCCAAGGACTGAATGTTGGTATACTCTGTTAGTTGGTTTTGGCTGCTCTTCCTGCCCCGTCTTGGGAAACCATCTTACTCCAAAACTCCCAGAGAGCTTAGAAGAGCTGCCAGCCATTGGTACTTATAACCCAGGCTGAAACAAGGAGAGCACACCATCCTTCTGGCACCATGATTGCTCCATGGCGGGCCTGTGACCCTGGGAGGGCCAATGAGAGGCAGTCCTTAGATGACTCAGTGGGACATCACCGTTGAGTTTTTGCTACCCAGAGCTCCTCAGTCAGGAGGATGTGAGCTGAAGGAACTCAAACTATCTTCCAGTCAGGGCAAAAATATGCATAAGAATAGTCACCACAAAGGGTGGTGGCACTGTGACAAGCTTGAAGCCCCTGCTGGGCCCCAGGGGCACCGCATTGGACTTCTCCACCCCCCACAGGAAATGCTGAGGGCCTCACCTCTGCACCCAGGGCCACGAGGGTCTCAATGAGGACAGCTGTCTCCACAGTCATGTGTAGGCAGCCAGCGATGCGGGCACCCTTCAGGGGCTTAGAGGCCGAGTACATCTCCCTCATGCGCATCAGGCCCGGCATCTCATTCTCCGCGATGTCCAGGGCCTTGCGTCCCCAGGAGGCCAGGCTGATGTCGGCTGCAGGGCCAAGATGGATGGGAGTTCCATGAGCCGCCTCCTCCCAACCACAACACACCACCATTCTCACTCATCCACTTGTGGACACAAAACACTAAAGTGAGCAATCTGGTCACCGCACTCTCACTCATTCAACAAGGACTTAGGGAGCCAGGGCAGTCAAAGACAGACACGGTCCCTGCCTAACCCCAGCTTACAGCCTTGTGGGAGAACACATGTAAACAAAGAATCACACAGGTATGTGAAAATTACAACACAAGTAAGTGCCCCTTGAAAAATAGCTATCAGCCTATAACATACCTCCCACTACCCTTTTTTTTTTTTAAGATTTTATTTATTTATTTGAGAGAGAATGAGAGAGCGAGAGAGAGCATGAGAGGGGGGAGGGTCAGAGGGAGAAGCAGACACCCCGCTGAGCAGGGAGCCCTGAAAAGGCAGTCACCCAAGTGAGCCACCCAGGTGCCCCCCACTACCCTTTCTGATGTCACCTACCAACCCCCTCATTCCCTAAAGATTTTGGCTCCCGGCGCTCCATCTTCCAAGTCATCATTCTGGAGACCTACCTAAGCTCCCCTTGCCTGTACCTGGAAGGTAACTGCTGAATTTGGCAGTTTGTTAGCAGGATCATCGGACTGCAACGCTCATCTACAAAGCCTCTGGCTTTGATGTTATCAGTAATGAGAGTTATATTTTGGCTTCTATCTGCCACCCCAAATGTCTCAAATTTGTCCAAATTCTCAGACAGGAAAGAATACTATAATGAGCTCTCTCACCATCTCAATACTCTTCTCTCTAATAATCTCACCCTTTCTCTCTCCCAGGCCACACTAGCCCATTCCCTAGGTCAGTGGTTACAAACTTCCCTGGTAAGAGTCATCAGGCATACTTGTAAATCTACCCTGGAAAAAAAGATTCAATAGTTCTAGGATGAGGGGACTCCTGGTGATTTTTATCTTTAGGGAAATTTAGATCCTGCCAATCACCCCAAGAGGTGGTGGGTGGGAGGGAAAGGACCGTAGAGAATTTAATAGTAACAAATAATAAAACTAAGTCCATGGGGTGCCTGGGTGGCTCAGTCAGTTAGGTGGCTGCCTTTGGCTCAGGTCATGAACCCGGGGTCCTGGGATCGAGCCCCGCGTCGGGCTCCCTGCTCAGCGGAGAGCCTGCTTCTCCCTCCCCCTCTGTCTGCCGCTCTGCCTGCTTGTGCTCTCTATCTCTGTTGAATGGATAAATAAAAATCTTTTTAAAAATAAATAAATAAATAAATAAAACTAAGTCCACTTCCTACTGTACCTCTAAACAATTTCAGAGAAGAAAATATTCCTCCCTCATGGGAGGGACAACTCCCACAGTGCCTCAATATACACCCCCTCCCCTTTCACCCTCCCACCCCACCCCCACCCATCCACCTTGGCAGGCCATCACCAATTCTGACCCCTCTTTGGAAATTTTTTTTTTTTTTAAGATTTTATTTATTTATTTGACAGAGAGGGACACAGCGAGAGAGGGAACACAAGCAAGGGGAGTGGGAGAGGGAGAAGCAGGCTTCCTGCGGAGCAAAGA
>NC_138378.1:21795075-21859857 GCF_054177405.1 Leptonychotes weddellii | reverse complement strand
TGCAGGGAGCCCGATGCGGGACTCGATCCAGGGACTCCAGGATCATGACCTGAGCCGAAGGCAGTGGCTTAACCAACTGAGCCACCCAGGCACCCGGTTTAATGGTCTCTTGAATTTACTTTAAAAACTGCTAGCAGCCTGAACAGGTTCGTGCTGAGAGTTCATTAGATTTGCTCCAAGTGTGTTCACTTATATACAGTGGTGAAAAGGTGTGCTTAGAGGCCTTCAAGGCCTACGTTCATACCCTGCTCCAACACCTCCCAGCTGTACGATCTTGAGCAAGCTACCTTTATTCCTGTTTCTCTGCATACTCATCATCAAATGAGAAAATAATAGTCCCTTCCCTAAAAAACCGTGAGAATAAAATGAATTGATGTAGAATAAAGGTCAAAGGTGGTGCCCATCCCATAGTAAACGCCCATGAAACATTAACTGTCAGTTTATCAACCTCAATCCATAGGACAGCAAGGATTTTTCTAAGCACTCCCAATTTTCTTCGAGATTCTCTGCACGACTGTCCCTGCTGACCAGGAGAGTGACCCCAGAGGTTGAGTAACGAGCCCAAAGTCCCTTGTGGGTGGACTAGTGCCGGCCTCTGGCTCGCTCTCCAGGCCTCTCCTCCGCACACGCCTTACGGACTCCAGTGCCCTCGCCTTCCCTACAGGAAGCCCAGACCGGCGTAGGCACTTGTTCGGGTCCACCCAGTTGGCCAAGGGGCCGGTCCAGGCCCAGACGGCAGAATCTTGGCCTCCTGGAGTAGGTCCCTGCAGGTGCCAACAGTCCCAGGCCGCGGCCAGGTGCGCGCTCTCCGGCTGGCCCAGCCTCCTCCAGCGCGACACGCCGCCACTTGGCGGCTCCGCAGCCCGCGCCCCTGCACCGGGCCTCGCGCGGCACGCCGGGACTTGTAGTCCACGGCCGCCTCCGACGACCGGCTCGCTGCAACACGAGAACTCCAACCCCCAGGCGGCCACGCGCGGCCAAGATCAGCCGAGCCAAAGATTCAGGGGACCTTAAGCGCCCCGCGAGGGCCCCGCGGCCGCCTCCCCGGCAGACCCCCGGTGGGCGCGGAGCCGACCCAGCTAGTTGCACTCCTGGAACTCACCGACTTTGTAGGGCAGTTTGTCCGACATGCTGGCAGAGTTTCCGCACAGAATGATGGACGAAGGGAGCTGGCCCTGGGGCTAGGGACTGGCACAGGAAGGGCGGCGCTGGGCAGGGATGTGCGGTAGGCGCTGGCGCCTTTAAATAGCCTCCTCTATCTTGCATATTCATGAGTCCCGCTAGCGCTGAGTGGTCCGGGGCGGGGCCCAACGCAAGGTGGGAGGGCGCAGGGGCTGGAACAGACTTCGAATCCTGCTGAGAAAAGAACCCGATTTTGTCCGCGGTGGGTCTGGAAGAGAGCTCCGGGAGAGGCCTGAGAGCAAACCTGAGGCTCCCTTTCTTTCATTCGTTCAGCCGGGAAATCCATAGTCAAAACCTAGTGAAACTGCTATTCTAACCAGCTCACCTCCCTGAGCCGCAATTTCCTCATTAGTAAAATGGACCGAATGATACCTACCAAACGGATTATACGTAAAGTTGCAATATGTCAGGTACCCAGCACACCCCAGATAATTCCACCCTCCCCTCCAGGTAACTGCTGTTATGAGTTTAGGTAAATTTGCATGCATTTTACTATTTTTACTACATATGTGTGTATCGTTAAACGTTTCATAGAATTCTTTCTGTATTTAAGACCTTTATATAAATGGTACCATACTGTACTTAGCCTTCTGCAACTTGCTTTTTTCTGTCAATATTACATTTGTACGAGTCACGCATATAGCTAAAAATGTACTTATTTTTACTTTTGCTGCTGGACAGCATTTCATGTATATGTTCCATGATTATCTGTTCTATTTGCTGATGTGCAGGTTATATACAGTCTATCGCTATTGCATACATGGAGCAATGGACATTTCTGTACTTGTCTCATAGTGCACACGTGTGGGTGTCTCTGGGGCAGAAATGTACCCGGGGGTGCAGTTTCTGGGCTTACATATTTGTAACTTTCCTAGATATTGCCAAGTTGCTTTCCAAGGTAGTTTTAACCATTTACCACCACCCACCCCCGCAGTATTATCTGAGAGGGTCTGTTTTTCCATATCTCTGTGACCACTTGTCAGTCTAGCAAATTTTTGTTGCCCTGATGGATGTGAAAATGTATCTCCTTGTATTTTTAACTGGCCACCTGAAGACCCTTTAACATCTCTCAAGGAACCCTACCCCACCCACCCAACCCCCCAGCTGCTGTCTATTTTCTTCCTCCCCTTCTCAAACTTTTTCAGAGTTGTCCCTTTCCGGATCTGCACTTCTCACCTCCCACTCAGTTCTCAGCTATGTGGCCTCTACCCCCAGGTCTTGGCTGAAATTTTTGCAGCCAAGGTCATCAGGAAACCTGGCTGAATCCAACAGATGTGCCTCAGCCTGCATTCCCACCCTCCTGCAGCACACAATAGACCTTTGGCTTTCTCTTTCCTGTCTCTCCTCCCAGTATTTATTCCTGTTCACTCAGTTCCTTCTCTGACCTTAGCAGCTTCCTCTTTCTCTAGTGCCTTTAAATGTTCCTTTTTCCTCTTGCTCTGCTCCTTCCTCTGCCATTTCACCCACACTTATGGCTGTTGTGACCATTTGTGTCAAATTGATCCATGTGTCCGTGGATTAAAACAGTGCCTTATGCCAGAAGCCACCTGTTTCCCTTCTCAATCACGTGCCCCTTCTCCCCACCCTGCGAGTTATTGCTACAGTGAGTTTTGTCTTAATCATTCCTCTGCTTTTCTTTAAGATTTTTATTTATTTGTTTGACAGAGAGAGACATAGTGAGAGCAGGAACACAAGCAGGGGGAGTAGGAGAGGGAGAAGCAGGCTTCCCGCGGAGCAGGGAGCCCGATATGGGACTCGATCCCAGGACCCTGGGATCATGACCTGAGCCCAAGGCAGACACTTAACGACTGAGCCACCCAGGCACCCCCTTTGCTTTTCTTAATGGGCCTTACTACCTATGTGACTATCCCTAAACAGCAATTTAGTTTTGACTGCTTTTTGCCTTTGTATAAATGAAATCATACTGTATATATTCTTCTGCAACTTCCTTTTCTCTCAACATGTTTTTGAGTCATTTGTGTAGATGGTGTAGCTATGGTTCATTTATTTTCTGTATAATCCATTGTATGAATGAATATACCACAATTTACAATTCATTAAATTGTTGATGGGCCCTGAGTTGTTACAGTTTTTTCTACTACAAATAATGCTGCTCTAACATTCTTCAGGTATGCTCATGTCCAACTTAGGTAATACGAAATTGTTTCCCAAAGTGGTTGCATCAGTCTATACCCCCACCAACTCTGGATAAAAATTATTGTTCTGTCCCATTACCAGCACATCCTGTTATCAATTTTTATTTTTTGCCAACCTGGCAGGTATGAAATGATCTCTTATTGTGGATGTCTGTGACTACTAATGAGGTTGAGCACTTATTCATATGCTATTCATTTATATGAATCCTATCTGCGATCCTTTCTCTGTAAAAGTTCCATTCGTGTCTTGCCCATTTAAAAATAGATGGTTTGTGGGCGCCTGGGTGGCTCAGATGGTTAAGCATCTGCCTTTGGCTCAGGTCATGATCCCAGGGTCCTGGGATCGAGTCCCGCATCGGGCTCTCTGCTCCTTGGGAGCCTGCTTCTCCCTCTGCCTCTCTCTCTCTGTCTCTCATGAATAAATAAATAAAAATCTTTAAAAAAAAAATAAATAAATAAAAATAGATGGTTTGTTTTTCCTTTTCAATTAATAGGAATTCTTTGCATATTCTGGGTACATACCAATCGAACGTGTTGCAGATATCTTCTCCGGGTTTATGATTTATGAATTTCTCCTGTATTGTCTTCCCAAAGTTTTATGATTCAAATATGTATGTGGTTGGTATGAGGTAGGAATTCTGTTTCTTTTTTTTTCCCATATGAATAAGCAGTTGTCCCAGTGCCACTGAGTGCGTCCTTTCCCCAGGGGCCTACAGTGCCATCTCCATCACAGATTAAATGTCCATAAATACATGGTTGTTTCTGCACTCTGTATTTTGACGCATTGATCTATGCCAACTCTACCCTGTTGAAATGACTAAAGCTTTACAGTAAATAGTAAATCTTTTATTTTTTAATTTTTTCTTAGGTAAGCTCCATGCCCAATGTGGGGCTTGAACTCATGACCCTGAGATCAAGAGTGGCATGCTCTACCAACTAAGCCAGACAGGAGCCCCTAAAGCTTTCTAGTAAATCTTGATATCTGGTAGGGGAAGCCCCCACCCCCACCCCGGCCACCATGTTCTTCAAGAGTATACAATTTATGGGGTGCCTGGGTGGCTCAGTCGTTAAGCGTCTGCCTTCAGCTCAGGTCATGATCCCAGGGTACTGAGATTGAGCCCCGCATCGGGCTACTTGCTCAGCGGGGAGCCTGCTTCTCCCTCTGCCTGCCACTCCCCTTGCTTGTGTTCTCCCTCTCTTTCTCTCTCTGACAAATAAATAAAATCTAAAAAAAGAGAGTATACAATTGGTAAACAGTGATATACACAGAACTTCAGTATTATACAGATGAATTTTGACAAATACATACATCCATGTAACCTGTACCCCAGCAAGATGAGAGAGTATGTACGAGGATAATTTTTTTTTAAAGTTTACATGGAGTGGATGTATCACACAGGTTTTTCCATTTTTTCACTATTAGAACTGCGATGAGTTTTCATTCACAGAGTTCTCTATATATTTTGGATCATTTCCTTGAGGGGAAAAATCCTAGAATTTGGAGTAACTTGATCAAAGGACATAAGCAGAAAGAGAGAAGCAGGCTCCAGGCTGAGCAGGACCCCAGGATCATGACCAGAGCAGAAGGCAAATGCTTAACCAACTGAACCACCCAGGTGCCCCTGAACATAAGCATTTTTAAGGCTCCTCCTGATTTTATTGCCATAGCTTCTAAAAATTATCTGTGGTGTCTGAGTTTATGTTACTGCATGTTTACCAGCATCTATATTATCCTTGTTTTTGTTTGGGTTATTTTTTATTTTTTTATTTTTTTGCTAATTTAGTAGGTGAAAATGATACATTGTTGAAATGTACATTTCTGCACCATTGGAACAAAATGTTCCTGCTCCAGAATGAACCTAGCAAGAACATTCCACTAAAAGTTGCCCACAATCTATCTGATTCTGTGCTTATATATAGCACAGATACTTTATTTTCCAGTTTGTTTCTTCAGAAGTGATTTCCATCCCCCTTTCACTGTCATCCTTCTCTGGTGGAGAGAACTTCCACCTGGCCCATTGCCTGTCAAGTCTCAAACTTCCTTGTCTATGCTCCTGCTGTGAACCTTGGGGAGGTACATCCTCTTTCTGAGCCTCATTTTCCTCTACTCTAAAATGGGAATAAGAATAATAATATCACTTTAGAGGGTTAGTGCTAATCAAAAAGTACTTTACCTTCACATAGATACAGCAATTTACAGGTTACAAAGCACTTTTAAGTCCATTTTCTTACTTTGGAAAATTAATAAATTTTTCTGTTAAACAGATTATGTGAAATGTAAAAAATATAGAAAAGTATAAAAAAGAAAAACTAATTCAGAGAGATGACTATTCAGAGACTATGACTATTACCTTTTTGATAAATTTCCTCCTGGTCTCTTCTCATTATATCTATATGCTTTCTATATCTGAGATCATATTGTATAGACTGTCTTATACCTCTTTTTTTAAAGATTTTATTTATTCATTTGACAGAAAGATAGCGAGAGAGAGAGCACAAGCAGAGGGAGAGGGAGAAGCAGGCTCCCCACTGAGCAGGGAGCCCAACCAAGGGACTTGATCCCAGGACCCCAGATCATGACCTGAGCCGAAGGCAGTTGCTGAACCAACTGAGCCACCCAGGCGCCCCTATACCTCCTTTTTTTATACCTAAAATTATCACATGAGCTAGCTTCATAATGCTCTCAATTTGTGCCTGGTTGTATTCAAAGTGCTTCATAAATAGTAGCTCATTTAATCCTCATAATATTAAGTAGGTTTTCCTCACATTGCAAATGAGGAGACTGGCACAGAAAGGTTAAGTAATTTCCATAGTTAACACAGTTAATAAGTAAACTAGAATTTCAACACAGGTGGTCAGACTCCAAAATTTGTTCCTAACTCCTATATTATGCAGTTTTTCTTATTACAGAAATTCCAGCCTATGGATGTATCACAATTTATGTAGCCAAACATCTCATTTCAGTTTCCCTGAAATAACATGTCCCACCTTTGATACATTGCAGCTTCAGATAAACAAACAGAAATAGAACTGCTTGCTTAAGGAATATCAGTATTTGTCAAAGTCCTTTTTTTAAAAAATATTTATTTTGGGGGGGAGAGTGTGGGAGGGAGGGGCAGAGGGAGAGGGAGAGAATCTCAAGCCAACTCCCCACTGAGCGCAGAGCTCAGACACAGGGCTCCATCTCACAACCCAGAGATCATGACCTGAGCCAAAACAAAGACTCGGTCACTTAACTGACTGAGCCACCCAGGAGCCCCAATATTTGTCAAAGTCTTGATCCAACTTGCCAAATTACCCTCCAGAAATTTGGTTCCTATTCTTGATACTCTCCAAAATTGGGTATAATTATAAAATTTCAAGTATTTTCTAATTTATTGGGTGAGAAAAACTTGGCCATACACCCTCCAACCATAAGCATTATCCTTTTTTAATAAACTTTTTGAGATAATTGAAGATTCGCATGCAGGTGTAAGAAATAATACAAAGTGATTCCCATGGTCCCTTTATCCTGTTTCCCCCAATGATGACATCTTGTAAAACTGCACAATATCACAACCAGGATATTGACATTGATACAGTCAAGATACAAAACATTTACATCACCACAAGAATCCCTCATGTTGCAAACCATAAGAGAATCTTAGGAAACAAAGTGAGGGTTGCCGGAGGGGAGGGAGTTGGAGGATGGGGTAACTGAGTGATAGACATTGGGGAGGGTATGTGTTGTAATGAGCACTGGGTATTATATAAGACTGATGAATCACCGACCTGTACCGCTGAAACAAATAATGCATTATATGTTAATTAATTGAATTTAAATTTTAAAAAAAGAATAACAGAAGTTTGTAACATCAAATCTCAGTTTAGTAGGGATACTTGTTAGATCTTGAAATAAATGTGTCATTTAAAATGAAAAAAAAAAAAGGGGCGCCTGGGTGGCTTAGCCGTTGGGCGTCTGCCTTCGGCTCAGGTCATGATCTCAGGGTCCCGGGATCGAGCCCCGCAATCAGGCTCCCTGCTTGGCAGGAAGCCTGCTTCTCCCTCTCCCACTCCCCCTGCTTGTGTTCCCTCTCTCACTGTGTCTCTCTCTGTCAAATAAATAAAATCTTAAAAAAAAAAAAAAAAAGAATCCCTCATGTTGCTCTTTTATAGCCACACCTACTTCTCTCCTGCTTCTATTCCCCCGACCACTAATCTTTAGTCCATCTCTATAATTTTGTCATTTCAAGAATGCTATATAGGGTGCTTGGGTGGCTCAGTTGGTTAAGCATCTGCCTTCAGCTCAGGTCATGATCTCAGGGTCCTCAGATTGAGTCCCATATCCAGCTCTCTACTCAGCAGGGAGTCTGCTTCTCCCACTCATTCTCCCTCTGTGCGCATGCGCTCTCTCGTGCGCTCTCTCGTGCGCTCTCTCTCTCTCTCTCTCCCTCTCTCCCTCTCTCCCTCCCTCTCAAATAAATGAATAAAATCTTTAAAAAGAAAAGAATGCTATATAAATGGAATCCTACACTATGTAACCTATTTGGATGGCTTTTCCCACTAAGCATAATTCTTTGGAGATTCATCCAGGTTGCTGCATTTATCAAAGTTCATTCCTTTTTATTGCTGAGTACTATTCCTTGGGATGGATGCACTAATTGGTTTAACCAGTCACCCATTGAAAGACATCTGGATTGTTTCCAGTTTTTGACTATTATCAATAAAGTTGCTATGACTATCCATGTGCAGGTTTTTATGTGAATGTAAGTTTTAATTTTTCAGGGATAAATGCTGAGAAGTAGAATTGCTGGGGGCACCTGGCTGGCTCTGTCAGTGGAGCATGCAACTCTTGATCTTGGGGTTGTAAGTTCAAGCCCCGTATTGGATGTGGAGAATGATTAAAATCTCTTTTTTGGGGGCGCCTGGGTGTCTCAGTCGGTTGAGCGACTGCCTTCGGCTCGGGTCATGATCCTGGAGTCCCGGGATCGAGTCCCGCATCGGGCTCCCTGCTCGGCGGGGAGTCTGCTTCTCCCTCTGCCCCTCCCCCCTCTCATGTGCTCTCTCTCATTCTCTCTCTCTCAAATAAATAAATAAAATCTTAAAAAAAAAAAATCTCTTTTTTTAAAAAGTGAAATTGCTGGGTTGTATGGTAATTGCATGTTTAATTTTATAAGAATAAACTGCCAAACTATTTTCCAGAGGGACTGTACTATTGTGCTATGTGCCCACCAGCAAAGTATGAGTGGTTTTTTTTTTTTTTTAGATTTTATTTATTTGAGAGAGAAAGAGAGAGAGAGAGCGCGCACACATGAATGGGGAGAGCAGCAGAGGGAGAGGGAGAAACAGGCTTCCCGCTGAGCAGGGAGCCCGATGCGGGGCTTGATCCCAGAACCCTGAGATCATGACCTGAGCTGAAGGCAGACACTTAACCAACTGAGCCCCCCAGGCACCCCTAAGTTCCCTCTTCTATTCCCCCGATTGATCCATGTGTTTGTCCCTCTGCCAGTACTACAATCTTGATTTCTGTAGCTATACAATTAGTTTTGAGATCAGGTAAACTGATTCCTCTGACTTTTACTCTTTTTCAAAATTGTTTTATTCTAATTTCTTTGTCTTTCCACATAAATTTTAGAATAATCTTGTCCATGTCTAAAAAATTCTTGCAGGGATGTTGATAGGAATCGCATTAAACTGTATATGGATTTGAGGAGAACTGACATCTTTACTATGTTGATTCTTACAATCCATGAACATGGTATGTTTCCCCATTTATATGGATCTTCTTTGATTTCCTTTACTAGCATCTTGTAACTTTAAGCATACAAGTCCTGTACCTGTGGTGTTAGATTTACACCTAAGTATTGCTTCTTTTTCTTCTGCTTCTCTCCTCCTCTTCCTGAATGATACAGCATTTAAAATTTTGGTGGCCATGTGTTCGTTGCAAATATATAGAAGTACAATTGATTTTGTGTTTCTTTTGTATCTTATGGATAAAAGATTACCCTTGCTGAGCTCACATGTCATAGACATTTTGTGTTTTGTTTTGTTTTTTTGTAGATTCTTTGGAATTTTCTGTGTAGCCAATCCTGTCGCCTGCAAATAGTGACAGTTTTATTATTTCTTTCTGATCTGTATGCCTTTTATTTCCTTTTCTTGCATTGTTGTACTGACTAGAACTTCCAGCATTGTGTTGAATAAGAATGGTAAGAACGGACATCCTTGCTTTGTTCCTGAGTTTAGGCAGAAAGCATTCAATTCAGTCTTTCCCCATTAAGTATGTTAGCCACAGATTTTTTTTGTAGATGCTCTTTATCAAGTTGAGAAAGTTCCCCTCTTTTCCTATTTCTGTTTTTTTTTTTTAAATCATGAACAGATGATGAATTCTGTCTTGAGCTTTTTCTTTTTTTCTTTTTTTTTTTTTTAAAGATTTTATTTATTTATTTGACAGAGACACAGCGAGAGAGGGAACACAAGCAGGGGGAGTGGGAGAGGGAGAAGCAGGCTCCACGCAGAGCAGGGAGCCCGATGTGGGACTCGATCCCAGGACCCTGGGATCATGACCTGAGCCGAAGGCAGTTGCTTAACTGACTGAGCCACCCAGGCGCCCTGTCTTGAGCTTTTTCTGATATTAATTGATATCATGAGATTTTTCTTCTTTAAATTGTTATTATAGTAGGTTATGTTCATGGGTAAAAAAATATTTGCACCCTTGGAATAAGCCCCATTGATCATGAAAGAATTATATAGTATATAATTCTTTACAATTATTGCTGAATTATATTTGCTAATACTTTGTTAAGATTTAATAAAAAAAGAATTTTGCATCTGTATTCATGAAGGATAATGGGCTGTAGTTTTTTTTTCTTCGTACTCTCTGGTTTTGGTACCAAGATAATACAGCTTCATAAAATGAATTGAGGGGTCGCATGAGTGGCCCAGTCGCTTAAGCATCCCATTCTTGATTTAAGCTCAGGTCATGATCTCAGGGTCATGAGATTGAGCCCCATGTCGGGCTCCATGCTAGGCAGGGAACCTACTTGGGATTCTCTCTCTCCCTCTCCCTCTGCCCCTCCCTCCACTCATGCGCTCACATGCGAGTCCGCGCGCGCTCTCTCTCTCTCTAAAAAAAAAAGAAAAGAAAAAGAATTGGGAAGTATTCCCTTCTCTTCTATTTTCTGGAAGAGATTATGTAGAATTGGTGATAATTCTTCTTTAAAACTTTGATAGAATTCTCCAATGAAACCATCTGGGTCTGAAAATTCCTTCCTTGAGAGTTTTTAAATTATGAATTTAATTTCCTTAATAGTACAGGGCTCTTTGAATTACCTATTTCACATTGTTGTTTGTGTTTTTTGAGGAGTGAGCCATCTTGTTGAAGTTGAATTTATGTGTGTAGAGTTATTTGTAGTATTCCCTTATTATGCTCTTAATGTCTGTGTGGTCTATAGTGATATCCCTATTTCATTCCTGATATTGGTAATTTGTGTCTTTTCTCTCTTTTTTTTGTCTGTCTTCCTAGAGTTTTGTCAATTTTATCAATCTTTTCAAAGAACTGGCTGTGGGTTTCATTGAATTTCCCTATTTTTCTGTTTCAACTCATTTCTGCTCTTTATTATTTCCTTTCTCTTTTTTAAAAAAAGATTTTATTTATTTATTTGAGAGAGAGAGAGCACAAGCAGGGGGAGCAGCAGAGGGAGAGGGAGAAGCAGGCTCCGCACTGAGCAGGGACCCTGATGTGGGACTCGATCCCAGGGCCCTGAGATCATGACCTGAGTGTAAGGCAGTGGCTTAATTGACTGAGCCACCCAGGTGCCCCTATTTCCTTCCTTCTGCTTGCTTTGATTTATTTTCCTCTGTTTTTTTATGTACTTGATGTGGGAGCTTAGATGATTGACTTGAGACTTTTCTTCTTTTCTAATATATGCATTTAGTGCTATGAATTTCCCTCTCAGCACAGCTTTGGCACAAGTTTTAATGTTATGCTTTTATTTTCATTATTTTTCATAATTTCCCTTGAGACTTCCTCTTTGACATAAGGACTATTTCAAAGCCTGTTATTTAGTTTCTAAGTGTTTGGAAATCTTCCCATTATCTTTCTATTATTGATTTCTAAGTTTGATTCCATTGTGGTCAGAGAACACATTCTGTAGGATTTCAATTATTTTAAATTTGTTAAGATTTTTTTTTTTTTTTTTGTGATCGAGGATGGGGTCAATCATGGTATGTGTTCTTTGGGCACTAGAAGCAAATGTGTGTTCTGTGGGTAGGTGCACTCTTCTGTGCGTGTCAAGTAGATACTGTAGTTGGTGATATTGTTGAGGTCTTCTGTGTCCTTGCTGATTTTCTGTCCACTTGTTCTATCAATTGTTAAGAGGTATATTAAAATCTCCCAACTGTAATTATGGATTTGTCTTCTACTTTCAGTTCTATCAGTTTTGTTTCACATATTTTACAGCTCTGTTGTTTTGTGCATATGCACTTAGAATTGCTTTGTCATCTTGGTGGATTGACCCTTTCATCATTACATAGTAGGAAAAAATATGTATAAAAAAAAATCAGAGAGAGGGGGGATTCTTTATTAGTGGCACCTGGGGGTGGAAACTAGGCTCCTCGTATGGTTTATGGGGGAGTGATCAAATTTCTTTTTACATTTACTATCAGATTGATAAAAATTAAAAAGTGTGATAACAGTTGTTTATCTGTTGGTGAGGCTGTGGGGAAGCAGGCCCGTCATACATGGTACACTGACCCAACTTTGATGGGCAACATCCCAGGAACAAGATTACAAACTCATGTACCCTTTGGTCAAACAGTTCTGCTTCTTAGGAATTTATCCCAAAGACATAAGCACATGTGAGCAAAATGACGGTAAGAGCAAAAAATTGGAAACAGTCGAAATGCCCTTCAGTAGACTTGTTAAATAAATATGGTACAGTCCAAACGGAGGATTACTGAAGTGCCGCCACTTCTTAAAAAGGAAGGTGTTTATCTATTGATATGGAATATTCAGTCATCAAGATAAAATGTTAAGTGAAGAAAAAAGAAAGCACCCTGCAGGACAGTGTGTCTGGTATGTCACTATTTGTTTAAAAGGGGAAAAAAAACCACAAACAAGTATTTGCCTATATATGTAAAAAAAAAAAAAAAAAATCAGGCTGAATACACAAGCGCTTCCTAGAGGGTCCTCCACTCATGCCCACTCTGCTCAAGGCCACAGTGGACAAAAAATTGTCAGACTGGCCTTCTCCGAGCCAGGCGCCAGCCTAGGACTCTAGGGAGGCTGTGAGGCACCCTGAATAATAGGCAGAGACAGGCCACATTGTCTGCCCTTTGAACCTGCCCTTTGGGTGTTTGCTTTCGCAGACACTTAGGCCTTCAACTTGGGAAGTGGAGAGGGGTGGAGACGGAAGGAGGCCTCCCATTGGCCAAGGGGCCCTCTGGATTGCCCAAGCTCCAGGGACCAGCTCTTAGACTCTAAATTAATTGGGAGGCTGCCAGATGGGGGGATTGGGATCCAGATCCTGAGGATGCCCATCAATGGGGATGAGATGGAATAATGCAGTTCTGGGGAGACCCCTCTCACTGTTCCACGCCTATCAGGGTGTCTCCCCACCTCCCCAACTCCTTCCACAACCCTCCTTCCAGGCCCTCTCAGATTTGTACACGTCCCTTGGGTGGGCCTTGATGTCACTGCGGGGCGTTGGGTACAGAGGTAGGGGATTTCTTGGAGAGCTTGGAACAGGACTCCCCCAGACTCCCTCAATCCTCTCGTCCTAGACTGCTGGCTGCATCAGGGGTGGTGAGGGGGCCTATGAGAGTCCCAGGAGCTAACTGTGCCCACCCGCAGACACGTTATTTCCCTTGGAGGAGCCCTCAGACTCAAATGAGGGTATGCGCAACTATGTATCATTATGTCAAAATCATCTGATTATGTGTCTGTCTCACTGCTTCTAGGAGGGTCAGGAATGTATCTGGTTTTGCCCACCCCTGTATTCCCATTGTCCAGCTGAGTGCCTGGCACGCAGAGGCACCCAATACTTGTGGAATGAATTAACGTTCTCCGACGTAGGCCAGGAACCCACTGTGTGGGGTCTCTTGGCTTCAGCTCACAGACCTGGCTATCCTTGGGGTGGGGGTCAGGAACTCTGCAAATCCAGGTCTCTAACGTCCCCGGCTGAAGCTGGAGACTTCCCCTGAGGGGGCTGGATGTTTTCTTGGGTTAAGAAATGTTTTCTTACCCAGACATCAAGAAAACATTTCTTGACCCAAGAAAACATCCAGCCATCAAAAAGAATGCAAATTTGCCATTTGCAATGACATGGATGGAACTAGAGAGTATTATACTAAGCAAAATAGTCAGAGAAGGATAAAAAACATATGATTTCACTCATATGTGGAATTTAAGAAATAAAACAGATGAACATAGGGGAAAGGGAAGGAAAAATAAAATAAGATGAAAACAGAGTGGGTGGCAAACCATAAGAAACTCAACTATGGGAAACAAACAGGGTTGCTGGAGGGGAGGTGGAGGGGGGATGAGGTAACCAGCTGATGGTCATTAAGGAAGGCACTCGAAGTAATGAGCACTGGTGATGTATGCAACTCATAACTCACTGGATTCTGCCTCTGAAACTAATAATATAATAAATGTTAATTAAATTGAACTTAAATAAAAAATTTACAGAAAATGTTTTCTTGACTAGAAAATGACTAAAAATTTTTTCTTGACTAAAAAAAATTTAAAAAAATGTTTTCTTGATTCTAGCGTACTAGAATCTGGGCTTCCACGATTCTTTTATTTTTTTTTTAAGATTTTATTTATTTATTTGCCAGAGAGAGAGCGAGCAGGGGGAGCAGCAGAGGCAGAGGGAGAGGGAGAAGCAGACTCCCCGCTGAGCAAGGAGCCCGATGCAGGACTTGATCCCAGGACTCTGGGATCATAACCTGAGCCAAAGGCAGATGCTTAACGGACTGAGCCACACAGGTGTCCCCCACGATCCTTTTACTCCAGCATTTACTGAGAGCCTAGTCCAGGGACCCTAGGAATCCAATGGTCTGGGATGTTGCTACTCCCTTTCATTTCTCAGATGACTCCTTCCCTCATGAAGAGATAGACATTGTCTAAATAATCACACAGAGGAATGCAAAATGAATATGGTTTGCTCTGAGAACTTGTAACAGGGGTGCCTGACCCAGGCTGGCTGTCCTAAAGCGAGATCGGAGGAAGGAGGAGTCCAGCAAACAAAGAGGGTCGGGGAGAGGCAGCTTATGCTAGGGAGCTGTAGAAATCCCCTCCCCAGGGCTGTCCCTTTCCCCGCTCAGTTTGCTGGCAGTCCTGACCTATGAGGTCAGCGACTAGTCGGGGGCGGGGGACCTTTACCCCATACTTCCAGGAGAGGGCACCCTGCTCTTACGTTTGGCTTCTGCCTACCCGAGTCCTGGGATCTCATAAACCTCCCAGCTGCCCTGGGAGGCAAAATACAGTTTATTGCTCCCTCTTGTAGAAGAAACTGAGGCTCAGAGAATTTTGACAGATATGGTTAGTAGTCTGTTGACATATTTTGAGGGTTTTTAGCCCATGGAAGCGTCCACTCTGGGTGTTGATAGTGACATTCAGGATAATAATACTGGCTGACATTTATTAACTACTTCCTATGCTCCACCCTATAGGTTAGATGCTGAGATTATACCTATTTTAGAGACGAAAAAACTGAGGCTTATAGTGGTCACCCGGCCCAAAGTTAGAAGCACTGATGACATCTGACTCTTGGACCCCTGCTGGTAAGTACCACGCTATTCTGTTTTCCCATAATGCTCTTCCTGATACCCGCCCCCCACACGCACACACATACTGGGGAGTGTGAAGACACAAAGAGGAACAACACAAAGACCCTTTCCCCTGGAGCTCTATCTTAGTGACCATGTGTGTGTTTACACATAAATGCAATCATATAAACCCTCACACACATATTCATTCACACATATACGTTTTTCCCACCATCACACACAGATATACACACACACATATTCTCACTCATTCACATGCACACACATTCACACACTGCCACATACTCACATACATTCAGACACACACTTACACACAGTTAAATGTTAGACAAGGATGAGCCCTCGACCTGTGCTTTAACTGCCAGAGAGCCCTGGGGCCCAAGGTTCAGCCAGTGATCTGAGTGTTGTTTGTGACACCCCTCCCTTCCTGTTCCCTTCCCTTTAGTCCACAAACATTGCTGGCCACCCACTCGAGGGCAGACTACTGGGGAACATGGATGACTCAGACCTGGTTCCTGCCCTTGGGGAACTTCCTAGCCCTGGGGGCCAAAGACTCACCAAGAACCACCACATAGACCTTCGATGATGCCAGGGCACATCTGAGCAAAGCGTCCAGAGGGGAGGGAAGGAATGTTGCACCAGCCTGGGGGCCTCGGAGGTTTCTCAGAGGAAGAGGTGCCCACCTGGGTCTAGAAAGAGCCAAGCAGAGAAAGCAGAAAGAGACCTGCTCCGGAGTGGAAACATTTGCAGTCATGGCAGAGTAAAAAAGTGGGGGGAAATAGCAGCTAACATCATGAACTCTTTCGAACCCTCCATGTAGATTATCCTGTTTAACCCCCTCAACAATCCTATGGGATAAAAATCATTATTAACTGCATTTTATAGATAAGGAAACTGAGAGTCAGGAAAACCCAGGTGGTAAGCTGCAGAGTCAGGATCTGAACCCAGTTTCACCTAGCTCCAAGATGTAGGCTCACGGTGCCAGGGTTCTGCTGCTTTGGCTGTGATCATTTCTGCTTCCCACAAATACACGACCTTCCTCTCTCTCCTTCTGGTGCTGAAGGGGCCCTTGACAGGTGCAACAATATACTGTCCCCCTCCCCACTCCCTTCAAAATTCATCTAAGCATCCTGGAGCCTCCTGCCCAAGAAGAACTTTCCACTAGTGTGCCCTCAGAGACCACATTGTATTGTTTTGGTTTTGGCAAACAGCTTAGTAAAGTGTGTAATAGGGCCCCCCCAAAAAAGTATAAAATATGAATTAGTTGCCAATTTTTTTAAATTGGGAGAGTTCAAATGAAAATCCATGTTTCTAGGTTCTCTTGAAAAGATGATCAGGTCTGGCAATTGAGTGGATGTTGTCATATAGCAATGGGTGGGCAAGCTGGATGTTAACTGTCCTCTTTAGATGGTGTTTAAGTTCTCTAGGCCAACATACATCCCCGCCCCAGGCCCACTTTAGTTCTGCCAGTCTGATCCCTGACTTACTTTTCTCAACGGTCCATGATCATCCCAGTGGCCACTAGTTGCCATTCTCATTTGCATAGCAACCACTGAGTTGTTTGCCCGTATGCTAGATGTCCCCACATTGCAGGACTTCCTGTGTTGGTTATAAATGTGATAGGTTATAACCTGTCTTCTAGTTGCCACCGAGATCCTAAAATGCAAGCATTAAAAATAACCCCTTAGGAGCGCCTGGCTGGCTCAGTCGGTAGAGCATGCGACTCTTGATCTTGGGGTTGTGAGTTCAAGCCCCACGATGGGTGTGGAGATTACTTAATAAAATCTTTATAAAAAAATATAACCCCTTAGGAGCGCCTCGGTGGTTCAGTCGTTAAGCGTCTGCCTTCGGCTCAGGTCATGATCTCAGGGTCCTGGGATCGAGCCCCGCATCGGGATCCCTGCTCGGGGGGAAGACCGCTTCTCCCTCTCCCACTCCTCCCTGCTTGTGTTCCTGCTCTCACTGTCTCTCTCTGTCAAATAAATAAATAAGATCTTAAAAATAATAATAATAATAATAACCCCTTAAACTCAAGCTTCCAGGATGGATCCTTGTAGCCTCCCTTTGAGGTGGACAGGGCTGGAATTATTACACATTTGACAGAAGAGTAAATAGGGATAAGCACTTGCCTGAAGCTTATCCCCGAGTCCACTGCTGACTTGAACAGCTCACACCCAGATAGGAGGTTTGACGTCCAGTGGTCATGTGGTATGAGGATCAGATGATAAGGATTGTGCTCTGAGATCCTGGCTCCTGGCAGTAGAAGAGGAGGGTCTGGAGGGAGGACAAAGAGCATGGCGGTCTGAGGCTAAATGTTGGTAAGTCTCTGCCCTGGCATCCATTTATCTACTGCTGTGTACCAAACCACCCATGCTTGGTGGCATAAAACAACGATAATCCTTCTTATTATCTTTTGGTGTGGGGGTTGATTGAGCTCAGCTGGGCAGTTCTTGCTCTTGGTCCCTTGTGTGGTTGCGGTTAGATGGTGGCTGGACTGGCGTCATCTTACAGGCTTCCTCACACGCGTGGCTGCCAGCTGGTGCTGGCTATCAGCTGGGACCTCAGTGAGGCTGTCAGCAGGAAACTGCATGCGGCCTCTCCATGGGGCCTGGGCTTCCTCCTAGCATGGTAGCTGGGTTCCAAGGGGGAGTGTCCCAAGAGAGAGCCAGGCAGAATTGGCATCACCTTTTATTCTTTTCAACTATTTTTTTTTTTTTAAGATTTTATCCATGGGGCGCCTGGGTGGCTCAGTCATTAAGTGTCTGCCTTCAGCCTGGGTCGTGGTCCCGGGGTCCTGGGATCGAGCCCTGCATCGGGCTCCCTGCTCCACGGAAAGCCTTCTTCTCCCTCTCCCACTCTCCCTGCTTGTGTTCCCTCTCTTGCTGTGTCTCTCTCTGTCAAATAAATAAATAAAATCTTTTAATAAAAAAAAGAAAAAAGATTTTATCCATTTATTTGAGAGAGAAAGAGGACACGTGGTGGGGAGGGGCAGAGGGAAAGAGAGAAACAGACTCCCCACTGAGCCGGTAGCCCAACATGGGGCTCAATCCCAGCACCCTGAGATCATGACCCGAGCCAAAGGCAGACGCTTAACTGACTGAGCCACCCAGGCACCCCTTTTGACTATTCTTTAAAAAAAATTTTTTTTCTAGCTTTATGGAGATACAATTGACAAAGAACACTGTGTGAGTTTAAAGTATACAGGGGCACCTGGGTGGCTCAGTCGGTTAAGCGTCTGCCTTCAACTCAGGTCATGATCCCGGGATCCTGGGATTGAGTCCCCTGGTCGGGCTCCCTGCTCAGCGAGGAGCCTGCTTCTCCCTCTCCCTCTGCCTGCTGCCCCTCCGCTGCTTGTGCACTCGCTCTGTGTCAAATAAATAAAATCTTTAAAAAAACAAAGTGTACAATGTGATGATTTGACAATCATATGTATTGTGAAAAGATGAACACAATAAGGTTAGTTAACCGTATAGCTATCATTCACCTCACTTAATTCTCAGTAATTTTTTTCTTGTGGTGATAATGGTGGTGATGAGAACCTTTAAGATCTACTCTCTTAGCAACTTTCAGGTATACAATACAGTATTGTTAACTATAATCACCATCTGTACATTAGATCCCAGAACTTATTCATCTTCTAACGGGAAGTTTATGCCCTCTGATCAACATCTCCCCATTTCCCCTACCTCCCAGCCCTTGGCAACCACCATTCTACTGTTTCTATGAGTTTGGCTTTTTGACATTCCACATACAAGTAAGACATGCCTTTCTCTGTCTGACTTATTTCACTTATAATGCCCTCGAGTCCATCCATGTTGTCCCAAATGGCAGGATTTCCTTCCTTTTTTTTAAAAGATTTATTTATTTTAGGGGCGCCTGGGTGGCTCATTTGGTTAAGCGACTGCGTTCGGCTCAGGTCATGATCCTGGAGTCCCAGGATCGAGTCCCACATCGGGCTCCCTGCTCGGCGGGGAGTCTGCTTCTCCCTCTGCCCTTCCTCCCTCTCATGCTCTCTCTCTCTCTCTAATAAATAAATAAATAAATCTTAAAAAAAAAAAGATTTATTTTAGAAAGAGAGAGAGGGGTGCCTGGGTGGCTCAGTTGGTTAAGCATCTGCCTTCAGCTTGGGCCATGATCCCAGGGTCCTGGGATCGAGCCCCACATTGGGCTACCTGCTCAGAGGGGAGCCTGCTTTTCCCTCTGCCTGCTGCTCCCCCTGCTTGTGCGCTCTGTCTCTGTCAAATAAATAAAATCTTAAAAAAAAAAAGAAAGAAAAGAAAAAAGAGAGAGAGAGTGCGCACACATGAGTTGGGGGAGGGGCAGAGGGAGAAAGAGAAAGAGAATCCCAAGCAGGCTCCATGCCCAGCACAGAGCCTGGTGCGGGGCTCCATCTCACAACCCTGAGATCATGACCTGAGCCGAAACCAAGAGTCAGACACCTAACTGACTAAACCACCCAGGCGTCCCAGGATTTCCTTCTTTTTATGACTGAATAATATTCCATTGTGTGGGAAAAAGTGGCATATTTTTTCTTTATCCATTCATCCATTTATGGATACTCAGGTGTTTCCATGTCTTGGCCATTTTTTGGTATCACCTTTTATGATCTAGCCTTGGAATTTATATTGGCATCACTTCCACCATACTGTTATTTGAAGCAGTCACAAAGACCCAGTCAAATTCAGGAGAAGGGGCCATAGATTCTACCATTTGATTGGAGAGTGACAAGGTTCTAGAAGAGCATGAGGGATGGGAGATATTGATGTGATCATTTTTGAGAAGTATACTCTACCACACCAAATAAGGAGGTGGGGAGCTCTGCAGTCAGATGCCTCGGTTAGAATCCCAGCAGTACCCTTTATGACTCTGAGCCTCGTTTCCTTATCTATAAAATGAGACTAGGGGCGCCTGGGTGGCTCAGTCGTTAAGCGTCTGCCTTCGGCTCAGGTCATGATCCCAGGGTCCTGGGATCGAGCCCCTCATTGGGCTCCCTGCTCGGCGGGAAGCCTGCTTCTCCCTCTTCCACTCCCCCTGCTTATGTTCCCTCTCTAGCTGTGTCTCTCACTGTCAAACAAATAAATAAAATCTTTAAAACGAGACTAATAATAGCACCTGTTCCGTGTGATTGCTCTGAGGATTGAATGAGTCAAAGACCCAAAGAGCAGGGTAACTGGCACATGGCCAGTGTTCAGTCAATATCACTGTTGTTGGGATAGGTCATCACGCTAAGCTCTGACGAGTGTGAGTCACCATACCGGGCCATTGCCTGTTTGTATGTGTGTGAGGAAGCTTGGAGGATGTTCAAGGATGTGTGTGCACATGGGTCCATGCACACATGTCCAGAGAAGCTGAATGAGTGAGTGTATGTGTCAGTATGAGCACTTACCCAGGTGGGAACCTTGAGTGGAGGCCTGCCCATGCAGGAGGGCACATGCAGGACCATGGGTAAGTGTGGGTATGTGAGACAGGGGAGTGAGAATGACTGAGGGTGAGTGTATGTCCACAGTTGTGTACAGTTGGTACTGGATGTGGGTAGATTGAGCCGTGAAGGTCCATGAGAGTGTGGGATATGGCCAAGCATATGTGTTAGATTTTGTGTACGTATGTGCATGAGTCTGTGTGTTTTCCGAAACATATCTGTCCATGCTTGATGCTTGGAAAAAAATGAGAAGATGTAGAAACAAAGAATGCTTTCAAACCTTCCCAGGGTGTTTGAATCAAATGAACCCTTGGGGACTGTGGCCAGCAGAAAGACAAGGCATGCCAGGTGGAGTGGTGTGGAGAAAGGCTTCTCTGAGGCTCCTAATCACACTTGGGCTGAGAACCAGGGGCCCTATTAGGGCCAACAGCTTCCCACACAGAGTTGCCTCTTCATCTTGGATGACAGCTCCACATCTGGGCCCTCCTCCTCCTCATTCCCATCACTATTAGTAGGTAATTTGTTCATTCGTTCACATTTTTTTTTAGTCAACTAGTTTATTCCTTTTTTTTTTAAGCTTTAATTTTAATTCCAGTTAGTTAACATACAAATGTATGGAGCACTTCATGAATTTGCCTGTCACAGGGGCCACGCTAATCTTCTCTATATTATTCCAATTTTAGTCTATGTGCTGTTGAAGCGAGCTATTGATTCAAATATTTATTGAATACCTACTATGGACCAGGAACTATGCTAGAGGCTGGGGATAAAGCCCCTGTCCTAGAGGAGCTAATGTCTTAGTTGGAGGGGATATTATATATATTTTATACTCCCAACCCAGTACTCATCCCTAGGGATAGAAAGGGAATTAGTTATAATCCCTGTTCAGGGAGCTTCCTTGGGGGTGGGAGGCAGTTTCACACATGGGGATGGTAAGCACAATCATGTTTTGGGTGTAGGGACACTCTGCCCACAGAGATGTCCTATGGCCAGCTCAAGGTCCAGCTGCCCCATCACAAATCTTGGGACATCTTCACCACTTCTCTGAGACCAGGCCAGGTTTGCTCAGGGACCTTCAGCAGGTGCTGCCACCAAAGGGAGTTGGGGCAGAATGAAGATATGGATGCCATCCTCTTCCCATCAGGATCTAAACTCAATTCCCATCCTGGGCCCACGCCTGCCCTGCCTGTAGCACTCCCCCACTCAGCCATTCCATCACTCCTTGCTGCTTCAGGCTTCCCTATCCCTGGTCCCGCCCACATAGGTCCTTGTTTTAGATGTTTCCTCTGTGGCCTCGGAACCTCTTTTTCTATACAAAGCACACTTCTTGACCTTCCCAGAATGTTTCCTTTCAGGGCCATTGTACTAGAGTAAAAGGGGGGCCCTGACTTGAGGTTGACTTTACTTGGAGGAAGGATACTTTGTAAAATTTGTCCAGAGAGATATCCTAATTTTCACAGAGGTCCTTATAGCAGCCTTATTTCCCCTCCTGAGCCTTCAGAAAGGGTACCACATCCCCTTAAGTCGTCTCAAGCAGAGGGCTCTCATTTCCTGTCAACTCCATGCATCTCAGAACCTTCTCCATTCCCTAGTGTTCCTTGCACATTGTTGCTTCAGTTGAACTGTCTGAACCTCTCTTTTCTCAGATGCAGAGTGGAGATAGTCAAAGTATTACCAAAGAATGCTCTTGGTTGCAAGTAGTAGAAAACTGGACCAATGGTAGGTTAGGGGACTTTGTCTTACAGGAAGTCTCAACACAGGGGGCTGCTTGGGTTGTTTCACTGGCTTAATGATGTCATGGCCAGAGTCTCTGTGATTCTGTTGTGGCCTCATGGAATATGTTGTTCCATGGATGACATCATGTCCATGTGCCAGGTAGAAAAAGAAAGTAAAGGAATGAAGGATGAGCAACCTGAGTCTGTTCTTGGAAAGCCAAGGTGTTCCCAGAAGTTTTACCCAGTGGGCAGTCTCTACTATCTCATTGGCCAGAACTTTACACAGTGCCCCCCTTACCTAGAAGGTAGCTAGAGAGGAGGATATTGATGAGGTCAGTCACTGGCCAACAGTATCCACACACACACACATCTACCTCTTGGGGGTGATATGAGGATTACAAGAGCACAGTGCCACCGGAATAGCTAAAATGTGAAAGGCTGACAATATCAAGTGTTGATGAGAATGTGGAGCAACTAGAACTCTCATACATTATTGGTAAGAGAATAAATTTGGTACAGCCCCTTTGGAAACTATTTGGCCATACATACTAAAGCTAAATCTACATCTCCCTTATAATTCAGCAACACCCCTAGGTTTATATGTCCAAGAGGAGTAAATAAATATGTCCAAAAGGCATATGCATGAGTGTTCATGGCAGCCTTCTTCTCTGAAAACAACCCTGATGCCTGTCAACAGCAAAACAGATCAATTGTGGACTATTCGTACAATGGGACACTGCATAACAAAAAAGGGGGGGGAGAAGAAGAGGAGAGGAAGAAATTCATACACACAACAGCATGGCTTGTCCAAAGTCATGCTGCAAAGATAGGATTCAAGCCCAGGTATGGTGACTCCAAATCCTGTGCTTCTTAGAGGAAACAGGATCTCCAACTGGTGGGAAGGTAAATTAGAAAAGCCTTCTTGAGGGAGGTTTGGCAGTGTCATTATTAAAAATATAATGGCATTTGACCAGCAAGTTCACCATCACAACCTGCCCTAGGAAATATGTCTTTGTGGAAAGAAGCATGTGCAAGGATGTTCACTTCAGCATTGTTTGTCATGGGGGAAAATAGAAAACAATCCAAATACCCACCAATAGGGTACTGAGGCGCATTGTTGCATTTGGAAAGGCTCTTAGAAGTGCAGAAGAGAAGTGTGGACTCTCAGTTCAAATCCTGTTTCATTCACTTGGTAATATATTTACCCTCTCTAGGCCTCACTTTCTTCACACTTATTTATTTATTTATTTATTTATATTTATTTTTTTAAAAGTAAGCTCTACGCCCATCGTGGGACTTGAACTCACAACCTTGAAATCAAGAATCACAGGCTCCACCAACTGAACTGGCCAGGTGCTCCACTTTTTTCACCTTTAAAATGGAAAGAATGCTAGTGATCAAAGGCTGTCCGGTTGAAATCAGATATGCACATGAAGCCTAGAGGGAGGATGGGGCCTGGTCCCTCGGAGGCACTTGGGCATATTTTCACAGCATACACAGTATGAGATCCTGGGCAGTTGTTAAAAAGAACTAGGTTTTGGGGGGAGGGGGGCTGCCTGGGTGGCTCAGTCAGTTAAGCTCTTGATCTCAGCTCATGTCTTGATCTCAGCTCAGGTCTTGATCTCAGGGTCCGGAGTTCAAGCCGCATTGGGTGGAGCCTACTTTAAAAAAAGAAAACAAGAGCTAGGAGGTGTGCCTGGCTGGTTCAGTTGAAGAACATGTGACTCTTGATCTCGGGGTCATGAGTTCAAGCCCCATGTTGTATATAGAGATTACATAAGTAAATAAGTATTTTAAAAATGTTTTAAAAAAATAAAAAGAACTAGGAAATCTCTATGTACTTGTATAGAAAAGTAATCTCTAAGTCCTAGGGTGAAGTAGGAAAAGCTAGTTGCAGAACAACATTTCTAGTTGCTCTTCCCCCTTGGAAAGGCAAGCATGTATTTTCCTATATGTTATGCCACAGATCCATAAAAAACAAGATCTAGCAGGATATGGACCACATGTATGACAGTGTTACCTCTGGGGCAAAGGCAGAATTACCCCTGGGCTCTGTCACTTACTAGTTATGTGATCTTGGGCAAGTTATAGTGCCTCTCTGTGCCTCAGTTGTCCCATCTTTAAAATGGGGGTACGCAAGTAGCTACCCGATAAATGGTTGTAAGGACTAAATGAATTAACACACACGAGGGCGCCTCGGTGGCTTAGTTGGTTAAGCGACTGCCTTCAGCTCAGGTCATGATCCTGGAGTCCTGGGATCGAGTCCTTCATTGGGCTCCCTGCTCAGCGGGGAGTCTGCTTCTCCCTCTGACCCTCCTTCCTCTCATGCTCTCTGTCTCTCATTCTGTCTCTCGCAAAAAAAAAAAAAAAAGAATTAACACACACGAATCACCTAGAACAGTGCCTGTAACACAGTGTAGAGAACTGTTAGCTATTACTCATGAAATTTTCTTTTTATTCTTTTGTGCTCTTTCACTCTGCTGAAAATTTCTCTGTCTTGGTCAGAAGTGGGGAACAGCTACCCCCTCACAGCTCCTTCAGAGTTTTATGTAGAGGAAAAGCTTGAGAAAGTTTGAAGGATTGTACTGGAGACACAGGATAAAGACAGGCCCGTGGGTGGTGACCAAGAGTGGGCCTGGGGGTGGGACAGTGGAGGAAGGGATGGACGCAGCTGGACCGGGTCTCCAGGAACAGGGCCTAAGGACTGCAATTCATCCAATTTAAGACCCATCGTTGTAATATGTACCATTATTTTGTGCAACACCATGTGCTTTTTACACACACCTCAACTATTACGTGCATCCCCATTTCAAAGATTAAAAGGCAAACAGATGTGCATTGTAGACTCATTAAAATATGGGTCCTTAAAGCACTGAAAAATTATAATGCCCTCACCCCCATTTTTTAACATCCTACTAAGCTGTAAGATAAGTAGAACAGGATTTTCCCTGTGATGATTACTTTGAAGTTTCGGGGTGGGGGGAATAGTAAATGTCAAATTCTTTCCTTAAACCATATCTCGTCTTCTTTGTTCCCCTGCATGGGCTGAGTCAGCCTGTTGGGTGACCCAGGCCTGCCCTGGGGGAGGGGGGGAAGCCACACAACCAAGTTCTTTGAGCCTCTCCCCTGCCCTGAGGGCAGCAGTGGCTGGAAAACGGCCCGGCTTTATGGGGGAACAATGGTGCCAGCCAGCTGTGGGTGAAGCAGGGCTGAGCAGCCTGGCCTAGCCTGGCCCGGCTCCCAAAAAGTGACCCTTGTACCTCAGGGGTCCACTCCACTGGGGCAAAAGGTTTGAGAGATCCAGGCAAAGAGGAGAGGGGATCGCCTCAACATCCCTGGTGAATAGCTCTGTGCATGAAATCCCGGAATCTCTTAGCCAGGGGCCTGCAGGGCCGGTGGGATTCAACAGTCCCATTGTACAGATAGGAAATCAAAGACCTCAAAGGGGCTGAAACTTACTCCGGGTCACACACTAAGTCAGAGGCAGAGCCGGAGCCAGGACCCAGGTTCCCTCTGACTCACCAAGTGCACTGTCAAGCGATGATTTGTGCAATCCTTTATAAACATGCCCAGGTCACGTGGTTTTGATGAAGTGACTGACACTTCAGACACAGTGTCTGGCCCACACGATCTCTGGAATGAGATCTGCACGACCTGAAGTATGAGCATCTCCAGGACAGGGGAGATCTGTGGGCACCTGCCTGTTCCCACTCCTTCCAGCCAATCTGTACTGTGACATAGTAACTGCTTGGGTTCAAAGCCCACCCCTAATAC
Source organism: Leptonychotes weddellii (assembly GCF_054177405.1). Lineage (NCBI taxonomy): Eukaryota > Metazoa > Chordata > Mammalia > Carnivora > Phocidae > Leptonychotes > Leptonychotes weddellii. Next base: position 21,833,842 of record NC_138378.1, on the reverse strand, counting down.
CTCCCCTGTGCATGATCCTGGGTAAATTACTTTGTCACTGCGGTAGCTAGCCTCCATGATGGCCCCCAGTGGTTTTCACCACCTGGTCTTCCTACTCTTGTATAGTCGGTCCCCTCCTACAGTGATTAGAGCTGACCTGTGCAACCACTAAGATACTATAGAAATGACAGTGTGGCTTCAGAGGCTAAGCCAGAAAATGCATTTTGGCTTCCACTTTGCTCTCTTGGATCAGTTGCTCTAGGAGAAGTCAGCTGCCATGTTCTAAGCGCACTCAAGCAGCCCCGTGGCAAGATCCACATGGCAAGTAACTGATACAACTAACAACCGATTTGCCAGACCTGTTCGGGGGCCACCTTGGAACTGGATCCTCCAGCCCTGGTGAAGCTTGAAGATGACTGCAGCCCTGGTTGACAGCTTGACTGGAGTCTCATGGGGTGCCCCAGGCTAGAATCACCCCATTAATCTGCTCTTAAATTCCTGACCCACAGAGAATGCTTGAGATAATAAATGATTATTGTGGTTTTCAGCTGTTAAGCTTCAGAATAATCTGTTATGCAGCAATAGATAATGACTATAGTCAGTCATCCTCAGCCTCCCTTTCCTTACCTTTGAAATGGAGATGAAGAAACACCTGCTCCAGAGAATCACAGGGAGGATTCAGTAGAATGATGCCTGGGAAGGGTCTGGCTCCTGGCGAACGCTCATGGAGAGGAGCCAACATTGCTGTATTATTTTAGTCTTTATTCTTTGAGAGCAGAGGTGAATACTGTGTGAGGAAGGGCCAGGAGGGAGGATGACATAGCAACACCCGGTATCTTCTCTATCTTCCTGGCCTCTCAGTTCTGACTCTCTACTTGCCTACCCTCTCAGGGGACAGAAGTCCTACGGGAACCTCAGTCTCCTTAGGAGGCAGGGTGGGACTGGGCCAATCCTCCTCGGAGCATTCACCTGACCATCTCAGTCTCTGGCATCCTCACCCCTGCAGCTGATCTAGTGATTTCTTGCTCATCTGCCAGGCGGCCCGATGCACAGAATTCGCTTCATCTTAGCACTTTGCAGGGATGTTCCCTTACCCCTGGCGGCCACACAGCTAAGGACTGCTTTGCTCCTTATTCTGTCTCTGAGAACTGAGTTTAAATGTTAACTCTGCTCCTGATTTGCCTTTTGTCAAGTCACTCAACCTCTTGAGCCCCATTTCCTCATCTGCCAACCAGAGATAGTGAATTTCGCCTCAGGGTTGTTGGGGGAAGAAAATGAAGCAAGACAGTGAGCTAGGAATGCTTTGTTAGGTGGAAATAATAAACTGTAAATGCCCCCAAGCCTGTCCCCAGCTCCCTGCTCTGCCCCATCCTCCCAACGGCCACACTGAATTCTCACAGGCAGCCTCTGCCTCTTTTTGGGCTTGAGACCAACCTTACTTTTTAATCAGGGGACTATATTTTGTTTTTTTTTAAGTTTTTATTTATTTATCTGTTAGAGACAGGGAGAGAGAGAGAGCACAAGCAGGGGGAGTGGCAGGCAGAGGGAGAAGCAGGCTACCCGCTGAGCAAGTAGCCCGATGCGGGGCTCAATCTCAGTACCCTGGGATCATGACCTGAGCTGAAGGCAGACACTTAACGACTGAGTCACCCAGGTGCCCCGAGATTTGATTTCTTTAATCAGGGGCTCAGCTGTAAGTTGAAAATGTGCTCTAGTACCATGTTTCCTATGCCAAAGACCCGGTTCAAAATAAACTATTTTTAAATCAAAATAATAAAATCACAGTATAGAATACTGACCTTAAATCTGGATGGGCACTGAAATCCCCCTGAGGAGTTCATGTTGACGCCAGAGATTTAAATTTAATTATCTAGGGTGTGGCTTGGACATTGGGATTTTTAAAAGCTCCCCTGCCTTACTCCCCTGAATGAAACAATTGTTTTCAAGATACCCCACACCAGGTAATGAAGGACAGTGATCCCCCAGAGCCTGGAAACAAATGAGGTGGGTCCTATGATTTCCCCAGATTACTGTCTTAAGAGGGAGTTTTCAGGGCATATGGTGCAGGGAGGGGGCACCCAGATGGAGCCCAGCAGCCACTTTGAGTTGGGGAGACAGAGAGCTGAGAGTCTGGGAAGACCAAAAAGAGTACCAAAGAGTAGAGAGAGAGAGAGAATTCTGGAGATCTACTCAAATATTCAGCTGAGTACTTACTAGCACGTGCATGTGAAGAAACTATCCAAGGACAAGGAAAGAACCAGACAAAAGGATTAGAGGGAACAGTGTTCAGTGCTCATGAAGGGCCAAGAATAGTGCCTAATTCCACCAGCCAGACTGGCAAGCCTCATGATTCATAGGGCATTGGGTGGAATACACACATGGGTATTGCCTCAGCAGTGGAGAAAAGCTGGGCCTAGACTAAGCCCTGCTTTGGTCCCACCTATCTTAAAAGCAAGACCCAAAAGGATCAAACTGTTTCCAAATTAAGTGCATCCCAGAACAAAGTGTAAGAATACTCAGAGAATTACAAAAATATCCTGCAGCCAACAGGTTAACATTCATGGTATGTGGCATCCAATAAAAACATTTACCAGTCATGCAAAGCAGGAAATAATGAGAAGAAAGAGGAATTAAAACTGACCCAGAACTGACAAAATTAGCAGAGAAGATATTAAGACAGCTATTATAACTGTACATGTCCAAAAAGTTAAGCAGACACATGGAAGACATAAAAAAGAAATCAAGCATCTAGAAATGAGTGAGATGTTATTTATTTATTTATTTATTTATTTATTTATTACTGGGCTGCCTATTTTTAATTTATTTCTTTTAAGACCACCTCCTTGCAATTTCCAAAGAGAAAATACAAAACAAGAAACAGACTTTGTTTCAGATACATAACCAGTGTGCTGGAGTTTAAAGCATTACTGATAACATTGTTACAGAAGAATGTCAGTTTACTCCAGGGCATTTCAGTATTCCTGAGGAATAAACATGATTTCTCTTTTCCTCCCACTGGGGTATTCTCAGGTATAAGTCACTGCCCGGGCTCTTTGACATATTTTCCATGTAGAAGATGCGGAGCCTGGAAATCATGCTGACAGTTGGAGTAGGCCATTCCCAATCCCATGCCAGAATTAAAGGCTAATGGCCACATTCTTCTTTTAAAGAAGGTAAGTGAGAAAACAAGTCCTACTCAGAAACTAGTCCCGATTTTCACGGACCCCATCCACCATGCACTGGTCCCACTTCCTGCCCAGCTCTGAATCCCAAGGGTTCCCCACCCACAGCTCCCGCTTTCCTTAAGGTGGGGGCGGGGGGTTGCCCTGCTCCTGAGATGAGTGAGATTTTAAAATATACTGAATGAGGGGTGCCTGGCTGACTCACTCTTTGCAGCATGCAACTCTTGGTCTTGGGGTTGTGAGTTTGAGCCCCACATTGGGTGTAGTGATTACTTAAAGATAAAAAAAAATTTTTTTTTAATAAAATAAAAATAGGGGCGCCTGGGTGGCTCAGTTGGTTAAGCGACTGCCTTCGGCTCAGGTCATGATCCTGGAGTCCCGGGATCGAGTCCCGCATCGGGCTCCCTGCTCAGCAGGGAGTCTGCTTCTCCCTCTGACCCTCCCCCCTCTCACGCTCTCTCTCTCATTCTCTCTCTCAAATAAATAAAAAAATCTTTAAAAAAAAATAATAATAAAATAAAATAAAAATAAAATGCACTGGATGGGATTAACAGCATATTAGACATTACGGTACAGAATAAAAGATTAGTAAACTTGAAGATATAGCTATAGAAAATATCCAAAATGAAACAGAAGAAAAGAGAATGTCAAAATAATGAACAGAGCATTAGTGAGCTGTGAGACAACTTTAAGCAGTCTAATACATATGTAGTTAGAACCTCTGAAGGTGATGAGGGTGGGATAGAAAAATTATTTAAGGTAATAATGGTTGGGGTGCCTGGATGGCTCAGTCGGTTGAGCATCTAACTTTTGGTTTCAGCTTGGGTCGTGATCTCAGGGTCATGGGATCAAGCCCCATGTCAGGCTCCACGCTCAGTAGGGAGTCTGCTTGGGATTCTTTCCCTCTCCCTTTCCCCTCTGCCCCTCACCCAGATATCTCTCTCTCTCTCTCAAATAAATAAATAAATCTTAAAAAAAAGGAAGCAGTGGGATCACCTGGGTGGCTCAGTTGTTAAGTGTCTGCCTTCGGCTCAGGTCATGATCGCAGGGTGCTGAGATTGAGCCCTGCAACAGGCTCCCTGCTCAGCAGGAAGCCTCCTTCTCCCTCTCCCACTCCCCCTGCTTGTGTTCCTTCTCTCACTTTGTCTCTCTCTGTCAAATAAATAAATAAAATCTTTTAAAAAAAATTTAGGGGCACCTGGGTGGCTCAGTTGGTTAAGCGACTACCTTCAGCTCAGGTCATAATCCTGGAGTCCCGGGATCGAGTTCCGCAGCAGGCTCCCTGCTGAGCAGGGAGTCTGCTTCTCCCTCTGACCCTCCCCCCCTCATGCTCTCTCTCTCTATCTCATTCTCTCTCTCTCAAATAAGTAAAATCTTTAAAAAATTTAAAAATGAAGCAATAATGGCTAAAAAATTTCCAAATATGATGACATAATTGTCTATGTAGAAGAAAAACCCCAGTGGAATCTACTTTTTGAAAAAACTACTAGAACTAATAAAAAGATCAATATACAAAAATAAATTGTATTTCTCTATACTAGAAATGAATAATTGAAATTGGAACAAGAATACTATTTATAGGGGCACCTGGGTAGCTCAGTTGGTTAAGCATCCAACTCTTGATTTCAGCTCAGGTCATGATCTCAGGGTCATGAGATCGAGCCCCATGTCCAACTCCACACTGGGCGTGGAGCCTGCTTAAGATTCTCTCTCTCCCTCTCCCTCTGCCCCTCTACTTGCCACTCCCCATTCCCCATGCTCTCCCTCTCTCTGAAGAAAAAACATATATATATATTATTTGTAGTAGCATCCAAAACTATGAAATACTTAGGGATAAGTATGGTAAAGAATATGAAATATCTCTCTACTCTGAAAACTACACAACATTGCTGAGAGACTAAAAAAGACTTAAATAAATTGAGAAATATACTGTGTTATGGGTCAGAAGACTTAATTCTCCCCAAATTGACCTATAAATTCAATGCAATCCCAATTAAAAATTCCAGTGGGCTTTTTGTAGAAATTGACAAGCTGGTTCTAAAATTCATATGGAAATGCAAGAGCCTAGGATAGTCAAAACCTGATTTTAAGACTATATAAAACTATAGTAGTCATGACAATATGGTCTTGGCAGAAAGATTGAGAAACAGTAGTGGAACAGAACAGATTTGAGAAACACATCCACGGAGTATATGGACAACTGATTTTCTACAAAGATTCTAAGGCAAGGATAACCTTTTCTACAACCAGTGTTGAAACAACTGGTTATCCCTATGCAAAAGAAAAATATAATAAAATGTAAAAAGAATTTTGATTCATACCTTGCACTATCTACAAAAATTAACTCAAATTGTAGTCCTAAATGTAAAACTGAAAACTTTATGACAGTGGGTTAACCAAAGTTTTCTTAGATACAATACCAAAAGCACAATCCATAAAAGAACAAATTGATAAAATGAATTTCATGGAAATAAAAAACTTCTGCTTTTCAAAAGGCACTGTTAGAAGAATGAAAAGACAAGTCACAGACTAAGAGAAAAATATTTGTAAATCATAAAAAATAAAGTACCAGAATATATAAACAACTCTCAAGACTCATGAAGAGAACAAACAACCCAAGAATGAACAAACAATTTGAATAGACACTTCACCAAAGACGAGATATGGTTGGTAAATAAGTGCATGAAAAGATGCTCAACATAATTAGTTATTAGGGAAATGCAACTTAAAACTGCAATTAGAAACCACTACACACCTATTATGGGGTGCCTGGCTGGCTCTGTTAGAGGACATGCAACTCTTGATCTGGGGGTCATGAGTTTGAGCCCCGTGTTGGATGTAGAGATTACTTAAATAAATAAAACTTAGAAAAAAAAGTTAAAAAAAGAGAAACCTCTATACACCTATTAGAATGGCTAAGATTAGTAAAGCTGACCACAGCAAGTGTTGGAGGAGCTGGAACTCTTTTACGCTGCTGGTTGGGAATATAAAATTGTACAATGATTTTGGAAATTAATTCAGCAGTTTCTTAAAAAGTTAAAAGTACATTTACCTTTTATATAGAAATTTCATTCCTAGACATGTAGCCAGGAGAAATGAAAGCATATGTCCATACAAAGATTCGTATATGAATGTTCACAACAGCTTTATTACAGTGAGTACATATTCCAAAAACTGGACACAATCCAATGGTCCATCAACTGGTGAATGGATAGACAAATGGTGGTATATCCATTCAATGGTATACTGCTCATCAATAAAAAGAAATGAACTGTTGATACATGCTACAGTATGGATGAAGCTCAGGATAATTGTGCTGAGTAAAGAAACCAGACACAAAAGAGTACATACTGTGTGATTTCATTTATATAAAATTCTAAAAAATCTAAACTGATCTATGGTGATAGACAGCAGATCAGTGATCTCCTGGGACACGGCAGAAGGAAGGGATTGTAAAGGAACATGAGGAAACTTTGGGAAGTGATGGATATATTTGGTTTCATGGGTCTTTACATATGTCAAAGTTTATCAAATTGCACACTTTAAATATGAACAGTTTATTTTGTCATTTCCTTCTTAATACAGCTGTTTGTAGGGGCGCCTGGGTGGCTCAGTCGTTAAGTGTCTGCCTTCGGCTCAGGTCATGATCTCAGGGTCCTGGGATCAAGCCCCGCAACGGGCTCCCTGCTCCTCGGGAAGCCTGCTTCTCCCTCTCCCACTCCCCCTGCTTGTGTTCTCTCTCTCTGTCAAATAAATAAATAAAATCTTGGGGCGCCTGGGTGGCTCAGTTGGTTAAGCGGCTGCCTTCGGCTCAGGTAGTGATCCCAAGGTTCTGGGATCGAGCCCCACATTGGGCTCCCTGCTCGGCAGGAAGCCTGCTTCTCCCTCTCCCTCTGCCTGCCTCTCTACCTACTTGTGCTCTCTATCTCTCTGTCAAATAAATGAAATCTTTAAAAATAAATACATAAATAAATAAAATCTTTTTTTAAAAAAATAAAATAAAGCTGTTTGTAAAAATTTCCCAAGTGATTCTAAGACCCAGCATAGATTTAGAATACTGTTACAGAACATTTAAAGCTTAAAAGAAACCCCACAATTCCATACAATCCCAACAAATTTATTGTTGGTATTCTGATGGATCATCTAATCTTGTCTTCAAATTTGTATACATTTACTTATGACAAGTTCTTTTTTTTTTAATCAGAAGAGTAATATATGCCCAATGAAATCTGGAAAAATATAGAAAGTAGAAAGAAGAGAAAAGATCACCCATAATCACAGTACTCAAATATAACCACTGGTGACATTTTTAGTATATTTTCTCCCAGGCTCAGAGGAAAGGTCTCAGCTGTAGAAACAAAATTTGGAGGGGAGCCTGGCTGGCTCAGTTAGCAGAGCATACAACCCTTGATCTTGGGGTTGTAAGTTTGAGTCCCACACTGGGTGTAGAGATTACTTATAAATAAAATATTTTAAGAATAAATAAATAAAATTTGCAGTCACTGGCACAGGGATGGTAATTTTGATTTTGACTTTTTAAAATAAATTTTAGGGGTGCTTGGGTGGCTCAGTCAGTTAAGCCTCTGACCCTTGATTTCAGCTCAGGTTCATGATCTCAGTGTCGTGGGATAGAGCCCAAGTTGGGCTCTGCATTCATCAGGGAGTCTGCTTAAAATTCTCTCTCTCTCTCTCTGCCCCCTGCCCCGGCTCACACTCTCTCTCTCTTTATTATTTATAAATGAATAAATAAATAAAACCATTATTTAAAAAAAAGGACATCTGATTATGGAGTAGAAATCCAATATTAGGGAATTATTTATTCATTTTCCTATGTGCGATAATGATTTGGTTAGGAAGGACACATCCTTTTTGGGGCATGCATGCTGAAGTATATGTACTGCTGAAGTGTCATGATGTCTAACACTTATTTTCAAAAGGTTTAGGAAAAAAACAACAAAAAAAGTACACACATGCCTATGTGTAGGTAAAGCAAATATGGGAAATGTTAGCAGTTATTAAATCTGAGTATTTGGTTGATCATTGTATTATTCTTTCAATTTTTCTATATATTTGAACATTTTCATAATTAAAATTTTATTTATTGGGTGCCTGGGTGGCTCAGTTGGTTAAGCGACTGCCTTCGGCTCAGGTCATGATCCTGGAGTCCCGGGATCGAGTCCTACATCAGGCTCCTTGCTCAGCAGGGGGTCTGCTTCTCCCTCTGCCCTCTTCCCTCTCGTGCTCTCTGTCTCTCATTCTCTCTCTCTCTCAAATAAATAAATAAAATCTTTAAAAAAAAAAAATTTATTTATTTATTTATTTAAGAGGGGGGAGGGGGAGGGGTAGAGGGAGAGAATCTCAAGCAGACTCCCTGCTGAGCACTGAGCCCCATGCAGGGCTTGATCTCATGACCCTGAGATCATAACTGGAGCTGAAACCAAGACTAAGATACTTAACCGACTGAGCCACACAGGCAGCCCCCTAATCAGATAATCAAAATTGCCCATTTTATAGCTTTTTTTTTTAACAAGAATCCACCTACGTTTCACATAAAGTGTTTTGGTCTTACAGCTCTTCAGTCTCCTCTAACCTAGAACAGCAGTGCCCCCTCCCTCCTACTTTCCATGGCATTGATGTTTTGAAGTAACAAGGCCAACTGTCTTGAGTAATGTCTTACATTCTGTCATTGTCTAATTGCTTGTGGTGTTATTTAACTTACTCCTCTGTCTTGTGTATTTCCTATAAATTGGAAACTAGGTCTCAAGTCCTCATTATATTTGGGATAAATATTTTGGGGCAAAATACAGAGCTTCATAGGTCATGTTGGGGTACCTCACCTTGTATCATTTCTATAGACACATCATGTCAGGGGTCTCTCTGTAAATAATGCTGATGTTGATCAACCGGTGAAGGGGTGACAGATAGCCAGCTCTCACTATTGGAAAAAAGATCTGTTTCTCCTTTGCAATTAACAAATAATCTGTGGGGTGATACATTGTCACAGTGGAAATATCCTATTGTCAAATAGCTAAAATCTAAGTTTTAGCAGGCATTGATGATCTTTCATCAATTATTTCACTGGGGGTTGCAAAATGGTAATTTAAAAAAAATTTTTTTAGGGACGCCTGGGTGGCTCAGTCGGTTGAGCGTCTGCCTTCATCTCCAGTCATGATCCCAGGGGTCGAGTCCTGCATCGGACTCCTTGCTCAGTGGGGAGCTTGCTTCTCCCTCTCCCTCTGCTGCTCCCTCTGCTTGTGCGCACCCTCTCTCTCTCTGTGTCAAATGGGTGAATAAAATCTTAAAATCTTTAAAAAATTTTTTTTTTCTATCATTCTTTCTGTGTTTACTAGCATCACTCTTTGGTAAAGAAGAGTTTTCTTTCTCTTGAGGATGAATTACAGGTCCTACTAGAAAGATGGGTTAAACACTTAACTCCTTCTAATAACCAATAATCAGAGTAAAGAGCCACTATAATAGTCATCTCCAACAATGGCAAATAACTTTCTCTCTCTCTCTCATTTTATAAACCCATAGATTTTTATTTATTCAATGTTTTATCATTAATTACATTCTTTTTTTTTTTTTAAAGATTTTATTTATTTATTTGACAGAGAGAGACACAGTGAGAGAGGGAACACAAGCAGGGGGAGTGGGAGAGGCAGGTTCCCCGCTGAGCAGGGAGCCTGATGCGGGGCTTGATCCCAGGACCCTGGGATCATGACCTGAGCCGAAGGCAGCCACTTAACAACTGAGCCATCCAGGCACCCCAGTTACATTCATTTTTTGTTGTTGATACTCAAATTGTCCCAAATTCAGGCAGTGAAAGCCTCTTCAGCTGCCTTTGTTTCTTATTGACATACCCTTATTAATCTTGAGTGCATCCCTATTTTTTGGCACAACAAAATGTTCTAGGCTCTACTTATACTTTCTCTGCCCAAGTACTAGAATCAGGGATTCCTCCAAAGAGCCCTGGCCAATTTTAATGAGAAAAGGTGGTTTTTTTAAAGATCTTTTTTTTTTTTTTTAAGATTTCATTTAGGCATGCCTGGGTGGCTCAGTCAGTTAACTGTCTGCCTTCGGCTGGGGCTGTGGTTCCGGGGTCCTGGGATGGAGCCCTGGATCAGGCTCCCTGCTCAGCAGGAGCCTGCTTCTCCCTCTCCCTCTGCCTGCAGCTCCCTCTGCTTGTGCTCTCTCTGTCAAATAAATAAATGAAATCTTTAAAAAAATAAAGATTTCATTTATTTATTTGAGAGAGAGAGAGAGTGCGAACACAAGCAGGGGTGGGGCAAGGAAGAGGGAGAGGGAGAAGCAGACTCCCCACTGAGCAAGGAGGCAGGGAGCCTCTGACGCAGGGCTGGATCCCAGGACCCTGGGATCATGACCCAAGCCAAAGGCAGACGCCTAATTGACTGAGCCACCCAGGTGCCCCTAAGATCTTATTTTTTTTTAAGTAATCTCTACACCCAATGTGGCGCTTGAACTGAAAACCGCAAGATCAAGCATCACATGCTCTACTGACTGTGCCAGCCAGGCTCCCCAGTGGGGAAAGGTACTTAAAGACTAAGATTTGGGTTTGGGTTCATTGCTACTGGCTTGTTATTACTTCCAAGCCCTCCTTTTCACTGGGTAAATCTAGGAATATATATGATCATGAGGTTATATTGTTATTTCCAATTTATAAGTGTTTTTCCAAAGTTCTTTGACTTTATATTGGGATCTTTTTTTCTCTTGTATAGAATATTTTTACTCTTGATAATCACATATTTACTTATTTGCTTTATTCTGTACTATACATATACTAGTTTCAAAATTACCATACCAATATTAATAGTAACAATAAAAACACCAGTTGAAGTTTTGGTCTTCAGAATACATCCCTTTAAGTGTATAGACTTCCTGTGTTCAAAGGTCATTCTATTGTTCCTTATTCATTTTAAGTCATGAGAATGAATTTTATCACTTAGATGGAGAAGAGAACTGGTCCCTGAGGAGAACAGTTGGTGGGAAGAAAAGCAGGAATTTGAGGTGTCACAGGGACTCAGGATAGTTTTTCACTACCATTGGAGGGCCCAAAATTGCATTGACAGCAGCTTAGAGCTCAAACATGACACAGACAGATAGATGCTACCAATAATAACAAAAAAACATATTTAGGGAATAGTTTTCTATATTCCAGTGTGAAATAGAAAAAATATATATGCATAAGTTCTAATATTTGGCCTTTAACCCTGGTTCCTAACACAGAGGTCCTAGACCCATTGGAATTTTCTGGGTGATAGGAGCATCTTTTATTCTAATGGTTCAACTCTTGGTGGGCTCCTGGATAGCTTCTGAAATGGAGGGTAGTCACCAGAAAGACCAAGCCATGATTAGAGGCTTGGAATTTGCAGCCCCATCCTCCAACCTCAGAGAATGAAGAGCTGGAGTTTGAGTTAATGATCAAGAATCATTAACTATGTGGTTAAGCCACTGCCTTCGGCTCAGGTCATGATCCTGGAGTCCCTGGATCGAGTCCCACATAGGGCTCCGTGCTCGGCAGGGAGTCTGCTTCTCCCTCTGACCCTCCCCCCTCTCATGTGCTCTCTCTCATTCTCTCTCTCTCTCAAATAAATAAATAAAATCTAAAAAAAAAAAAAAAGAATCATTAACTATGAAGGGGTGCCTGGCTGGCTCAGTCAGTGGAGCGTGCAACTCTTGATCTCAGGGTTGTAAATTTGAGCCTCATGTTGAGTGTAGAGATTACTTAAAAATACAATCTTTAAAAAAAAAAAAAAGAATCATTAATGATGTGATAAAGGCTCCATAAAAGTCCCCAAAGTTTGGGGTTTGGGGAGCTTCTGTGTTGGTAAGCACATCCACGTGCCAGGACAGTGGTGCACCCCAAGTCCATGGGACAGACCTTTCCAGACCTCACATTATGTGTATCTTCATCTGGTTGTTCATTTGTATCCTTTAAAATATCCTTGGTAATAAATCAGCAATAGTAAGTTCTGGGTTCTGTTCTCCTGGGTTCTGTCCATTCTAGCAAATTACCAAACCTGAGGAAACAGGGTCATGAGAACCTCCAGTTTGTAGCCAAGTGTGACAGAAGTTGTGGTAACCCGGGGACCCACTGCTTGTGATTGGTATCTGAAGTTAGGGGCAGTCTTCTGGGACTGAGCCCTTAACCTGTAGGAACTGTGCTAACTCCAGGCAGTTGGTGTCAGAATTGCTTGGTGTGGAAAACCCACACATGTAGTGTCAGAAGTGTTGTGAGTATGGCTGTTGTGGTGTGAGAGTAAAGGAAAATAGTGAGTTTTTCCTACACAGCCAGGCACTGTGTTTAGTGCTTTACACACTGTTACCCATTTAATCTTTGTAGTAAGCCTATGGGGTCGACGTTATTACCATGTCCATTCTCCACATGAGGAATTGAATTACAGAGAGATTGAACAACTCCCCCAAGACCACACAGCAAGCGAGGAGATCTGGTTTCTCACCCAGGCAGTCTGCCTCTAGAGCAAGCTCTTAATCATGAATGCCCAATGGATTTGGAAACACAGCAGTTGTCAGTCTCCTTAAGAAATGCAATTTCAGGGGTGCCTGGGTGGCTCACTCGGTTCAGTGTCTGCCTTGGGCTCAGGTTATGATCCCAGGGTCCTGGGCTTGAGCCCTACATTGGGTTCCCTGCTCAACTGAGAGGCTGCTTCTCCCTCCCCCTCTGCCTGCCACCCCTGCTCTTGTTCTCTCTCTCTGTCAAATAAATAAATAAAATATTTTTTTAAAAAAGAAACAATTTCATTGGAAAGAAGGGGAGAGAAGCTAGATTGGAGTACAGTAGAGTAGATGTGGAGGAAGAAAGCAGAGACACTGAACTGAGTCAGATTTTTGAAGAAGTCTGGCTGTGAAATGGAACAGAGGATAGAAACGCAGAGAAAGAGGATGTAGAATCAAAGGAGAGTTGCTTACTTATTTTTTGATATGGTAGGATCCAAAAGATATTCATTTGCTGATAGAATAAGCCAATAGAGAGGGCGAAATTAGTGAAGCAAGAGAGAGGGTAGAATTGAGAAGGTGAAAGTCATGGGACCCTGAGACCCAGAGCATCAACGGTGGAGATGGTTTTAGATAGGGTGAGAGATATCTCTTCAGGACAGAGGGGAAAGTAAGTGAGTTCTCTTGACTTCCATTTCTTCAAGAAGCTTGAGACAACATTGCCAGCTGAATGTGGAGAGAATTCTTGAGAGAGGTTTGAAGGAGAGGAGAATGTATGAAACAGTTGTCTGATAGAATGAGCCAAAAGAGTTATCTCGGTAAGGTTGAGACCCCACTGGGGTTTGTGTACTTGAATCAAAAGTAAAACAAAGCTAAGACATATCATTTTCTCCAGCTGTGTTCAACATGGCTGCCAGAGAAGGCAGATAAATGATGGGCTCATTCTGCGTTGGGAATTACCCACGAGAGGATGGGACAAGGATCCTTCATCCATCACAGTGATGGAGCAGGGAATCCAGGTGGACCAGGAGGCACATGGAAACAGAGGGGTGGGTGGGCAGTGTGTCAGGGCCAGTGGATTTGTGGTCTCACGGAGGTCAATGATATGTACAGAAGGAAAAATTCTTCCTCTTCCCTTCAAGGTCTTCCACCTGGACTAAGAATTACATTTACATTAGACAGATTAACAGAGAAAAAAGAAACAGTTTTATTATATGCACACAGAGGCCCGATGATGAAATTGAGACCTAAACAAATGACCATCATAGGCAGTTTTTACACAGTTTAGACAAAGAGACGATAAATTTGTGAGGAATTGACAGGATAAAGAAAATAGATGTTTGGAAGCTTTCATTAGTAAGGAATTTTTTAGAAGATTTTATTCATTTATTTGAGTGAGGGAAAGAGAGAGAGCACAAGCAGGGGAGGGGCAGAGGGAAAGGGGGACCAGGCTCCCTACTGAGCAGGGAGCCCAATGCGGGACTCAATCCCTGGACACTGGGATCGTGACCTGAGCCGAAGGAAGATGCTTAACAGACTGAGCCACCCAGGCACCCCATAATTAATAAGGAAATCTAAGTGGAATTTGTGCTGAGGTAGTAAATTAGTAAAAAATTAACAAGGTTTGTTTCTACAGCTTTCTCGGTTTTAAAGTTTCTCTCTCTGGTGATGAGGTATTTTTACTTCTTAGTACAGGGAGAGTATTTTTCATATGGGAGATTTGTTTCCTGATTTCAGCAGGACAGAGGAGGAAGTGTCCTTCCACCAGTTGCTTCCCAAATAGTTTCAATTCAGAATAATCAGGGTGTTATTGTGGTACATTTTGGGTGGTCTGCCATTGGCCCCTACAGATCAAAGGAGAGGAGGTGGTAAAAGGAAATCAAGGGTTCAGACTTGGCTTTCAGATATGACCTGGGAGACCAAGGTCATTGGAGGAGAGGAGACCAAGGAAAGCTCTGATGTTGAACCAATCATCCTAGAAGTATGTCAGGAATAGAGGGAAGAAGTAAAACAACCAGTTTTTCTTTTTCTTTTTTTTTAAAGATTTTATTTATTTATTTCACAGAGAGAAACACAGCGAGAGAGGGAACACAAGTAGGGGGAGTGGGAGAGGGAGAAGCAGGCTTCCCGCTGAGCAGGGAGCCCGACAAGGGGCTCGATCCCAGGACCCTGGGATCATGATCTGAGCCGAAGGCAGACGCCTAATGACTGAGCCACACAGGCGCCCCAAACAACCAGTTTTTCTACAGGGGAGGAAATGGAGGTGAGAGGTGTTGAGGAACATTCTTAAGATCACACAGTGATGTTGGCAGGGGAGCTGGGATTTGAGGCCACCCTCTACCTAACCCTGGAGCCTGGGTCACACCTCTACTCTGCTCAATCAGTGAGTTCAGCCTGTGAGGCTAGGGCCCTGAGGGCTTCTGTCTCCTCTCCTGCAGGGCTAGCCTTTGCCAGGCCACCTCCTGCCAACCGTCAGCATGGGTTACCCCAGCCACCTGCCCCCATCTTCTCTGAATTCTGCATTCTGTTCACTGTCATGGACTTTTTCTCCTCCCCTTTAGCTGATTTGTCTCCAGAACCTGTTCTACCCTGGAGGCTGCGTCAATAGCTCCAGATCATGCTGTTCATGACACAGCCTGTCCCATGGCCAGGCCTTCTTCTGACATGGACTGTGAGGGAAATGATAGTCATAAAGCAAATAACAGCACCTGCTTCTGTGAACCCTCACAAGCACCCACTCTACACCAGACTTGATATCTGTCCCCTCTTATTTGATCCTCATGACATCTGGTTATACCCATTTTACAGATGAGAACACAAAGGCTCAGAGAGATAAAGTCACTTGTCTGTGACCCCACAGCCAGGAAGTTGCAGAGCTGGAGTTAATCCTGAAAATGTTTAGCTCTCAAAGTCCTTGTCCTTTGCAAATTCTGAAAAAAAAAAAAAAATTAAATTAAATAATGGGCATAATAGCATTTGTTCCAGTATAACACATTTTTATTAAAATAACTTTTCAAAAGAATTGCATGTTTCCTGACCTCCATCTGCCAGAGCATGCTGGCATTCCCTGTCAAATCTCCTTCAAGAATTCTTTAGAATTCTCTGGGGGTGTCTTTCCTGTGTTCCAAAACAGATCCTGTTGGCTGCCATGTGACCTTACCATTGCTCACCCTAATTGAGTAGGTACTTAGAGTGTGCCTGGCATCTGGCCTAGCATTCTATGCACATGATTTCATATACATGTCCACACACCCCTAATATACCTACATAAAATATAAACAAATTATATATATAAATATAAAAAATACTGTTTCTCCCTCACAAATGAGGCACAGAAAAGTAAGGTGGGTAGCTACTGGTCGCATCCAGACCTCAGGGTTGGAAAAACAAGCTGTAGTGTCCATCCCCGCAGTAGTGATCCTGGCATCTTTCCCGGCCTGAATTCTCAGTGTGATATGGGGAGTTGTTCCTAACTGTACACAGTCCCCAGGCCTGGTGCTCTGGCTTTCATGGACATTCTATGGGCCACCCAACATCCTTTATTGAATTTCTTTCCTACTCAAACTGAAGAGAGTTGGTTTCTTTTATTTGCAACTAAGCTTTTTTTTTTTTTTTTTTAAAGATTTTATTTATTCATCTGGGGGAGAGAGAGACAGACAGACAGACAGAGCACAAGCAGGGGGAGAGGCAGAGAGAGAGGGAGAAGCAGACTCCCCACTGAGCCGGGAGCCCGACATGGAGCTCTATCCCAGGACCTGGTGATCATGACCTGAGCCAAAGGCAGACACCTAACCATCTGAGCCACCCAGGCGCCCCTGCAACTAAGCTTTCTGATTGATATGTTCCATAGCAACTCTATCAGGTATGTGTGTTTTTTGTATTAAAAGTATTTTTGAGTTATTTAATTAATGTTTTAAAGTAATAATATAGGTGCTTGTGAATCCACCATCCCAAAATAAAATGCAGAACCTCACAGTAACCTGTGTCTGTCTGTCCTCCTCCCCACCCAACCCTTTACCCGACCACAGTGACCATCCTCCTGAACCCTGTGTTCATCATTCCCTCTCTTTTTATTTTAAAAAAATTCTATTGAATTGTAACATATATACAGTAAAGTACACAAATATCAAGTGCACAATTCAAATTTATATGTCTGTATAGGTTTTTGTATAACTAGATCAATATACAGAATATTACCCATGTCCCAGAAGGCTCCTTCATGACCCCTCCCATCTAATTCCTGATGCTCCAGAGAAACCAGTATTCTTACCCCTATTACCTTATATTTGTTTTGTCTGTTCTTAAACATTAAAAGAAAAAGTATACTTTTTATGGGTGTAAATTCTTTTTTTGTCTAGCTTCTTTCATTCTTCATTATGTTTGTGCAAATCATCTATGTTTTCACGTGTAGTGGTAGTTTGTACTTTTTATTGTTATATGTATTCCATTGTATGAACATGCCATAATTTATTCATTCTCCTATTGAAAACATTTGGGTTGTTCTCTTACTTTCCTTTGCATATTGCTTTATTTCATCTATATGTATTTCTAAAAGTGTCATCTCCATGTTTACAACTGTGGAAACTGAGGCTCAGAGAAGTTAGGTCACTTGCCTGAAGTTGCACAGCAAATAAGCAGTAGAACCAGGATTGACTCCTAAGTTCTGCATCTCAGCTGCAGAGGAGTGGAATAAAGGCCCTTCCTCTTTTTACCCTCTGGGACTGGGGGATTGCCATGGGTGTCCAAACGACCCAGGTGGCCTGACCGTCCCTGGTGGCAGAGGATTGTGATGCAGCTTGGTGGCTGGCAGCTCTGTGTTTGTGACATGAGCTCATTCTTACCCTCTCAGGCAGCAACTGCAAGTTCCTGACAGCCCCTTTCCCAACCATGGTGTCAGGCAAGGTTTGGAAGGCTCAAGGTTCAGGGGCCCAGCCTCTGTCTTTCTCCAACCCTAGGTCAGGCAGAGTGGGCTGTGGAGTCACCAGGCAGGCAGGCTGAGGCTGGCCACCCTGATGCATGGCCTTGCGTTGGCTCCCAGCTGAACTCATCATCATCTGCCTTAGCAGTTTGTCCTCTTTTGTATATACTCTGTGATGTGACTTATTCTTATTTTCTTTAAATCAACTCCCTTTTCAAAAACAACTTTAGGGACATCTGGGTGGCTCAGTCAGTTGAGTGCCTAACTTTTGGTTTTGGCTGAGGTCATGACCTCGGGGTCATGGGGTCGATGCCCACCTCAGGCTTGGTGCTCAGCGGGGAGTCTGCTTGGGGTTCTCCCCCACTCTCCTCCCCCATATTCTCTCTCCTCTCTCTTTATCTCAAATAAATGGAAAAATCTTTAAAAAAAACTGTTCTTCAAATAAACACCAATTTTAGTTATTTTCAAAATTTGAATTTTTCAAATAGCCAATATAAGCATCTGAGACATTATTCAAAGAGTACGAACAGGTGTAGAAGGGAAAAGTTTTTCTCCTGCCCTTATCTCCCAGCCACCCAATTCCTTTAAGAGATGTCCACTTTATTAATTTCCTTTGTGTCTTCTAGAGATGATCTATGCATATATAAACAAATGGATAGTCTATTTACTTTTTTTTTTTTAAGATTTTTTTCTTTTTATTTATTTATTTATTTGAGAGAGAGAATGAGATAGAGCATGAGAGGGGGGAGGGTCAGAGGGAGAAGCAGACTCCCCGCCGAGCAGAGAGCCCGATGCGGGACTCGATCCCGGGACTCCAGGATCACGACCTGAGCCGAAGGCAGTCACCCAACCAACTGAGCCACCCAGGCGTCCCTAGTCTATTTACTTTTATTTTTTACCAAATGTTTAGACTTTATTTCCTAAATAAAATAAATTGGAGACTGTTTCATATCCGTGTATATAGATCTTCCTCACTTTTTTTTTTTTTTAAGGTTGCATAGTTTCCAGTACCAAGCTTTATCTCATCCCCTACTAATGGACATTGACCTTATTTCCAGTGTTTTCCTATTACAAACAATGTTATGATAAATAACCAGATTCATCTGCTATTTTGCTCTTTGCATATTTATCTGTAAATTCCTAGAGATGGAACTGCTGGAACAACTGGCATATGTGGGTTTTTTGCATTTTTTTTTTTTTTAGGGAGGGAAGAGATTGAGAGAGCGACTGCACATGTGTGCCTAGTAGGGGAGGAGGGGCAGAGAGAGAATCTTAAAGCAGGCTCCACCGTGGGCTTGCAGCCCGGGGTTGGGGAGGGGGTAGCCCTACTCGGGGCTAGACCTCACGACCCTGAGATCATCACCTGAGCATTGGAAGCTTAACCGACTGAGCCACCCAGAGGCCCCCACATAATGTATTTTTTAAAAAAAACTTTATAGAGGTATAATTAACATACCATAAAATTCACCCGTTTTAAAGGTACAATTCAGTGATTTGTAGCAAATTCATTGAGTTATGCAACTATCATCATAATCTATTTTTAGAATATTTTCAGTACTCCAATAAGATCCCTCATGGTCATTTGCAATTACTTTCCATTCCCATTCTCCGCCACGGGCAACCACTCATCTCTACACATTTCTGTCTCTACACTTTTGCCTTTTCTGGGCATTTCATATACTGAACATGGAATCATACAATATGTCATCTCTTGTGTCTGGGTTTTTTTATTTAGCTTAATGTTTCTGCGGTTCATTCATGACATAGCATGTATCGATAACTCATTCTGTTTTATTACTGAATAGTATTCCATTGTATGAATATAATACATTTTTTAATTTATTCACCAATTAATGGATATTTGAGTTGTTTCTTTTTATTTTCACTTTCTGGCTATTATGAATAATGTTGCTGTAAACATTTACATGCAGGTCATTGGTAGACATATATTTTCATTTCTCTTGGGTAGATACATAGAAGTGGAATTATTGGATCATGTGATAAATTTATATTCAACTTTTTAAGAAACCAAGAAACTGTTTTCCAAAGTGTCTGTACCATTTTATAGTCCTATCAGCAATGTATGAAACTTCCTGCTTCTCCACATTCTTGCCAATGTTTGTAATTGTCTGGTTTTTTTTTTTTATTATTATTATTATAACCATTCTAGTGGGTGTAAATGGCATGTCATTGTGGTTTTAATTTGCATTTCACTAATGACTAATGATGTTGGGAATCTGTTCATGTGCTTATTAGTCATTCCTGTACCTTCTTTGGTGAAATGGTAAAAATGCTCATTTTTTAAAATGGGTTGTCTTCTTATTGAGTTTTGAAAGTTCTTTGTATATTTTGGATACAAATCCTTTACAATATATGTGTTCTGAGCAAATATTTTCTCCCAGTCTGTGGCTTATCTTTCATTTTTTTCTTTTCTTTTTTTTTTTAAGACGTATTCACCCATTTTTATTTTTTAAGTAGGCTCCACACCCAATGTGGGGCTTGAATTCATGACCCTGAGATCAAGAGTCACATGCTCTACCGACGGAGCCAGCCAGGCACCCCTTTCATTTTCTTAATGGTGTCTTTAAAAAAAATTTATTGAAGCAAAAGTCACAAAACATAAAATCAACCATTTAATATTGAACAATTCTGGGCACCTGGCTGGCTCAGTTGAAAGAACATGCAACTCTTGATCTCAGGGTCTTGAGTTCAAATCCCGTGTGGGTGTAGAGAATATACACATACGTAAATCTTAAAAACAAAAATTGAACAATTCATTAATGGTGACTTTTGAAGAAAAAAATTGAATTTTGATGGTCTAATTTATTAAATTTTTTAAATAGATAATGCTTGTGTCATATCTAAGAACACTTTTCTAACCCAAGGTCTCAAAGATTTTTCTCCAGTGTCTCCTAAAAGTCTTATAGTTTGACTCTTCTCTTTAGGTTTCTGATCCAATTTAAGTTATTTTTTGTGTATGGTGTAAAATAGGGTCATAAGTCCATCTTTTTACATCTTAAATTTCAATAAATATGGCCAAATTGTCTTCCCACCACACACCTGGCATCACACCAATCAGCAGTGAGCATGGCTGTTTTCTCACACCCTTGCTAACACAACTGAGATATCAAACTTTTTGTTCTTGACCAATCTAATCATGAAAATATAGCATCTCATAGCTTTACTTGCTAAATTCCTACTTTAGCCACAACCTAAGCACTACTGTGAAATATATTGGCTCCATGTATTAGCTACCTATTGCTTCAGCATACATTACCATGAAACGCAGTGTGACTGGACCATTTAAACTTGCAGGACCTGCCCTTCCTTCCCTCCAACCTTAGAAGGTCCTCAAGGACTGAAAATAAAGTCACACTCCCTGTATATTTGATTGCGCCCCTTGCCACCTCAGAAGTTTACATAAATGGAGGCTGAGTTCTAAGATTCCCAGGATTGTTTCTGGTCTGACATCTTCCCAGCTTGCATAAGGTGACCTGGATGCTTGTTGCTTGACTCTGTCTTTGCCTGAGGAACTGCAGGCATGACTTAAATTTTTTTTAAAGAGATATGAATTCTGGTTTAGGACAGACATTTCCAGTACTATAGGCAAGAAATGATTCTGATCTGCAATCTGTAGAGATAGGGCAATGGGGCTTTACTGGGAGAAGGACAACCTTAGGTTTGAAAGCAAGAAAAGAGGGAACTGGGGATAATGAGCAGGAGTAGAAGCTCTGACATACTGTTTATTATCCAAGGGAGTTCTTCAGTCCTACAATTGCTCATCCAAATTTTAGTCCTCCCAAAAACTGCAGGAGGAGTTGCTCAGAGCTCCTTATGGCTATTTATTTTTGTGACTTTTTTTTTTTTCCTATTTCTATATTCAGTACAGAAAATCTGAAGGATACAGAGAAGCACAAAGTCTCTTTTTTTGCACTGATT
Organism: Leptonychotes weddellii; assembly: GCF_054177405.1. NCBI lineage: Eukaryota > Metazoa > Chordata > Mammalia > Carnivora > Phocidae > Leptonychotes > Leptonychotes weddellii. The sequence continues at coordinate 21,812,350 of NC_138378.1, read as the reverse complement.
CAAGAAGAGGGAGTTGTGAAGTAGGTGAAAAAGACAGTCCTAGGTTTAAATATCAGGTCTGTTTCTTACATTCTCTGAAGTTTGGCAAGTCACCCAACCCTTCTGACCTCTGTTTCCTCCTCTAGAAAAGTGGTACTCACAATGCCTCCTCCCTCATTGGGGATGAATATAGGCACATTTAGTTCAGGGCATACAGTGGGCACTCAGTGTGTCTCTGTCTCCTTCTTTCACAATTTATAAGAAATTTTCATTCAAGGATTTTCTGAGCATATTTAAGGTGTTATTACAGGCCAGAGGAAATATAGGGATGGATAAGACTGTGTCTTTGCCCTTGAAGAACTTATGGTTTGGGGAAGGAGAGATTAAATGGTCCAGTCAGCTGCCTTTTGATAAAATAGGCACGTGACTCCAATTTTCAGATGTCAGCAGAGGCCCAGAGAGGCCAAGAAATAGAGCAAGTAAGTAGTAGGGAGGGGACTGGAACACAGTTAAGAGGACTATTGGGACAGAAGCAATGAGAGAGGAATTTTGGAAATAAAATCATGCCAGTTTGTAGTTCAAAAGAGAGGAACAGGGGCACTTGCCTAGCTGGCTCAGTCAGTAGAGCATGTGATTCTTGATCTCAGGCTCCTGAGTTCAAGCCCCACATTGGGTGTAGAGCCTATTAAAAAAAAAGGGGGGGGGGACAGGTGGGAGATGAATGAATGAATGTGTGTGTGAATGAATCAAGGGTTACAAATCCAGCCCTGAAGGTGGACTGCATTTTGTTTGTGCAGGATTTTCCCCTCCCCTCCCAACATTTTATTATGAAAATTTTCAAACATATAGAACAGTTGAAACAATTGTACAGTGAACATCCATCTATTCCACCATCTCGATTCTACAGTTGCTGTTTGCTATATTTGCTTTGTCATGTATTTATTCATTTATCTAGCTCTCCATCCATCCATCTTATTTGATGCAATTCAAAGAAGCTGCAGAGTTCACTCTCCCTCTAGACACTTCAGCACCCCTATCATTAGACCTCGATATTTGTTTTTATTTTTAGGTTCAATTTACATATGCGTAGATTTCAAGTATACCGTTTGCGGAGTTTTGACAAATGCATGCAACTGTGTAATCCACACCTCTCACAAGTTACTGAGAGAACATTTCAACAGCAGAAAATTCCCTCCTGCCAAAGGCCACTACCATTGTGATTTTTTTCACCATTGATTAGGTTTTACCTGTTCTAGAACATTATACAAATAGAATTATAGAGGGTATACTCTTTTGTATAAGGTGTCTTTCTTTTAGCATGATGTCTGAGGCTTATCTATTTTTTGCGTATTAGTACTTTTGTTATTGCCTAGTAGTATTCCACTCTATGAGTGACTATAACACAGTTTATCAATTTTCCTGTTGATGGAACACACAGTTGCCGGTGTTGTATGTCTGGCTGCAAATCCTGGCTCTGCTACTTGCTAGATGTGTGACTATGTGCTGGTTACTTTGTCTCTTTGAGATTCAGTTTTCTCAATCTGCATAATGGGAAAACTGACAGCTATTGCTTATTGAATGCTTGCCATGTGCCCGTTTAGCACTGTTCCAAGTGTTATACATACTCATTTAATCCTCATAATGACCCACAAGATAGTATCTATTACTGTTTCCATTTTATAGATTTGGAAACCCAGCACCCCACCTAGTTGCCAGGAGTATTCAATGAGCTAGTGCATGTAAAGCACCTGAGACTCTACATTGTAACTACAATGTAGACAGTAAACATTAACTGTTATTTTTCTTCTTACTGGCCCTTAGAGGAATTTATTTATTTATTTATTTATAAATATTTTTTAAAAGATTTTATTTATTTATTTATTTATTTGACAGAGAGAGCGCTTGCATGAGCACAAGCAGGAAGAGTGGTGGGCAGAGGGAGAAGCAGGCTCTCTGCTGAGCAAGGAGCCTGATGTGGGACTCCATCCCAGGACCCTGGGATCATGACCTGAGCTGAAGGCAAACGCTTAAAGACTGAGCTAGTCAGGCATCCCTCTTAGAGGAATTTAAGTTTATTACTCTTAATGGAGAAAGTGGATAAAACCCTGGGAATAGGGTTGCCAGATAAAATGCAGATGTCCAGTTAAATTTAAATTTTAGATAGACAAAGTAATTTTAGCATAACTATGTTATATCAAATTTGTCACATATTAATGCTAAAAAGTTATTCATTGTTTACGTGAAATTCAAATTTAATCGAGCATCCTATATTTTTATTTTCTAAGCCTGGCAAGTGACTAAGGCAACTAGGTACAGAACTTGTGTACATCATTTTGCAGATGAGGAAAAAGTCTTAAAGAGGGCAAATGAGAGAGCCATGAGGTCTTAAGTGGATCCAGATCTTTGGATCCAGATCTTGGGCTCCTAGAAGCTCCATCCCGTGTCTGCTCTTCATCAATGCGAAGCTCTGCCACTTTTCAAGTCTTCCCCTGCCTCTGGCAGTTGAATGCCAAGTAGCTTCAGGGAAGAGAGGGACAGCAGAAATGACTAAGTGTTCTGCAGGGAAAGCCAGTGACAGGCGGCATGTGGGCTGCTGGGGTTTCTCTTCCCACTCCTTCCAGCTCTGCATCCCTGCTTCCTTCCCTCCTTCTCTCCCCAGAGGCCTGGAAAGCTCCTTCCCTTGCTGGTTGGGGCCTCCTCCAGCCCTGCTCTGGCAGGGCTGAGTCCTGTCCTAGGCTGACCTGGGTGTCCAAGGCAGAAGGAGGGTGTAGGTGGTTCAAGGCTTTATCAATCACAGGGTCTGCATTCTTACCAGGTCTAGACTGACTTCTGAATCAGGGAACCTGGGAGCCAGAGCCACGGCATGGGAGATGAAGAAGTGGCCACACTGGGATTCACTGCTCTCACCAATTCAGCTTCTCCTTGGAGAACCACCAACTACCTACCATAGATTTCCCAGAATCTTCACAATATCCTGAGGTAGAATCTATTATTTCCATTTAGAGATTTGGACACTGAGGTTAAGGGACTTGCCTAAGATCCCTAAAGTAAATTGTTGACAGTCAGGACTAGATCCTTGATCCATATGTTTCTGAAGAAACCTAAATTATTAACTTCTGCTAGGTACTGCCTCCCAGATCAGAGCTAATCCACCCTGTTGGCATTAGCAAGTTAGGATAGCATAGTCCTGTGGTTCTCAAAATGTGATCCCCGGGCATCAACATCACCTGGGAACTTGTTAGAAATGTAAATTCTTGAGCACCTGCGTGGTTCAGTTGGTTAAGCATCTGCCTTCGGCTCAGGTCATGATCCCAGGGTCCTGGGATCGAGTCCCACATCGGGCTCTCTGCTCAGCAGGAGTCTGCTTCTCCCTCTACCTCTGCCTGCCCCCTGCTTGTACTCTCACCCTTTCTCTCAAATAAATAAATGAAATATTAAAAAAAAAAGAAATTTAAATTCTTGGGCCTGAAAACAGAACCTTCTGACTCAGAAATTCTGAGGCTAATACCTGGCAATCTGGTTTTAATAAGCCATCCAGGTGATTCTGATGCACTCTTAAGTTTGAGAATTTTGGTGTATAGTAGAAAGAGGTGCATTTTTTTGAAAAAAAATTATGTATTTAAAGCATATTTGTTTTAAGTAAACTTTTTTTTTTAAGATTTTATTTATTTATTTGACAGAGAGAGACACAGCGAGAGAGGGAACACAAGCAGGGGGAGTGGGAGAAGGAGAAGCAGGCTTCCTGCCAAGCAGGGAGCCTGATGCGGGGTTCGATCCCGGGACCCTGGGATCATGACCTGAGCCGAAGGCAGACTTAATGACTGAGCCACCCAGGCGCCCCTGTTTTAAGTAAATTTTTATTGACATATAATATAAATACAGAAAAAGACACAAATCATAAGTATACAGCTCAGTGAACTTTCGCAAAGTGAGGATGCTTATGTACCAGCACCCAGATGGAGACACAGAACATTATTACCAGCCTGGAGAAGCCCCTTTGTGCTCCTTCCTGGTACTACCTCTCCTCAAAGGATAATCACTATCCTGACTTCAAACACCATAGATTAGTTTTGCCTAACATTATATGTTTTAAAAAATTACAGATGAAGACATGGAGCACCTGGGTGGCTCAGTCGGTTAAGTGACCCACTGTTGTTTCAGCTCAGGGCATGATCTCAGGGTCGTGAAATCGAGCCCTGACTGGGGCTCCCCACTCAGCAGGGAGTCTGCTTGAGATACTCTCTCTCTCTCCCTCTGCCCACCCTTCCTCTCTCCAATAAATAAATTTTAAAAAAAAAAATTGTAGATGAAGACAGAATCTGGACCCAGAGGACTTTGATTGGATCCCTGGTTTCCTACTAAGTGATCTTGAACCAGTCATCTAATTTCCTTGAGACTCATTTCCTTCTCTGTATAATGGTCATAGAAATATCTCAAACCTTAAAAGGACACTGCGTTTCTCAAACTTGTGTGTTGTCAAGAATCACCTAGGGAACTACTTAAAAAATCCACATTCCCCAGGGCATACATTCTTTTTTTTTTTTAATTCTTATGTTAATCCCCATACATTACATCATTAGTTTTAGATGAAGTGTTCCATGATTCATTGTTTGTGCATAACACCCAGTGCTCCATGCAGAACGTGCCCTCCTCAATACCCACCACCAGGCTAACCCATCCCAGGGCATACATTCTTAATAGGACAAAAATTGGTTGTGGGTAGAGAGGAAAAAAAATTTTTTTTTCCTTGCTTATGTAAAAGCACGTATATACATATGGTACATTAATAGATATATAGTATATTTGTGGTATTAAAATTTTATGGGGGGAATAATTAGAGAAAAATGTCTAAAAATGTTCCTTAGAGAGCTGATAATTTTTTAAAAAGGTTGAAAAACACTGCCCTATAGCAATGATTCTCCAAGTGTGGTCTGTGGTTAAAAATGCAAATTCAGACCTACTGAATCGGAAATTCTGGGGGTGGGGACCCGCAATCTATGGTTGAACAAATCCGTCAGGAGACTCTGATGGGCACTAAAGTTTTAGAACCACTGCCTTGGAGATTCTGAATGGGGTAGGGTCCCTGAGTCTGGACCTTTAACAAGCTCTCCTAAGTCATATTGCAGGAAACATTGACATAGAGATTTGAATGTACTTTGAAAAACGCAAGTGACGTTCCAGTTGGTAAAATAAGTTCACAAGGAGGAAACAGGCTAAACAATAATAGTGAAGGTCACTAATTACTAGGCACTTAGCTGGGCCTCTGAGTCTACTTGCACAGCCTATTAATTCTCACAAACAACCCATGAAGAAGTTAAGAGGATGGACTCTGAAGCCAGATTGCCTGGGTTTGTATCCAGCTTGTGACTTGGTTTATGCATCTATAAAGTGAGGATAATGGAGGTACTTTCCTCATAGATCCGTTGTGAGGATTATTATTATTATTTTTTTTTAAGATTTTATTTATTTATTTGAGAGAGAGACACAGTGAGAGAGGGAACACAAGCAGGAGGAGTGGGAGAGGGAGAAGCAGGCCTCCCGCCGAGCAGGGAGCCCGATGCGGGGCCCGATGCGGGGCCCGATGCGGGGCCCGATGCGGGGCCCGATGGGGGGCCCGATCCCAGGACCCTGGGATCATGACCTGAGCCGAAGGCAGACGCTTAACGACTGAGCCACCCAGGCGCCCCACCGTTGTGAGGATTAAAGAAGCTTATTGATCAGTTCTTCGAACACCTGCCACATTGGCACCACTTACATGTTGGCTATTTCATCATCCTTGAGCGCACCCTGTTAAAAGGTGGATTTGAACCCAATCAATTTAACTCCCGAGTGTACTTTCTTAAGGAATAAACTATAATCCAGTGGTTCTGAAAGTGTGATCCCCCACCAGGAGCACACCAGAGTTAGAAATGCAAATTACTAGATCCCATCCCAGACCTGCTGAAAGAGAAACTCTGGGGGTGGGGCCCCTAAATTTCAACAAGCCCTCAGGTGATTCTGATGCACATTAGCGTTTGGGAACCACAGCTACAGTCTTCAGAGGTTCGGGGGTGGGGGGGTGCTTTAAAAACAAACAAACAAAAAGCCTAGAGTGGCTGGGAGCAATCCCAGAGCCCCTCCCACCTAAGGGCGAATAAACTGTTTAGAAGCGCTCCCCAGCTCCGGCCAACTCTCCGGGCTGGCGCGCAAGGCCTTCTGGGGCTTGTGGTCAAATACCTCCAGAGCTAGAGGCGCCTGCGCGTTGGCCGCCAACTCGCTCTAGTTGCTGTGGTCGGGGCTCGGGACCGGCTGCCATCTTAGTCGAGGGACTGAAGAGTCGCCGCCGCCCCGAGTCCCGGTAAACATTCGCGGGCGGACTGGGGGCAGTTCTGGGTAGAGGGGCGAGCCTGCATGAGAGTGTCCGAGGAGAACCAGGGGTGAAGGAGTGCGGCGCGCGGGCGGAGGACCCCAGAGCCGCAACTGCTCTCTTTTCCCTCACAGCCGGTGCCCGTGGGGGGGCGCGGGGAGCTCGGGCTAGTGGCCGAGGGGTGGGTTGGCCGGAGGCGCCGAGCAACCACTGCCTGGCCGGGGTATGGTGGAGCCCCTCGCCTCGCGGGCGCCAAGTTGTGAGAGGGCTGGGCTGTGGCGGGGGCCTGCAGGGTCCGGCCCCGCGCCCCTCAGCCCCGCCCGGGGGCCACTCTCCTGCGGCTCGGCCTACGCGCGGGGCCCGGCGGCAGCGGCCGGAGCGGCCGACGTGGCCCTGTGAGGGGCGGCGGCCGGGCCCACCTGCCACTCGGCTGGCCTTCCCGAGACTTTTTGGAGCTCCCAGTCGCGAGGCGGGCCCAGCATAGCGGCTGCCTCCTCTTTCTTCCACTCCCCTCCTCCCTCCATTGTCCCCCATCGTGGTGGTCCCGCCCGGGCGCCCTTTTCCGCGCCCGCTGCCGCGGCCTCGCCGGCACCTCCCGGCGCAGAGTTTTGCAGACGTGGAGCTGTCACTGCCCTCCCCCTTGAGTGCCCTTTTCTTTAGCCGAGAAAAGAAAAAAGTAGCTATGAACGTATTCTAAGGGTCGAAACGTGATGAGGATATGACTTGCGGGAACTAAGTGGGGAACTCAAGTTTTCAGACATAGTCCCGGGCCACGACTTAAAGAGAAACGCCGGGTCTCTGCACTCCAGGTAGACGTTAGGCCTAAAGTTAGAGACGTAACCAGGTGAACGTGCAAACTACCCGCAATTCACGATTCCCCAGTCACAACTTAACTTGGTTTTTTGCTTACATTCGCCTCTTCATCTTGTTACATTTTCTGCCATAATTCTACAGCGTCAGTGTACTTTTGGGGAAGGAAAAGTGGGGTTTTTTTCTTTGGAAATTATTGAGGCACTGGAGCCAGCCACTTACCATTGCACCTAGTTGGGGTCTCCCGCATCTACTCCTAATATAACTAGGTTTTAAGGAAGTAGTGTAAAGGCAATGTATTTCCACCCTCAAAATCGGCTAAGGATTTCTCAGCTGAAATAAAATTCTCATGGCAGATAATGCTGAGAGTCTGCACTATGTATTCATAGATTTACTGGAGGTACAGTTACAACAGAGAAAGTAAGTTTTTTGGTTGTGAAAGAAGGAATTCTTTCATGTTCAGTGTAAGAATCAAGTCAAAAAGGATATGAAATAAAAAACGAGTGTAGAATACTTTTTTACAGTATTCTAGAGGGAATCATTTCTAAATTCTTTTTAAAAAAACACATCTGTTCCCTATTGGAAGAGATAGACAAACCAGTAGTTCCCAAAATTGTCCATTAGAATAATTAGGGGAGCTTTTTAAAGGTAGAAATTCCAGGGTCTCCTTTTCTGAGATTGATTTAGTAGGTCTGCTTTGGCCCTGAAGAATTTATTTTTAAAACATGCCTCAGGCAGCTCTCATGGTCTTGGGAACCAATGAGGCAAACAATACTGTGAAACTACTGAGGAATGCTCAAAAAACTTTGAGACAGAAGTGACCAGTTCTGTCTGGGGTTTGGCCATAGAAGGTGGCAGGACCTACCCCTGGTCCTAAGTTGGGTCTTATATGACGGGTAGGAGTGTGATGAGGATGGGGAAAGGGAAGGACAGGGCAGACAGAGAAAACCCCTTAATGCTTTGTGTAAATGCAGAAGATTGTGGGAGAAAAAGGGTTCTTGGAGCAGGGAGTGGGATGGGGAAGGAGAGCATTGTGGGACGTGAGGTCAGAAAGGTAAAAGGAGGTAACTGTATGAAAAGTTACAATGCTAAAAGACTTGAGTTTTATGTTAGCAGTAGATTAAGATTTTGAACAGGGAAGTGATATGAGTTACATGTATGTTGTAGAAAAATGGCTCTAGTGGTGAGTGAAAGGGTGGAAGAGTGGCTATTGCCGAGGTCTAGGTGAGAGGTGAAAAGGCTTGATGTTGGAGAGAGGCTGCAGCAATTAGATTTAGTTTACTAGTGCAATATTGTTGCCATATTTTTGGATGAGAATTTTTAGGACCAGACTGGGTAAAAAGGCTCTTATTCTGTAAAAAGAACCCACTAGCAAATCTGAATAATTTGCCAGGTTATATATATTGATGGTATCAGAGTATATTGTTAATTAGCACTTTTGAAAAATTAGAATCAGATTGGCTGCAGTTTGGAGGAGAACTTGGAGATTAGACTGCAATTTATGACTATCAACACTATTGCTCTAAGCTTGTTCGAAGTGTTTTTCTTTCATACTCAGAAACTTGGTATTAGAATTTTAGAGTTGGAAGAGATTGCAGAGATTATCTAGTCCACAGTGGCAAATATATTTTAGCTTATGGACCAGCAGAGTGCTTTGAAGTAGCTGCCAGAGCACTGTATTGAGAAGGATTTTGGTCATTTGTGTTCTCTGGGAAAGGGAGTTACGATTGATTAGTGATGTTTCATGTGGACATAGTTATCTAGTAGGTGATATATGTGCCAGGTATATGCCATCCTTAGACTATTCCAAACTATTAATTTTCTGTTTATTTATTAAAAAAAAATCCTAAGCAGGTTCAATAATTTACCTAGAGCTAGTTAAGAATTAGAGCTAGAATTAGAACTGAGTTTAGTTTGTTATTCTCCAGTGTGTCAAGATGAATGTGTGCTGCTCAAGAGCTTTTGGTATTAGACCAAAAGAAAAAAGATATTTCTAGCTTGTGCCTCTTAACTGTTGAGGCAAGAGTTTAACAAGGAACATTGGCCTAGAAGTGAATTTTATTTATTCTGGCTTAAGAAATTTGTTGGTACAGGAAATAGTCACCTGCTTGTGTGTTTTTTTTTTTCCCCCCTCACCCCTCACTTCTTGTTCCTTACCCCTCTCTCAATTTTGGGTTTTGGGGATTGGTTTTCTTTATATGAGTTAAGGCAAAAGTGTATAAAGTTATTTTTTCCTGTATTTACAGCACCTTGCCGAATTCTAGGCTCATAATAAGCTCTTAGTAAAGGCATGTTGATTTTTGTGGCTGTACATGATACTGGTTTTGAGTTAACATAAATTAGTGGGTGGGGGAGTGCAGAATTGAATTGCAGCATTATCTGGTTGGTAGGTCGGCCTTCAGCTAAAAATACTGGGTTGGAAATAGCCTCACAACTAGTAGCCATTAACCAAGAGCTGTTCTCCTTCAGTCTAGCAGTGCACTGTCCTTGGAAAACTGCTGCCACCTCAGCTTTTTTTCTTTTCAGAACTGACTGTACTCTGATCCTTGAAGTGCTTTTTCTTTTCCTATCCTTAGGAGCCTCCCAAGTTGCAGGGACCATTCTTACAGTGACCCCCGTAGGTAGAGTGTGTGTTTTATGGCCATCTTCATTTTGCCATGTAGCCATCATACTCAGGCGGGCATCACCCCATACACTGTAGGAGTCATTTTTCCCCTGACTCACCTTCTTACCCTGCTTGCCCCATCAAAAATTATCTATTCCCCCCAAATTATCTATCACATGGAACTTTTATTTTTATTATTTTTTAAAAAGTAATTTCTGTGCCCATCGTGGTTCTTGAACTCATGACCCCAAGATCAAGAGTTACATGCTCTACCAACTGAGCCAGCCAGGCACCCTTAATCCCATGAAACTTAAAAAGACATTGTGCTGTCAGATTCCCAAGGTCAATGCTAATCTGATGTGTTTAACCATAGGAATAATGTGTTAATGGACCCTCCTTTCCCTCTCAGGTAACATGCATTTAACAGTGGCCTACTGGAGACAACGCCTTAACCCAAAGAAGTGACTTGAACGGTGAGAACTTCAGGTATGGTGGCAGGCCTGTGAAAGAGATTGGGGGACAGGAATGGTGCAGAGGGTGAGCTCTACTCATATAACTGCTGTGGGGAGGTATGGGGAAAGAGGATGTTGATGCTGACTACATCAGTTGGTTGAAATAGGCATTTTCCACTTGGATTTGAAACTCAGAGTCTCCTCTATAAGGATTAGCCTGTGAGCCACACTTTGCTCTTACTTTGGGTCTTCTGACTTTTCTGTTTTTGTTTTTCCTGGACATACACACATTTTTCCCATTTGTGCTGTTTTATAAATGTTTTTCTCTGTATACTTGTCCAGATATGTGCATTATGGTTAAAAAGTGTAAGAAGTAAAAAGAAGGCAACATGCAGTGGAGAAAGAGAATTTGGAAAGAAAAGGTCTGATTTGATTTTGCCATTGACAAACTGACTTTTGGCAAGTTATTTAATCTTGCCTGGTCTCAGTTTATATATCTGTAAAATACATGTATTGATTCATACCTGCCTTCCTGACATTGTTGTGAAGTTCAAATAAAATAATACATGCTAAAGCTTTAGAAAACAATGAATTCACAACTTAAGACATTATCTAGGTCTATAAGGTGGGAGATATTGGCAGTAATACTGAGAAGGAAAACATGAGGACAGGACAGATTGACTTTAAAAGATCGGGAGAGAGAAAAGGAAGACTCTACTGGATAAGGAAAAAAGTAGAGCATGAAAAAACTCAAGCAGTAAGAGAGTAAGGAGTGAATGAAGTAAAACTATTGAATTGGTAGGTGAGAAAGCTGAATAGGATAGAGAGTGGTCCCTTTCACTAATTCTAACCTTGCAATTCTTCGTTGTCATTGTCATTACTACCTTCACATAAATGTTCTAGATTCCATACTTAGATTCCTGTCTTCACTGTAAACATCAGTATTTATTATTCATACCTCTATGTGACCCTTTGTGTTTTAGTTTATATTTTTGTTAACTAATTATCTTATAAATGCTTAGAAACCAAGACTATGATTTACCTGTTATGGTGTCCTAGGCCATTGTTATAATCAAATGTGTGCTTACTCTGTTTTTTTATAATTATGGAGAGAAAGGAAGGAGATGGGGTAGCTTTGTGAGAGATAGTAGGAAAGGAAGTGGCTAAGAGGGAAAGTAGATAAATAAGACATGGTAAGAAGAATTCTCAAAAAATAATGAAAGGAAATACATGAAAATGAAGAATACATAGAGCAAATAGAGAAGGGGAAAAGGAGATGGTGTTATCTGCAGTAAAGGAACAAAGCAGCTTTCATTTCTTTAATGGTGACATAATACCTCACAAAAAGTTATGTGCTGGGAAAGATTCTTCATACCAAGTATCTTTTTTTTTTTTTTAAGATTTTATTTATGTGACAGAGAGGAAGAGAGCACAAGCAGGGGGAGTGGCAGAGGGAGAGGGAGAAGCAGGCTCCCCACTGAGCAGGGAGCCCAGTGTGGGGCTTGATGATCCCAGAACACTGGGATCATCACCTGAGCCAAAGGCAGACGCTTCACCAACTGAGCCACCCAGTTGCCCCCATACCAAGTGTCTTTAAAATAGTTCTAAAAGTATCCCCTACGTCCTGAACTCACAGAGTAGTTCTTTGTGGAAAGAAAACTAAGGCAAAATTCAGGAGACCTGGGTTCTAGCCTTGGTATTTCTTGTTACTTAGTTCTGTAATCTTGGGCAATTCACTTAAATCTCTCTGGGCCTCCGTTTCCTCACTTGTCCGTTAAGGTATCAGATGATCTCTCCGTTTTCTCACTCTTTGATTATATTTTGTGCTTTATGTTCTGTCTCACTAATTTTTCAGGGCTTTGTTGATACCACAATATAAGATTGGTCTTAGAAATATCTTATAGTAGAACTTCATAGTATCCATTACCTTATAAATGAGAAGCCATTATATTTTAAATTCTACTTTAAACATTGGTAGAAAGAGAGACTTGTAGAAAACCCAAGTATAGAAATGTTTGTAATATTCAGCAAGCACTTACTGAGCTCCTGTTGTGCTAGGTCCCAACGGGTACTTAATATAAAACCCCTGCCTCAAGGATTTTGTGTTTTTGTCAGGAAAACAAACTTGCTCACCAGTAATTATTGTAAAAAGCAAGGTGATAAGTGCTATAATAAGGATTGCATTGCATTGCAATTTAAGGTAGTAACTTTAGATTTCTTGGTTCTTTTAACATAATTGAATATGTGCTAAGTGCTGCTCTATGCTAGGTATTACAGGGACTCAGGATGAAAAAGAAAGTCCCTGCCCTCAAGAAACTTGCAGGTTTTTTTTCATGTCTGGAAACTGCTTACCCTAATAGATTTACCCTTCTGTCCCAGGAAAGAAGTTTTGTATTGTATCATCACTTCATAGTTTTAAACTAAGAATTCATTGCATATTGAGCTTGCCTCACTCCAGAAATGTTTAATAACATACTTGCTTTCTGAGAAAATCTGTATTATTTTATTGGATCTGTAATGTTTTCTCTGTCAATGACAGAAATTTTTCTTTTAGGGTAAGGAAAAAATCCAGATGCCATCTGGATGGCATGTTTAGGTGAACTTTGGTTTGCTTCTTATTCAGAGAAAGAGGGGTATCTAAAATTTAGCCTTGATTCTTTGTTCCAGGGAATCAGTTCAGTTGGTCACAGAGGAGAGGATGCTAGTCTAAAGGAATCATATTGTAGGGATTAACGGTATGTACTAGAGTTAGATTGTCTGGTTTTGAATTTTGGCTCTACCGTGTACTGGGAGTATGACCTTGGTCAAGTTCCTCATCTGTAAATTGGGACTAGAAATTGCATATATCCATAGGGTTGTTGTGTGGATTAAATAAGGTAATGTATTTTTGCTTGAACAATAGTTGGCTCACAATAAGTATGAGGTGTTCATTGCTGTAATTGTTTTATTATCATTATTACCACCAACCTTGTCTTAAAATTTTTGTCTCAATTCTTTAATTCATTAAGTAAACTTATCTAGGGTGAGCATTGTAAATTTAAACGGAACATTTTAAGTAGTAAAGATCAAATTGATACTTAAGTGAACTAGGGAATTCATGTTCCTCTAATAGGGTAGCTGTTAAGCGGCTTTGGCTTACTTTTATTTATTTATTTATTTATTTTTTATTCTTAGGCTTACTTTTTTAATTGACCGTTTTAACCATTAAAAAATACCTAATTCAGTGTTGGCTCACTCTTGATCTAGTGGGGAGCATAGAACCAAGTGTGGACTGAACATCTTAACTTTTTTCTAAACAGAAGCTGGGAATCCAGATTTTGTGAGAAATCTTTATTTTTAAATGTTGGCAACTTTTGAAAATCATAATATAAACACTGTGGGCCAAGCAAATCACCACTGTGGGCAGGATTTGTCTTGTGGGTTGCCGCTTTGCAACCTCTGTTCTGGAGCTTGACTTTTTGCATCAAAGCCCATGCTCCCTGCCTTCTGGGAAGAAAGTCCTTACCCACATAAAGATTTAAAACAGTTCAGGCAATACCTCAGTCTAGGGCTGAATGAGAGGTATGCAGAATAATTATTAAGGCAGAGAGGAGGAGGAAGAAAGTTATTTAAGATGGATTTAGAATGGGCAAAGGTATGGAGGCAGGAATGGACTTGAGATGGTGGTAGTACAGCGAATAGATTAGTTGGAGCTTAGATTAGTCTGAAGAGGGTTTATATGGGCCTGGTAATAGGAGAAAGTTTGGAAAAGTTAAGAGACCAGCCTTCTTGTTTTGGGATAACCTTAAGTCCTATTGGCTGACAGGATAAAATGATGTTTTGTGGTGATTTATTAGGTAATACTGAGGTCTGCAGTATTTACTAGGGCTGGTAGGGTCTGGAGGCAGGGAGAACAGGCTAGGGAGGTAGGTGGTAGTGGGAATGGAAAGGAAGGGACAAAAGCTTGTATAAGAGACAAAAGCATATATATGGGTCACCTTGTGACAGTGGGACCCTGCAGTAGATAAAGATAGCCAATTTTGAAAGCTTTTCCCCTATTCACTCTTTTGTAAAAACTTGGGTATGTGAGAATAATACTATTATCCCTCCTTTTTTGTGTTGTAGATCTTTATCACTCTCTCCACCCCAGCACCCTCCTTAATGATGGATCATATACATAGTCTTATGATTTCCCAGGTTGCACAAATAGAATAGAAAAAAGAAGAAATTTTCAGCTGCTTATCACATTTCTAGTTTTGGGTTTTTGGTAATATCAGTTAACCTCTGATAAGTTTCATTAGACTTTATACATGGATTTTTGTATTTATCAAAGTTTGGAAATACAGTTTGCTCATGGAAAAGATGTAGAATTTTGCTGCAGAAACTTGACACAATAATTCATGATTTAGAATGTTTAAAGAAACTGATAAATGTTGTAGAAAGGTGGAATGTGTTTATTCTGTGTAACTTGAGAAAGTGATTTTTAGGATTTTATTTTCACCAGGCCTTTTGTCCTGTTTATACTGTCTCATGAAAATTTTGACATACACGGGGAAGTTATTTCTCATTCTTGGCTAAAATGCCAAATGTAGTTATTGTAAGTAGTTTTTTTGATAAGTAAGCTGAGTAGTATGTTAGGTGTAGCCGGAGTATTAAGAATAGTTGAGATGCAGCAGTATTTCCCTCAATGATGAATAAAAGTACTGAACTGAGCCTCTGAAAAGTACAAAAAGTTGCTGCTGTCAGAGAGATGCAGCAATAGGGTCAAATAGATTTGAGCTAAATCTAAACCTGTTTAATGGAGAAGGGATTTTTTTTTTTTTTTTAAAGCATGGTCTAACCTAGTTTTTGGAATTCATTTGTTCTGAATATTGAAAGGGATTTTCAGGTGGTTCATTTAATTATAGATTTGCTCTGGAAGTGGGAAGGTAAGGAACATGAGAGAGGGATTAGCTGCATTTGTTTCTGTGAAAAGTCAGTAGTGAAAAGGAAATCGCAGATTATCTTTTTCTGTTCTTGAATTTTTTGGAGGAAAGATATTTAACTACAGGTCTTAATTAAAAACTATATTCTATATATATATTGAAATGTGCAGAACCTAGTTACTACTGCTTTTCATTGTCTAGAATGTTGCTGACATTTATCTGCTATCATCTCCTTGCCCTTTGTCTTTGTCCTTGAGGATTTTGACTTTATTTTGCTGGTGTTTCAAGAGGGAATGGAGATGGAGTGCTTATGTTCATTTAGCCCAGTTAGTTGATTTTACTGTATCAATTGATGTTTTCATCTCTAAGGGATAATGAAAATGATTGACTTATCTGTTCTGTTTATCTGTTTGTTTTTAAGATTTTATTTATTTGACAGAGAGAGAGCAGGAGAGCACAGTCAGGGGGAGCGGGAGAGGGAGAAGCAGGGCCCCCGCTGAGCAGGGAGCCCGATGTGGGGCTTGATCCCAGGACCCTGGGATCATGACCTGAGCTGAAGGCAGTTACTTAACCCACTGAGCCACCCAGGTGCCCCTTTGTTTCTTTCTTTTTGTGGTAAAATACACATGACGTAAAATTGACTATTGTAAACGTTTTTAAGTGTTCAGTTTAGTGACATTAAGTATATTCACTTTGGGACGCCTGGGTCGCTCAGTGGGTTGAGCATCTGCCTTCGGCTCAGGTCATGATCCCGGAAACCCAGAATCGAGCCCCAGGTCGAGCTCCTTTCCTTGTTCAGCAGGGAGCCTACTTCTTCTGCATGCTGCTCCCCCTGCTTGTGCTCATAAATAAATAAGTAAATAAGTAATCTATCTATCTTAAAAAAAAAGTATGTTCACTTTGTTGTGCAGCCATTACCATTGTGCATCTCTAGATTTTTTTCATCATCCCAGACTGAAACTCAGTACCCATTAAAAAATAACTCCCCACTTCCCTTCCCTTAATCCCTCATAACCACTATGCTACTTTTTTGTCTCTGTATAGAATTTGACTATTTTAAGTACTTCACGTAAGTGGAATCATACAGTATTTGTCATTTATGTCTGGCTTATTTCACTTTCCATAATGTCTTCAAGGTTCATGGTGTAGCATGTGTCAGGATGTCATTCCTTTTTTTTTTTAAGATTTTATTTATTTATTTTGACAGAGAGAGAGAGAAGAAACAAGCAGGGGGATTGGGAGAGGGAGAAGCAGGCTTCCCGCTGAGCAGAGAGCCTGATGTGGGGCTCGATCCCAGGACCCTGGGATCATGACCCGAGCCTAAGGCAGACGCTTAACGACTGAGCCACCCAGGCACCCCGATTTCATTCCTTTTTAAGGCTGACTAATACCCCATCTTAATGTGAAGAAGACATTTTGTTTATTCATTCTTCTGTTGATGGACAGTTAGCTTACTTTCACCTTTTGGCTTTTGTGAATAATGATGCTGTGAATGTGGGTGCACAAATAACTGTTTGAGTCTCTTCTTTTAGTATTTTTAGGTATATTCCCAGAAATGGAATTTCTGGATCAGGTGATAATGCTGTGTTTAATTTTTTGAGGAACAGCAGCTATAACGTTTTACATTCCCACCAGTAGCGCACAAGAATTACAGTTTTCCACACTCATACCATTTGTTATTTGCTGTTTTTTTTTAAAAATCATCCTAACGAGTAAATCGGTATCTCATTATAGTTTTTATTTGCATTTCTCTAATGATTAATGATACTGAATATCTTTTCATGTACTTATTGGCTGTTAGTATATTTTTTGAGAAATGTCTGCTCAAGTCCTTTTTCCATTTTTTTAATTAGGGTTGTTTTGTATTTGGTATCCTAATAATTTTGTAGGCTTCTGCCCATATCTTTTCTGTTTCTTAGTCTACTGCTATTCTCCTCCTTTCCTATTGTTGACAGAGCAGCTAGAACCATTCTCTCCAATGTATAGTCCCTCAGTAAATGTTTGATTAAAGGTTAAAAGTAGGGCTTTGTGAACTTCTTCCTAGAAACATCGCCAAAGGCAAGGGAAGCAAGGGCAAAAATGAACTATTGGGACTTCATCAAGATAAAAAGCTTTTGCAAAGCAAAGGAAACAGTCAACAAAACTAAAAGACAACCGACAGAATGGGAGAAGATATTTG
>NC_138378.1:21788905-21794575 GCF_054177405.1 Leptonychotes weddellii | reverse complement strand
TAAGAAGTACGGATGTGTTTTCTGTCCCAGTAGTTTTGCCTTTTACAGAATGTCATATAAATAGAATCATAGGATATATCCGTTCCTAGAACTGCTGTAACAAGTTACCATAGACTGGTTAGTTTAAAACAGCTGAACCTTATTCTGTCACAGTATTGGAGTCTAAAAGACCAAACTAAGATGTCAGTAGGGCTGGAACTTCTCAGAAGGAGAATCTGTGCCATCCCTCTCTTGTAGCTTCTGATGGTTGCTGGCCATCCTCACAGTCCTTGGCTTTGTATATGCTTCTTTCCAGTCTCTGCCTCTTTGTGTGGCATTCTCCCTGTGTTGTCACATCATCTTTACTCTGTGCATGTCTGTATGTCCAAATTTTCTTCTTAAAAGGACACAAGTCATTGAATTAGGGCCCACTCTAATCTAGTATGACCTCATCATAAGGATTACATCTACAAAGATCCTATAAGACAAATAAGGTCACATTCTGAGGTTGCAGGTGGACATAAATTTTGGAGAGACACTATTCAGCATAGCACATAGGGTATGTAGCTTTTTTAAAAAAATGTGTTTTTTGGGGGGTACCTGGGTGGCTCAGTTGGTTAAGCGTCCAACTCGATTTTGGCTCAGGTCATGATCTCAGGGTAGTGGGATCAAGCCCCACCTCAGGCTCTGTGCTCAGATGGGTGTGTGCTGAAGATTCTCTTTCCCTCTGCTCCTCCCCCCGCCCCCATGCATGCACCCATGCTCTCTTAAATCTTTTTTTTTTTTTTAAAGATTTTATTTACTTATTTGACAGAGACACAGCGAGAGAGGGAACACAAGCAGGGGGAGTGGGAGAGGGAGAAGCAGGCTTCCCGCCGAGCAGGGAGCTTGATGCGGGGCTCGATCCCAGGACTCTGGGATCATGACCTGAGCCGAAGGCAGATGCTTAACGACTGAGCCACCCAGGTGCCCCATAAAAATCTTTTTTAAAAATGTGTTTTTTTAAAATGTTTTTAATGCTACTTTAAAAAAAAATACAGTAAAATTGGCTTATTTTTGGTGTACAGTTGTATGAATTTTAACTCATGTACAGATTTTTGTAACACCATAATCAGGATATAGAACAATTCCCTCACGCCAAAAACCTTCCTTGTACTGCACTTCGTAGTTCTACCCACCCTCTACTCTTTTTTTTTTTTTTTTAAAGATTTTATTTATTTATTTGACAGAGAGAGGGAGAGCACAAGTAGGCAGAGCGGCAGGGAGAGGGAGAAGCAGACTCCCCACTGAGCAGGGAGCCTGATGTGGGGCTTGATCCCAGGACCCTGGGATCACGACCTGAGCCGAAGGCAGCCACTTGAACTGACTGAGCCACCCAGGCACCCCTAGGTAGGGTTTTTTAATCTTGGTACTATGACATGTTGGGCTGGGTAATTAATTCTCTGTTGTGGAGAGCTAGATTGTAGGATGTTTAGCAGCATCCCTTGCTTCTATCCATTAGGTAACAGCAGCCACCTGCACCTCCAAGCCAGTTGTTTAAAAAAAAGAAAAAAATCCCATTGTACAAAATAGCCTTCGGTTAAGAACTCTGCTCTAAGGTAAATACCTAGAAATGGGATTGTTGGGTTGTATGGTAAATGTGTTGAAATTAGGCAAAGTAGGCAAAATATTTTCCATATTGACTTTACCATTTTGTGTTCCAGCCAGCAATATAAGGATGTTTGCATCCTTGTCAGTGCTTGTTATTATCAGTATTTTCTTGTTGTAGCCATTCTAATAGGAATGTCATGGTATCTTACTGTGATGGGGTACTCTTTATATTCTTCTTCCTCTTCCTCCTCTTCTCCAGCTATTTTGAAAAAAATCTAAGCTACAGAAAAGTCAGAAGAATAGTATCGTGAATACTTGTAAGCACTTGGCCTAGATTGACCAGTTAATAACATCTTTTCACATTTACTTTCTCTCTCTCTAGATACTTTTGATTTTGCTGAACCATAAGGAAGTAAGTTGCAGCCATCATGATATTTCACCCCTAAACACTTTTGCATTACTTCTCCCAAGAAAAAGGATTTTTTCCTAACCATAAGTGTGTTATTACTTCAAAGAAAATTATCCTTAATTCCATAATATCGACTAATACTCATACTCAGATTTTCCAGTTGCCCCCAAAAGTCTTTTATGGTTTTGCCTTCAGATCTAGGATTCAATCAAGGTTTACACATTTGTTGTTATGTCTCTTTGTTTTTTTTTTTAAAGATTTTATTTATTAGAGAGCATGCGAGAGCATGAGTGAGGGGCAGAGAGAGAGGGAGAAGCAGACTCCCTGCTGAGTAGGGAGACCCATGTGGGGCTCGATCCCAGCACTCTGGGATCATGACCTGAGCCGAAGGCAGACGCTTAACTGACAGAGCCACTCAAGCACCCCGGTTCCTTGCCACATACACCTTTTTATAGGGCTGCTGGAGTCTCCTCACAAATTGGCAGCTGGCTTCCCTGAGAGCAAGTAACCCGGGAAAGTGGCATCACCCGCCCCCCCTTTTTTTAATTGTGGTACAATGCATATAACAGTAAAATTTACCATCATAACCATTTTTTTAAGGATTTCTTTAAAGATTTTATTTATTTGTCAGAGAGAGAGACAGCACGAGCAGGGGGAGCGGCAGGCAGAGAGAGAAATAGGCTCCCCGTTGAGCAAGGAGCCTGACTCAGGACTTGATCCCAAGACCTCAGGACCATGACCTGAGCCAAAGGCAGACACCCAGCTGACTGAGCCACCCAGGCATCCCCTATCATAACCATTTTTTAAAAAGATGTATTTATTTATTTTAGGGATAACAGGTGAGTCGGGGGAGGGGCAAAAGGAGACGGAGAGGGGAAACAGACTCCCCACTGAGTGTGGAGCCTGATGTAGGGCTTGATTTCAGGACCCAGACATCATGACCTGAGCTGAAACTAAGAGTCAGACGCTTAACCAACTGAGCCATGTAGGCGTCCCCATCATAACCATTTTAAGTCTATGGTTCAGTGGTACTCTACTGAGTACCACTTCATATCACTGTGCATTCATTACCACCATCCATCTCTAGAACTCTTTTCGTCTTGCAAAATTGAAACTCTACCTCATTAAACAATAACTCCACATCCCCTCCTCCCCTGAGCCCTTGGTGTAACTATTGCTGTACTTTTGGTCTCTGATTTTGACTACTCTCGGTAGCTCATATAAATGGAATCATCTTTTTGTGGCTGGCTTATTTCACTCAGCATAACGTCCTCAAGGTCTGTCCATGTTATAGCCTGTGTCAGAATTTACTTCCTTTTATTTTCCTTCCTAATACTATTCCATTGTATGTATATACCACGTTTTGCTTATCCATTCATCCATTGATGGACACTTGGGTGACTTCCACATTTTAGCTATTATGAATAAGGCTGCTATGAACTTGTGTGTACAAACACCTCTTCTAGACCCTACTTTGAATTCTTTTGGGTATATAGCAGGACGTGGAATTACTGGATCATATGGTAATTCTATTTTTACATTTTTGAGGATCCACCATACTGTTTCCCACAGCAGCTATATCCTTTTACATTCTCACCATTGGTGCACAAGGATTACAGTTTCTCCACATCTTTGACAACATTTGTTATTATCTTGGTTTTTTTTGATAGTAGCCATCCTGATGGGTATGAGTTGGGATTTTATTGTGGTTTTGATTTGGATTTCCCTAATGATTAGTGGTATTGAGTGTCTTTTCATGTACTTACTGGCCATTCTTTGGAGAAATGTCTGTTCAAACACTATCCATTTTTGAATTAAGTTTTTATTGTTGTTGAGTTTTACGAGTTCTCTGTATATTCTGGATATTAATCCTTTAGATGAATGATTTGCAAGTATTTTCTCCTCTTGTAGGTTGCCTTTCATCCTGTTGATAGTGTCTTTAGTGCAAAAGTTTTAGATTTTAGTGAAGTCCAGTTTATTTTTTTCTTTGTTGCTTATACCTTTGGTGTCATTGGACTCATTGCCAAATCCAATGTTGTGAAGCATTTGTCCTATTTTCCTCTAAGAGTTTTATATTTTTAGGTCTTAGCATTTAGGTCTTTGATCCATTTTTAATTTTTGTAAATGGTGTTAGGTAAAGGTCCAACTTTATTCTTTTGCAAGTGGACATCCAGTTTTCCCAGCACCATTCCCCATTGAATGGTCTTGGCAGTTGTCAAAAATCATTTTACTTTATATGTAAGAGTTTATTTTTGGGCTCTCTGTTCTAGTCCAGTGGAATAAGTTTGTATGTCTTTATGCCAGTACCACAATGTTTTGATTATTACAGCTTTGTACTAAATTTTGAAATCAGGAAATATAAGTCCTCTAACTTTGTTCTTTTTCAGGATTGTTTTGGCCATTCAAGGTCTCTGAAGATTCTATATGAATTTTAGGATGGATTTTCTGTTTCTGCAAGAAACATCACTGGGTTTTTTATACGGGTTGCATTGAATCTGTAGACTGCTTTGGGTAGTATTAACATCTTAATATTAAGACTTCTAATCCATAAACACAGGATGTCTTTCTATTTATTTGTGTCTTAATTTCTTTCAGCAGTGTTTTATAGTTTTCAGTGTTTAAAGTCTTTTACCTCATTGGTTAATTCATAAGTGTCTTACTGTTTGTTTTCTTTTTAAAGATTTTATATATTTGAGAGAGAGCGACAGAAAGCAGGAGCAGGGGTGGGGCAGAGAGAGGGAGAAGCAGGCTCCCCGCTGAGCAGGGAGGCAGACTGGGGCTTGATTCCAGGACCCCAGGATCATGACCTGAGTGGAAGGTAGATGCTTAAGCTACTAAATTTATAAATGGATTTGTTTTCTTAATTTCCTGTTTGGATTGTTGATTGTTAATGAATGGAAATGCAGCAGATTTTTGTGTGTTGATTTCTGTATCTTGCTAGTTTGCTGAATTTATTAGTTCTAACAGCTTTCGTGTGTGTGGAATCTCTAAGGTTTTCTATATATAAAAGATCCTATCTTCAAACAGAATTTTACTTCTTCCTTTCTAATTTGGGTGCTTTTTATTTCTTTTTCTTGCTTAATTGCTTTGGTTTGGACTTCCAGGACTGTGTTGAATGGGAGTGGTGAGAGTGGGCATCCTTGCTTTATTCCTGGTCTTCAAGAAAAAGCTTTCATTCTTTCACCATTGAGTATGATGTCTGTTGTGGGTTTTTCATATATGGCTTTTATTAACATACTGAGGTGGTTCCCTTTTATTCCTACTTTGTTGAATGTTTTTATCATGAAAGGATATTAAATTTTGTCAGATGCTTTTTCTCTATCAATTGAGATGATCATGGTTTTTTTCCCTTCATTCTTTTAATATGGTGTATTATATTGATTAATTTTTATATGTTGAACCATCCCTGAATGCCAGGAATAAACCTACTTGGTGTGTAATCCTTTCAGTATGCTGAGAAATGTCTATTTCTACCTTCAAACGTGTTAGTTTTTGCTTCATATATTTTGATGGCCTGTTACTCGTTGTGTAAATGTTTATAATTGCTGTATCTTCCTGCTGTTTTGGACCTTTTATTAATATTGTAACATCTTTTGTCTCATAACCTTTTTTTTTAGTTCTGTTTGTTTATCTATCTATTTAATCTCTATACCCAACATGGGGCTTGAATTTACTACGCTGAGATCAAGTGT
>NC_138378.1:21767047-21788805 GCF_054177405.1 Leptonychotes weddellii | reverse complement strand
CCCCCCCCCCCCCGCTCGTACTCTTTCTCTCTGTCTCAAATAAATAAAATCTTTAAAAAAAAATAAAGTCTACTTTGTGTGACTTTAGTAGACTTACCTCAGCAGTCCTTTGGTTACTATTTATAATTTACATGTATTATCTTTTTCCATCCTTTTAGCCTTTTTGTGTCTTTGGATCTAGAATGAGTCTCTTGTAGACAGCATATGATCAGATGATGTTTTTAATCCATTCTACCAATTTCTGTCTTTTGATTGGAGAGTTCAGTCCATTTCGTGTAAAGTAATTACTGGTAAAGAGGGACTTCCTCATTTTACTCTTTGTTTTCCATATGTGTTACAGCTTTTTTTGTCATTCATTTCCTTCATTACTGTCATTGTGTTTAATTGATAGTGAAACATTTACATTGCCTTCTCGTGTCCTTTTGTGTATATTCTGTAACTTCTTTGTGGTTACCATGGGGATTACATTTAAAGTCCTAAAGTTATAATACTCTAATTTGAATTTATAACTGCTTAATTTCAATAATATAAAAAGCTGTTACTTTAGAGCTCTGTCACTACCCATTTTAGTTGTTGATGTTACAAAATTACATCTTTACACATTGTTGTGGCATTGCTTTTTATGACCTTGCCTTGGAAGTCACATACTGTCCTTTCTATTCATGAACAT
Source organism: Leptonychotes weddellii (assembly GCF_054177405.1). Classification (NCBI taxonomy): domain Eukaryota; kingdom Metazoa; phylum Chordata; class Mammalia; order Carnivora; family Phocidae; genus Leptonychotes; species Leptonychotes weddellii. The sequence continues at coordinate 21,788,135 of NC_138378.1, read as the reverse complement.
TCTATTCATTAGAAGAGAGTAACTAAATCTGGCCTGCATTCAAGAGGCAGGGTATTAGATTCCATCTTTTGAAGGGAGGAGTATCAAATAGTTTATGGATATATTTTAAAATGCCATCATCTATTGATGATTCTTGCCTGACTCAGTTATTACATTAGAGGTTGCAAAATAATGGTTCTTTCATTTCTTTTTTTTTTTTTTTTAAAGATTTTATTTATTTATTTGAGACAGAGAGAATGAGAGAGAGAGAGCACATGAGAGGGGGGAAGGTCAGAGGGAGAAGCAGGCTCCCTGCCGAGCAGGGAGCCCGATGCAGGACTCGATCCAGGGACTCCAGGATCATGACCTGAGCCGAAGGCAGTCGCTTAACCAACTGAGCCACCCAGGCGCCCGGTTCTTTCATTTCTTCTTCATTTATTAAGCTCAGCTAAATTTTAAAGGGAAAGTCAGTCCCCATGACCAGCCTCCAAATACTATTTCCAAACCAGTTTTTTTTATTACATTTTATTACTTCTTATTCCCAGATCTTCTGGTTTATTAGATTACTTAACATTTCTGTGCTTGTTTCATCGTTGGTGAAATGTGGATAGTAGTATCTATGTCATAGGGAATGTATTAATTTCCTGTGACTGCTATAACAACTTACCTCTAACTTGGTGACTTAAAATAGAGAATTTCTCACAGTTCTCGAGGCCAGAAGTCTGAAGTCAAGATGTCAGAAGAACTGCATTTGCTCTAAAAGCTCTAGGGAGAATCCTTCCTTCCTTTTCCCACCTTCTGGTGGCTCTAGGTGTCCCTTGGGTTGTGGCTGCATAATTTTAATCTCTGCCTGTCTTCACGTGGCCTTTTTCTCTTCTGCTTTTTGTGTGTCTCGTAACAGGACAGTTGTCATTGGATTTAAGGTCCACCTGGATAATCCAGGATGATATCATCTTGAAATTCCTAATTATATCTGTAAAGACCCTTTTTCCAAGTAAGGTCACATTTGTAGGTTTCAGGAAATCAGATGTGGACATAGTATTTTGGGAGCCACTACTCAACTCATTATGGGGAGATTGTATTAAATGAGTTACTACATGTGAAATTCTTTACAACAGTTCCCAGCACATGATTATTCAGCAAACTAGTTATTTTTTTTAAAGATTTTAGTTTTGGGGCGCCTGGGTGGCTCGGTTGGTTGAGCGACTGCCTTCGGCTCAGGTCATGATCCTGGAGTCCCAGGATCGAGTCCCACATCGGGCTCCCTGCTGAGCAGGGAGTCTGCTTCTCCCTCTGACCCTCCCCCCTCTCATGCTCTCTCTCTCTCATTCTCTCTCTCAAATAAATAAATAAAATCTTTAAAAAAAAAAAGATTTTAGTTTTAAGTATGTCTACACCCAAGTGGCTCTCGAACTCACAACCCTGAGATCAAGAGTCGCATGCTCCACTGACTGAGCCAACAGGTGCCCCAAACTAGTTTTTTTTTTTTTAAGTGGGGGAGGAGCAGAGTGAAAGAGCAAGAATCTTAAGCAGGCTCCAAGCCCAGTGCAGAGCCTGTTGCAGAGCCTGATACAGGGCTCACAACCCTGAGATCATGACCTGAGCCAAAATCAAGAGTTGGATGCTTAACCAACTGAGCCCAAACTAATAATTTTTTATGATGATGATGCTTGTAGTTTATTGCAGCCTCCTGAATTTAATACTTTTTCTTTTATACTACCTTATTTTAGCAGTTTAAATTTCCGTACCTATCATCCACAATTAGTGTGGCTTTATGTCATGGTTTGCCTAGTATAGATCTGGTTTATTCCTGTTGACATAGCATTTCATCTTGTCCCTGTTCACAATCAAAACCATCCCAATTTGTGTGAAAAATTAAATGGTCACTCTTCCATAATTCATCCTACCCTTTATTTTGCCTTTTAAGAAATAAATCATTACCAAATGTAAAATAAGTACGCACCCTTCTATTTGATTAGTAAGAACTTCAGGATAAGTTCTAAGCATGTTAGGTTGGTACTTCAGTGTAAGTTTTCTTCATGTAATTTAGAGCAAAGATCTTACGTTACCCTAGTACTTAGCCAAGATTATACCTTGGCTTCTCTGTTAGTGTTCTATTGCTATGCAGTAGATTATCCTGAAGTTCAGGGCTTAAAATAATAATAACTGGGGCACCTGGGTGGCTCAGTCGTTAAGCATCTGCCTTCCGCTCAGGTCATGATCCCAGGGTCCTGGGATCGAGCCGCACATTGGGCTCCCTGCTCGGCGGGAAGCCTGCTTCTCCCTCTCCCACTCCCCTGCTTGTGCTCCCTCTCTCGCGGTCTCTCTCTGTGTCAAATAAATAAATAAAATCTTAAAAAAAAAAATAACTTATTATCTTCTGCAGTTTCTGTGGGTGAAAAATTTGGGAGTGGCTTAGCTGAGCAGTTGTGGCTTAAGGTCTCTCTTAGTACCTCCTGATATCTGTTACATATCAGGCTGCATTGATCTTTAGTCTTGACTGGGACTGGAATATCTACTTCCAAGGTCGCCCACTCATGGTTAGCAAATTGGTGCTGGCTTTTGGTGGGAGGCTTCATTTCCTAGCTTTTGTTATTGTTTTCTCTTTGTGTTGCCCTGTTATGAATATGTTTTATGTTTACACATTTGTATAGTTATCCAAAAATAGTTGGCTTTTGAGATAAATATTTTTTACTTTTTTCCCTTAAAGGTTTTCTGCTTTCCACTTTGTCCATGATAACTGCTCAGTTTTCTAGGTTTATTATTAGTTGTATTATATAGAGGCTTATGGGTTTTCTAGGAAGACATTCACATTGCTGGTTAATTACAAGTTTTCTTTCTTTCTAATGTTTGTAACAACAGAGCTAGGGCTTGGTGCCCAGTGTATTGATTTTTGTAGTCCATTCTTTAGTATTGTATCATTTCCCCCTTTGTGCCTTCTTTGTTGGCCAAATTTAAGCAAATCTGTTCTCTTCCTGTTCCCTTTTTCACCCACAAGTGCTTCTCTTCTGTGGCATCTTGTCTGAATTCTCCCTGCCTACAAAGTCAAAATTAATTACTACAGCCTGTATTTCCTTACTTATGTTACTTGCACATATAGAGAACACAGTGTCAATTTTCTATAGTTTTAATTATTTTTGGCTCTCTCTCACATTTTAAATTCTAGTAGGGCAAAAGCCTTCTTATCTTTGTAAATCTGTGGGTTTTTTTGTTTGTTTTAAGTAGGCTCCGTGCAGGGTTTGAACTCCTGAACTGAGATAAGAGTCAGACACTTTACCCAACTGAGCCACCCAAATGTCTCTCTAAATCTGTGGGTTTTACTGTTATGTTGGGAAACTTTCTGCAGCATGTATTCATTGGTTGCTTTTATATTGTTATTATAAACCTAAGAACAAAAACAAAAAACACCCTTTTGTAACCTCATTTATTTACAAGTAGAGGTTCTTTTGTACACGTTACTAGTGCTCCCATTTATTTAGAGAAATATTGGACAGTGGTGAGTCCTTTGGATTGTAATAGATATTTTTAAGCCTTTTAATGTTTAATAAGAAAGGTATCCTAAATTCAGGTATCCTAAATTCTTCTGAGGTGTTAGAGAAAAGTTCACCTTGACTATCATAAGTTTTACATATTTGTTGATTGGATTCAACAGATATTTGAGGGCTTACTATTAAGGTGCTTCAGGCATTGTGTCCAGCTGTAGCAATGTAAAGATGAATGGCCCCTGATCTCAAGAAAACAGTTTGAAAGAGGAGAAAGATTTGCAAACATATTAAGGGACAGCTATTGAACACTTGTTAGGTTTAAAGCTGTCTTATAGCACTTTACGGTATTATCTCAGTCTTTAAAACTACGATAAAATGATCCCTGTTTTTTGGATGAAGAAAGCATGGCTCGGAGATTAAGTAATTTGTTCAATTTTGCACAGTAAATAACGGTGTTGATATGTGGATCTAGCTCTGACTCCAAAGCCTGCACAATTAATTACCATGTTAATAATATCTCCTGGAATACATGCAGTAAGGTTGATGAGAAAAATTCATTATTTCTGCTTTGGAGTTGAGGGAAGGCTACCACATGAAATGCTTGAGAAGAATGTTGAAGGATAAGAGGAAGACCAGATGAATGGGAAGTTAAGGAAGGAGCAGAGCACATTTTGAATAGAAGGAACAGGATAAGTAAATCACAGAAGTATTAAACAGATGGAGTGTTGGGGTCGGATAAGTAATTCTATATGGTTGAAGCATGGGGTATATATGAGAGAGTGGAAGGTGAGTTAAGAGAATAGGCAAGTGAGGGTCATTAGAGGTGTAGAAAATTCATCTTAAAAATCATTTTGACAACACCATATGGACAGATTGGGGTTAGATAAGGAGAAATTTTGAAATTAGTATGGTAAGTATAAGGAGAGCCAAATGAAGGGAGTAGTGATGAGGATAAAGAAGAAAATGTAAAACAATTAATTACAAGATTTTCCACTCATATCCAATTGTTTTATCCTAATGTCTCAAGGAATTTTCCCCTTTCATATTTCCCAGTTTTCAGCTGTAATGGTGATGTGTATAGGGTGTTGTTGTTGTTGTTTTTTAAGATTTATATAATGGGTGGGGGATAGAGAGAGACAAACTCAAGCCAACTCCCCGCTGAGTGCAGAGTCTGACACAGGGCTCAGTCTCATGACCCATAATATCATGACCTGAGCCAAAATCAAGAGTTGGACGCTCAACTGACTGAGTCACCCAGGTGCCCCTGGTAGGGTGTTCTTTTTTATTTTTAAAAAATATTTTCTTTATTTGACAGAGAGAGACAGTGAGAGAGGGAACACAAGCAGGGGGAATGGGAGAGAGAGAAGCAGGCTTCCTGCTGAGCAGGGAGCCCGACATGGGCCTTGATCCCAGGACCCCGGGATCATGACCTGAGCTGAAGGTAGACGCTTAACAACTGAGCCACCCAGGTGCCCCAAGTAGGGTGTTCTTAAATAGTACCTCCATTTTTCACTTTGATTCTTGAGGACAAGGGGTTAGCAAACTATGGCCCATGCTTGAAGGAATCTGACCTTCTGCCTATTTGTGTAAATAGTTTTTCTGGAACACAGTCTCATTCATTCATTTTATGTGTTGTTTATGGCTGCTGTCACACAAAAAGGTAGTTGAGTAGTTTTAACAGAGATCATATGGTTCACAAGGTTTAAAATGGTTACTCCCTGGTCCTTTACAGAAAAACTCCCTATTTCAGAGCATCAGATTGAAGATATTTTGTTATCTAATAACTAAAATGAATGTGATGAATGAATAAAATGATGAATATTGTATCATATATTGGTCATGGTTAGTTAGGTGACATTAACTACATTTGTCATTCAGAATCTACATTACTTCCTTAATGTATTTGGAAATTATATTAGTTAACCTTTCCCAAATTGCAAGGTTTCTTAGGTAACGGGATTTTAAATGTAAGGATGTTTATGAAAATAAAGAATGGAAAACTCAACTCTGCAGTCAAGTCTCATAGGAAAAATAGGACATGTTGTTAGCCGTCCCAACAGGGACCAAAAAATAGTTTAAAGCTGCAAGATTATTTAAAATTACATCATAGCTCTGGCAACCAAATTATTTTGTCAGTCTGGCAGCAGCATGTATCAGCTGATCCCTATTCTAGTGTTTTGACAACCTATGTACAGAACTGGCATTTTCAGACTACTCGAGCTTACAAAATTGGTGTAGCCCATCTCCATCGTATAGGCTGTTCCTATTGGGAACAGTTTTCATCCTAATTCCTTTTTTCCCCCCTGAATGTTCTTTTTTTATGGCATCCTATTTTTGTTTCATGAATGTTGTTATCTTTTCATCTCTCTGAGGATGTTAATACATTTTTTAAAGTTCTCCTTGTTTTTCTTTGGCATCACTTCCTGATAGAAGTTTTTCATATTGCCTGCTAGTATTTTATCATGTTTAAGGATGGGAGACTAAGAATCAGGCTGGGAGCTCTGAGTGTGCGTGTAGGAAGGAGAAGCTTGTTAACAGAGAACCTCACTATAGGGTTATCTGTTGCATAACCTTTTATGAAGTTGGGGTACTTCATAAAAAGACTTATCCTATCTACTGCCTGGTTAGTTGTCTTAACTACAGTGAGCTACAGCCAGTGGGAAAGGAGGATGGGAGTTTTGTCATTCAGTTTGAATATGTTCTTTTAATTCTCCTGTTTTTGATATTATTGTCCATCCTTACACTGTGCCTGGCATCTCCCATTCCAGAGATGCTCTACTTTACCGTCTCTAGAGGAAAAAACCCCTGAGCCTTCTGGTGTGAAGTAGGGGATTTTTAGGAATCAAACTGCTTGGTAGATAGCTTTCATCCTGCTTATGTATCTTAACTTTACGCCCTACTTCCAGGATTACCTGGTGCCTTTCTTGAAGACGCTACAGTGTAAACCATCTTGGTTCTAGGCTTTTCTCTATTACCAACATAGGAGTCAACTTTCTTGAATGTGCTGTCAATTAGCATTGGTCTGTGTGCTTTGTAGCTTACTGAAGTTACTTGCTTGTTATCTCTACTTCTGTTTTTCCTTAACCTTTACTATAGTTACTTTTTTGATTTTAAAAATTTCTTTGCTAGAGTTTATTATTTTTTTTTTTTAAGGTTTATTTATTTATTTGACAGAGAGAGACACAGCAAGAGAGGGAACACAAGCAAGGGGAGTGGGAGAGGGAGAAGCAGGCTTCCCGCTGAGCAGGGAGCCCGATGGCAGGGCTCAATCCCAGGACCCTGAGATCATGACCTAAGCCGAAGGCAGATGCTTTAACCAACTGAGCCACCCAGACACCCTGAGTTTTGTAGTTTTCATCTCCTTGGTTAAGTTTATTCCTAAGTATTTTATTTTTGGTGCTATTGTAAGTGGGATTGTTTTATTTTTTTCTGGCCTTATCACTCTGGCTAGGACTTATAGTATTATGTTCAGTAGAAGCGGTGGGAGTTGGCATTGTCTTATTTCTAGTATTAGAGGACAAGCTTTTAATTTTTCACCACTGAGTGAAAGTTGTGGGCTTTTCATGTATATCCTTCATTTTGTAAGGTAAATTTCTTCTATTTCTAGTTTGGCAGATTTTATCATTAAAGACTCTTGAATTTTGTCAAATGCTTTTTTTTTTTTTTTTACATCAGTTGTGATGATCATGTGATTTTTTAGCCTTCTTTTAATTATAACACTGATTTTTATATGTTGATCCATCCTTGCAACCCAGTGATGAATCCCACTTGGTCATAGTATAGTAAGCCTTTTAATGTGCTGTTGAATTTGGTTTGCTAGTATGAAAAACTGAACATTTTGAATGTTCTGGAAATCAGATTCTTCTCCCACTTCATGGTTTCTTTTCTTCTTTCTCTCTTTTTTATAAGGTTTACTTCTTTATCTTAGAGCATGTGCATGCAGGGGGAAGGGCAGAGGGAGAGGGAGAGGGAGAGAGAATCCTCAGACAGACTCTGCTGAGCATGAGCCAGGATTGCAGGGCTCAATCCCAGGACCCTGAGATCATGACCCTGAGCCCAAAATAAGAGTCCAGCGCTTAACCGACTGAACCACCCATGTGCCCCCCACTTCATGGTTTCTTATTGCTGCTCATTGTGGTTGTTTGCTTATTTGGTGACATTTCCAAACTAATTTTGTATAGTCTGTATTCTTTGTTATTATGGCCACTAAAGTCTGTGTTCTGGGGGCGCCTGGGTGGCTCAGTTGGTTAGGCGACTGCCTTCGGCTCAGGTCATGATCCTGGAGTCCCGGGATCGAGTCCCACATCGGGCTCCCTGCTCAGCGGGGAGTCTGCTTCTCCCTCTGACCCGATTCCCTCTCATGCTCTCTGTCTCTCATTCTCTCTCTCAAATAAATAAATAAAATCTTAAAAAAAAAAAATTAAAAATAAAAATAAAGTCTGTGTTCTGTTAGATTAGTGGTCAGCTAGTGATTTGACAGATATCCTTAAAAACTTGGAACCAAAAAACCCCCCAAACACTACCATGTTTGCAGATTGGCTGTGTTTGGACACTCCTGTGCTTATCCAGGCAGTTTAAAACTGTCTTAGCCTTTACTTCCTGTTTGCATGGATCCTGAAGGTCAGAGTTAAGAGCCAGGATCTTCTGACCCTTCTGAGCATGCATCCACCCCTGGGCCTGTGCAAGGACTTCTATATTTAACATACCCAAGAGTTTTTGAAAGCCCTCATTCCCCCAAATGTCTTGTTCGCTAGTCTCTTCCTTCCCAGTCTTTTCAGTATATCTATTGTGTGCCCCACCTATTATCCTTTGCCCCAGGTGGCAGTGGTTAATACATTTGCTTTTAAATTCTTTTGACAAACACTGCCTGGGAAGCTATCTCAGCCCGAAGGAAGCTCCCAGGCAGGGAGAACAAAGGCAAGAGAAGTTCTTGAGCCAGTCCTTCATGTAACTTCTAGACAGATCAAAACATACAACCACAGTTCTTTTGTAGGGGTCCAACTTAATTTTTTTACATATGGTTGTGCAGTTGTCCCAGCACCGTTTGTTGAAGAGATGGCAATGAGTTTTTAGATATGACACCAAAAGCACAATCTGTGAAAGACAAAACTTAGAAATTGGACTTTATTAAAATGCACTATGTGATACTGTGATTTTATAATAAAAAATGTATATCTGGTTTTTAATCCTGTTCCTGACACAGAGCTCCTAAAACTCTTGGAATTTCCTAAGTGATGAGAGTGATAAAGGTGTCTTTTGTTGTGTTAATGAGGTGACTTTTAGAAGATTTTTTTTTTTTTTTTTAAGATTTTATGTATTTATTTGACAGAGACCGCGAGAGAGGGAACACAAACGGAGAGAGGGAGAGGGAGAAGTAGGCTTCCTGCTGAGCAGACGCTTCATGACTGAGCCACCCAGGCGCCCCTAGAAGATGTCTTAAGGATAGAAGCGGGTTGCCATTGGAGCTAACCATGTGATTAGAGATTGGAACTTTCAGTCCCACCCCCACAATGAGGAGAAGGCTGAAGATCTGAGTTCAGTTGATGATCAGTGATTTAATCAGCCACACCTGTGTAACAGAGCCTCCGTAAAAATCTGAAAGGACGGGGTTCAGAGAGCTTCCAGGTTGGTGAATACAGGAAGATTTGGGGAGAGTGGTGCACTGGCTGAGGACCTGGAAGCTTCACACCTTTTCCCCATACCTTCCCCTATGCATCTCCTTCATCTGGCTGTTAGTGATACCCTTTTATAATAAACTGGTAACCTAGGAATCAGTGAACCACTCTTAACAAATTAATCAGACCCAAGGTGGTAATCATTAGAACCTCCAATCTGTAGCTGGTTAGTCAGCACAAGGCATCCTGGACTTGGTTGGGACTAGCATCTGAAGTGGGGTGGGGGAGCTTGTAGGACTGATCACTTAACCTGTGGGATCTGATGCTATCTCTGGGTGGATACTGTTAGAATTAAGTTGTAGGACACCTGGCTGGTGTCGGAGAATTGCTCGTTGGTGTGAGGAAACCACCCCCATCCCCCACGTACATCCACATTTTGGAACCTTTACACTGTTAAGAGAATGAAAGGAGAAGCCATAGGCTGTGAGAAAATATTTGCGAAACACAAATCTGGTAAAGGACTTGTTTCTAAAATATATAAAGAACTCTTAAAATGTAATAATGTGAAAACAAGTAAAAAGTGAGCAAAGGATCTGAAGAGATAGCCTACCAAACAACATACATAGATTCCAAATAAGCATATGAAAAGATGTTCAACATCATGTCATGGGAATTGCAAATTAAACCATCAGTGAAATGTCACGGCACATCTGTTAGATTGGCAAAATTTTGAAAAGCTAATAATACCATATGCTGGTGAAGATAGAGAACAATAGGAATTCTTTTTTTAAAAAAAACATTTATTTATTAGAGTGAGAGCGAGCATGAGCTGGTGGAAAGGGGAGCAGAGGGAGAGGCAGAAGCAGACTCCCCATTAAGCAGGAAGTCCGACCTGGGGCTCATTTCCAGGACCCCGAGATCACTACCTGAGTTTAGGTACACTTAATTGACTGAGCCACCTAGCTGCCTAGGAATTCTCCTTCAATCCTAGTAGGAATGCAAAATAGTACCACTATTTTGGAATACCATTTGGCAGTTTCTTACAGGGTTAAAACATAGGCTTACCATTATCCAGCAGTTGTATACCTATTTACTCAATTGAATTGAAAACTTAAGTTAATAACCTGTATGTGAATATTTATAGCAGCTTTTTTCATAATTGCCCCAAACTGGAAGCAAGCAAGATGTCCTTTAATAGGGGAATGGATGAACTGTGGTACAAACACACAATGGAATATTATTCAGCAATTTAAAAAAAAAGTTGTCAAGCCATGAAAAGGTATGGAGGAACCTTTGGTAATATTGCTAAGTAGAAGAAGGCAATCTGAAAAAGCCACAAATTGTATGATTCCACCTACCTGATGTTCTGGAAGAGGCAAAACTTTTTAAGATGTTATTTTTAAGTAATCTCTACACCTAGTGTGGGGCTCAAATTTACAACCCTGAGATCAAGAGTCTCTATCGACTGCTCGAGCATGCTCTACGGACTGAGCCAGCCAGGCACCCCTGGACTTATTTACTTACTTGCTTTATTTATTTTTATTTTTAAAAATTTTATTAATTTTTTTAAAGATTTTATTTTTAAGTAATCTTTATACCCAATGTGGGCTCAAACTCACAACCCCAAGATCGAGAGTCACATACTCCACTGACTGAGCAGCCAGGTGCCCCTGGGACTTTTTATTTAAATTGAAGTATAGTTAACAATGTTACATTATTTGCAGGTATACATCATAGTGATTTGACAGCTCTATATGTTATAATACATGCCACAAGTGTAGGTGCCATCTGTCACCATACATCACTATTACAACACCATTGATGTGTTCCCTATGCTGTACCTTTCATCCCTGTGACTTACTCATTTCATAAGTGAAAGTCTGTACTTCCCACTTTCTTTGCCCATTTTGCCTGTCTGCTTACCCCCTCCCCTCTGGCAACCACCGGTTTGTTCTCTGTATTTATGGGTCTGCCTCTGCTTTTTTTGTTTGTTCCTTTGTTTTGTGTTTTATATTCCACATATAAGTGAAAGCATATGGTATTTGTCTTTCTCTGACTTATTTCACTTAGCATAATACCCTCTAGGACCATCCATGCTCTTACAAATGGCAAGATCCTATTTTTTTTTTTATGGCTAATACTCCATTATATATATATATATACCACATTTTTATCCATTCATCTACTGATGGGCATTTAGGTTGCTTCCATATTTTATCTGTTGTAAATAATGCTGCAGTAAAAATAAGGTGCACGTGTATTTTCGAATTAATGTATTCAGTTTTCTTGGATAAATACCCAGTGGTGGAATTACTGGATCATATGGTATTTCTATTTTTAATTTTTTTAGGAACCTCCATACTGTTTTCCACAGTGGCTGTACCAATTTACATTCTTACTAACAGTGCACAAGGGTCCCTTTTCTCAACATTCTTGCCAATACTTGTTATTTCTTGTATTTTTGATACTAGGTATTGTGACAGGTGAAATTGTGGACTTAAAAAAAAAACTTCCAGAATATTCCAGGCACTGATTAACAAGGTAGAGAAGGTGCCTACTTTTGTGGACTTTAGAGTCAATAAACCAGAAAATTTTCAGTGATGTCATAGAAAGTGATAGGATGGCTACTTTAGATTGGATAAGTCCAGACCTTTCTGACGAGGTGATATTTAACTTGAAGCCTGAATACAAGATGTTAGCTTTTTTTTTTTTTTAAAGATTTATTTATTTATTTGAGAGAGAGATCAAGGGAGAGAGCATGTGTACATGAGCTGGAGGATGGGCAGAGGGAGAATCCTCAAGCAGACTCCCCCCGAGCCATGTGGGGCTTGATCCCAGGACCCCAAGATCATTACCTGAGCAGAAATCAAGAGCAGAATGTTTAACCAACTGAGCCACTCGGGTGCCTCTATTTAAAGATAGAGGAAAAAGCAGAGGGAGCAGTTCGGTACAAAGGCTGGAATGACCTAGTGTGTTTGAGAATTAGAAAGAAAGCTAGATGTTTAATGGGTAAGGGGGAGAATGATATGAGGTAAGGTCAGAGAGTCAGTCATGGGTGGAATGGAGTCAGGCATCTGTAAGCCAGGGGAAGGAGTTTGGATTCTCTTTTAACTGAGATAAGAGGTTACTGAGTGTTTAAGCAGGGTAGAATATGATCTAACTTTTTTTTAAGATTTATTTGCGAGCGAAAATACGAGCAGGGGAGAGGGGTAGAGGAAGAGGGAGAAGCTAGACACCAGGTAGAAACAGGGAGACCTGTTCATACTTGGAGTACCTTAGGAGGGAGGCATAATCCATGAAAAAAAAGTCAGGCTGTCAGTGGCCACTATGAACAGATTGATGGTAGAGTTGGTGAGAAATGGTTGGATTCTGGATATATTTTGCAAATAGAGACTGTTGAATTGCTGGCAAGTTAGGAAGGGAAATAAAAAACAAAGGCAGGATGACTCCAGGTTTTTAGCCTGAGCATCTGAAAGGATGGAGTTGTTATCAGGAGTTCACTTTGATGTGTGAAGTTTGGGGGGGTTGGGGGGGGTCTTTTAGATACCCAAGGGAACTTGTTTGGAGTTTAGGAATGACATCTGGGATAGAAATATAAAGTTGGGACTCACTGGTATATAGCTGACATTTAAAGCCATAACACTGGATGATATCCTTGAGGAAGTGAGTATAGAGAAGTAAGAGGGAACCAAGAACTGAGCCCTAGGGCACTCCAACATTAAGAGAGGGGAGAAAACAGGAGGGATTGTCAAAGGAGCCTAAGAACAATCAGTGAGGTAGGACGTAAACCTAGAGAATGTGTCTTGGGAGCTCCAGGGAAGAATGTAAACCATGGAAGAAGGAATGATAAGCAATGTCATTTTGTTGATAGGTTAGGCAGGATGAATACTAGAATTGAAAATTTTATTTAGCAATGCTAAGGCCACTATTATTGTGTGGTCTTCAGTGAGACATGGAAATAGCCTGGTTAGCGCTATACATGTTTTTTATATGGGATCTTTTGATGTTTACAGTGTCTCCTTTTCCATGCTCAGATTTGCCGTCCTGTTGGTGTGGTATGTCTGGCAGTGGATCACAGCTTGGTTCAATGGGTAGCCTGACCATGAAATCACAACTTCAGATCACTGGTAAGTCTTAAAAAGATCTACTGCTATACTTTTTTCCCCCAAGATAAAAATAATCTTAAGAAAATCTTCAGTGGCTCTTTTATATCAGGTGTTGAATTAGTATTTGCTTAATGAATGAATGAACAGAATGTTCAGTTGTATAAAAATTATGCTTTTGTTTTGGGATATTCTTGGGTATTTTGCAGGTTTTGTTTTTTCTCTCCTATTAAATATTGGTGTCTGGGCAGTTGCTATTGTTTTTTGTTTTGTATTGACAGCATTGAGAGGTAATTCACATACCACACAGTTTACTCATATAGAGGGTTGCTGATCCTTAGTATGTTCACAGTGTTGAATAACTGCCACCACAGTCAATTTTAGAAACCTCTACCCATTCCTGGAGGACTTCCCGTGTCTCCTAGCCACCCTCAGCCCTAGGCAACCACTAATCTACTTCCTGTCTGTAGATTTGTCTATTCTGGATCTCTCATATAAATGGAATCATAAAATGTATGGCTTTTTGTTTCTTTTCCACTTAGCATGTTTTCAAGGTTCATCTGTATTGTAGCATGCATTAGTATTTCATTTCTTTTTATTGCCAAGTAATATTGCAAGTATGAACATACTACATTTTATTTATCCATTTATCAGTTGATATATGTTTGGGTTGTTTCTACTCTTTAGCTATTATGAATAATGCTATGAACATTTGTGTACAAGTTTTTGTGAAGGTTTGTCATTTCAGTTCTCTTGAGTATATACCTAGGAGTAGAGTCACTGGGTCATATAGTATGTATGTTTCACTTTGTGAGGAATAATTCCAAATTATTTTTCAAAGCATCTGCACCATTTGTATTCCCATCAGCCATGTATGAGGGTTCCAATTTCTCCACATCCTTATCAATGCTTGTTACCTGTCTTTTTGATTATAGACATCCTGGTGGGTATGAAGTGGTATGTTACTGTGGGTTTGATTTGCATTTCTCTGGTGGTTATTGATGTTGAACATCTTTTCATGAGCTTATTGGCCATTTGTGTATCTTTTTTGGAGAAATGTCTATTTAAATCCTTTGGTTGCTATTATTTTTTAATATATCTGTCTTTCTCTAACCATACTAACCAAGTGTATCACTTTCACATTAGTATTCCTAATGTTCTAATATGCCATTTGTTATGGAATGTAACAATTCCTGCTCAAAAACCTTTGGTGCTTCTATTTGGCTATAGTATAGAATTTCTGTAGCCTGCGCTAAGAGCTTTAACAGTCTGGCTCCATATGGTCTCTTTGTAGGTATTTATAGATAAATTATTTGGTGAGTCACCGGACTTTTTTCAGACATGCATGTATCTGTATCACACAGTGAAACCTTAGTCTTTATCCTTTTAATGGCATTTATTTCTTACAGGACAATTATTCTCTGTATAGTATTTCAGCTTTTTAAAAATTTTTATTTATTTATTTTAGAGAGAGAGCTCATGAGCGAGTGAGGGGTGTGGTGAGCAGAGGGGAAAGAATCTCAAGCAGACTCCAACACAGGGCTCGATCCCAGGACACTGAGTTCATGACCCAAGCTGAAACCAAGAGTTGGATGGTCAACTGACTAAGCCACCCAGCCACCCCACTATTTTAGCTTTTATTACACCTGTCTTTATTTTTTAATTAACATTTTATTTATTTATTTGAGAGAGAGAGAGCACGAGCAGGGTAAGGGGCAGCGGGAGAAGCAGACTCCCTGTAGAGCAGGGAGCCTGATGGAGGGCTTGATCCTGGGACTCTGGGATCATGACCTGAGCTGAAGGTGGATGTTTAACCAACTGAGCCATCTAGGAGCCCCTTTATTACACCTGTCTTATATCCACCTCTGGATTATGAATATTAGGCCACAAATCATATCCTTATTATTATCTTCCTCAAAACCTAAAAGTGATTGAATTATATAAAAATAGCACTTTTGTAAGGTGACAGTATCTTAGAACTTATTTTGGGGGATTCCTTCACTAGTCTCTTTCCTTAGCACTGTCTGATTCTCAGTGAAAGATACTAATATTTCTTTGTTAAGCAAGATTCTGATTGTTTTCCCCTGCTCCCCATCCTGAAGCTAGCCTGAGTAGCTGATTTAAATTGAGCCAGCTTCTTAATTACTTTTCTTTTTTTGGGCAGATTAATGTTGAAACCTTGGATTGGAATGATCTTTAAAAAAAAATCTTTACCTTTTCAGGTTACATAAATAATACACATGTTTTTTATTTTTAAAAACTCGGTAAAATAGGGCACCTGGGTGGCTCAGTTGGTTAAGCGACTGCCTTCGGCTCAGGTCATGATCCTGGAGTCCCTGGATCGAGTCCCGCATCGGGCTCCCTGCTCGGCAGGGAGCCTGCTTCTCCCTCTGACCCTCCCCCCTCTCATGTGCTCTCTCTCTCTCATTCTGTCTGTCTCAAATAAATAAATAAAATCTTTAAAAAAAAAAAAAAAAAACTCGGTAAAATAATAGGGGTCTTATTTATCATCTTAGTCCTTAGAGATGATACTGTTATTCCTTTAGGTTTCAGTTATATTCCTTTTGACTTTTTTCTTTGCATACTGTTTATCATATTTGCTATCATCATTATTATAGTAGGAAGAACATTTAATAAATGCCTGAATGCACCTCAAGAAGACAAAATTCTTGCCATTTATAAGATTTTAATCTTGGTTCTACATTTTCTGAGAATGCACAAATACAAGGCAAAAACAATTTAATAAAAACAAACATGAAGAGGGCGCCTAGGTGGCTCAGTCGTTAAGCGTCTGCCTTCGGCTCAGGTCATGATCCCAGGGTCCTGGGATCGAGCCCCACATCGAGCTCCCTGCTCCATGGGAAGCCTGCTTCCCCCTCTTGCACTCCCCCTGCTTGTGTTCCCTCTCTCTCTGTGTCTCTCTCTGTCAAGTAAATAAATAAAATCTTAAAAAAAAAAACATGAAGAATGGATAAAAATTATATATTTGGCAAATATATCATTAGATATGAGACAAATAGAGAGCATAAGATTATAAAGAGTAATGTGCCAAGTTGAATAAATCAACTGTTCTTCATAGGTCATTGTTTAGTTCTTTGCTTTTGATGCTAGAAACCTCAGAACTAAGTTTTTTGCACAAATCCCTTTAATGACATTGTATTTTTTTCTGTTAATGGATCAGTTATAGTATTGTTGTTTTCTTTTTTTTTTTTTTTTGTAAGCTGCCTCAACATTTTTCTAGAATCAAGGAGGGCATAAATATTCAAGTGTAAAAAATAAATGCCATGGCATATGGTAATGGCAAGAAGAGACAACAACTTTGGTCAGGAAAGAGAGATACCAGTATTTGACCAGAGTTGCTGTGAAAGGAGGCGGTGCTTAAAGCATCTTGCTATTTAAATGTAGGAAGTTATTTTTAAAAAATGTAGGGGAGTAGAAGGAATCTTTTTAGGAGAGAATATGAGCAAGAGGCACGAAGCAGGGGACGCTTGGGTGGCTCAGTCGTTAAGCGTGTGCCTTCGGCTCGGGTCATGATCCCGGGGTCCTGGGATCGAGCTCCGCATCGGGCTCCCTGCTCCATGGGAAGCCTGCTTCTCCCTCTCCCACTCCCCCTGCTTGTGTTCCCTCTCTCGCTGTGTCTCTGTCAAATAAATAAATGAAATCTTTATTTAAAAAAAAAAAAGAGGCACGAAGCAGGGAAATGCACAAGACTTTGCCAGTGCCCCTAAAAGCCACTGCTGCAGAGTGGGGAGCCATGAAAATTTTATGCGAGTGGGCCATCTCCTTCAGATATGTGTCAGGGCTACAAAAAAAATCATTGCTGGAAGAGATGGGAAGTAATCAGGGCTTTTAACAAACAGTAATCAATTGTATTTGTGTTTTAGAAAGTTGGTGTGAAAGATTGATAGGAGAATTGAGTGTCAAAGTTAAAATCCTACTCTGCTTCTGCTCTAGTTTCTTGTCTTTTTTTTTTTTATTTAAAGATTTTATTTATTTGTCAGAGAGAGCACCATCAGGGGGAGCGGCAGGCAGAGGGAGAAGCAGGCTCCTCATTGAGGAAGGGAGCCCAATGCGGGGCTCGATCCCAAGACCCTGAGATCATGACCTGAGCCAAAGACAGATGCTTAACCGACTGAGCCACCCAGGCACCCCAAATTTAAAAGAATATTGTCAGAATGAATGGCAAGAATGGTAGTATTTGTGAAAGATCATCGGTGTTTATGTAAAAATTTAATTTATGGGTAGAATGGAAGTGTTAACATTGTTATGAGGAGGATAACTGGTGGATCACATATTTAAAATTTTCTTTACCTCTTTGTCCTTTATCCTTCACATCCCTGTCCGTCATCAGAATCTGCTGATTTTGACAATTGGAGTTTTTGGGTCCTCTTTTTCTCTAATTGAATGGCCTGGTCCCTTACCTTGGACATAAGTCTGTTTTCTTATGTCCTTCCCTGTCTTTAGCCATTTCCTGTTTGATTATGTTTTACACATAACCTCAGCTATTATTCTGAACTCATCTGTGTTTTTTATTTCATGCTTGCTGTGTGCTAGCATTATACTATGTGGCAAAATAAGTAACTTTGGTATTTCCTAGAACTTTCTTTGCCTCAATCTTTACTTAGAACTGATCATTTGAAGAGGAGAAACCATCTTGATTTTATTACTAATTGAAATTAAATAATATTGTACTTTCCCAAATCTACTAGAAGACTGTAATCTCTGGATACTAGGAACGCCCTTTTTACTTAAATTTAAAGTTCAGAGTTTATATAAAATTCTATCTAGCCAACACATAGTTCTGCCACAGAGGCCTCTTGTGGCCTGTCGTAACTCTGACCACAAAGCTAGCCCTTGCTTAACTGGTTTTATTTCTTATCAGTTCATACTGCTAATTTACCGGGTCTCAGCACCCTTACTTGTTTTACCTTGTTCACTGTAGCCTCCCAGTTCTCAAAATAGGATGGGATAAGCTAAGGATATTCACTTTAATTTCTTTATATTTAAATTGTTAGGGTGCCTGGGTGGCGCAGTTGATTAAGTGTCCGACTCTTGGTTTCGGCTCAGGTCATGATCTCGAGCCTTGTATTGGGCTCCATGCTCAGTGGGGAGTCTGCTTGGGACTCTCTGTCCCTCTCTTTCTACCCACCCCCCAAATAAATAAATAAATCTTTAAAAAAAATTAAATTGTCTAGGTTTTTGTACTAGAGAGTTAGGATGAGGAACCAAAGTCAGGTCAAAGCATTGACCTTCAGAAAGGATCAGAACATTAAATTTTAAAAGTTTTTTATTTGAGTAATCTCTACATCCCATTTGGGGCTCGAACTCACAACCCCGAGATCAAGAGTCACATGCTCTTCTGATTGAGCCAGCCAGGCGCCCCAGAAGAACATTAATATATGCCATGACACTATATACAATACAATACACACTGTATGTGTATATGTAACAATAAAGCAGGGAAACTTGTTTTTTACCATTACTAATCATTTGGTTCAACAAATAGATTAAATGTCTCTCATGTTTAAATTACTAAGCGCTGTAGGAATTAAAAGACTGTCTACATCCTTGTCATGACAGGGATTACAGGGTGATTTAAACTAAAAACCAGTAAATTTACTAAAAGCTAAGACAGAATGAAAAGCTGTAGGAACCATATGTAAATATGAAAATGCAGTGGAAACGTAGAGGCGGGAGCAATTTAACTTCTTAGGTTTAAAGAAGCATTGAATCAAAAGAGAAGGGGTCGCTGGTTTCTCAAGAAATAGGATTTTACTAGTTAGAAAAGGAAGAAGGATCATTGTGAGTGGATCTTCCAGAGTAGCACATGAAAATGCATGGCCCTTGTGAGGGACAGCAAACAGCTAAGGGTGGTTAGAATCCCAGGGGGCTGGGTGGGATTTGGTATAGGAGGAGGCTGAAAAGGTACATAACAATGTAAAATACCCCAGAGTTTAAATTTCATTTTGCAGGCATTAGAGAAGTATTTGAAAAGTACTTACATGATCACATCTGTTTTAGGAAGATAATTCTAGAAGTTGTGAGAGTTTGCAGATGTGAGGTTAAAAACGAAAAATTACTAGAGACCTTTGCAGTAGCCCATGTAACATGATACTGACATTTTTTGGTTCCCTGTTGTGGGTTTACTGTTTTTATTCTTCTAATTTACTATAGGAATTTAAATTACAGGCAGTAGTAGGTGATCTATTTTCTAATATTAGGACTATAACAAAAGTTTTATGCATTCTAAACTGAGATTTGAGCACTTAATATCTCTTGTTCAGGCTTTACAAGTGACCCTTGGGCAAACTTTTAAGTTCTTTTGAGTTTGTCTTTTTATGTGTAAAAATTAAGATGATAGTCTATCTCACAGAATAGTCTTGAGTATTGAAATGACAATGTTTACATCTAGACACATAGCAAACACTAATAGTTGGTGTTAGTTTCCTTTACCCTTTTTATTTTCCCATTTAAAGTTTCTTAAAATGGTTCTAGTGGGGTTGGATGGGATTATGTGGCAAAATAACCTTCAAAAGTTTGAATCCTTTTTTCCCCCCAAGATTTTATTTATTTATTTGATAGAGAGTGAGCGCATGCACACACACAAGCAGGGGGAGCTGCAGGCAGAGGAAGAGGGAGAAGCAGGCTCCCCGCCCAGCAGAGAGCCTGATGTGGGGTGGGGCTCAGTCCCAAAACTCTGGGATCATGACCTGAGCCTCCGAGCCCAAGGCAGACGCTTAACTGACTGAGCCACCCAGGCGCCTCAAAAGTTTGAATCCAAGAAAATCCCTGAGGGCAGATCATTTCCTTCCTGTCGGCCTACATTGCTTTGTTCTAGGTTTAATCAGTTTCAGAGGATCATAGGAGTCCCTGAAATACAATGGTGGGCTTTGAATAATTGTTTAGGCTCTTCACCTTTTCTCACACCAGAAATGTATTAAAAATAAGGGGTTTATATTTTTTCTGTGGCAATCTGTGATTGAATTTTGTTCTGTATTAAGTATTAGAGGTTTGTAGTACATATTAATCAGAGATAGGTCTGGTCCCCACTTGAATATTTTCCATTCTGAAAAAGACTTCTTAGTGTTTATATTTAGATGTCTCACATATCTCAAATTTTATACATTCAGTATAATACTCTTGATTTCTTCTTGCCCATGCCACCCCCTCAAACTTGTTTCCCAGATCTTTTCCATCTTATTAAATGATACTGTCTTCCATCCACTTATTCATGCTGGAAACCTGAGAGTTATCCTTGCTTCTTTTCCCAACTTGCTCATGTAATCTAATCCTGTTGGTTCTCCTTAGAAAAGATTTATTCCTCCCCATATCCATGTTCACCATCCTCGTCCAAACCACTGTCATCTCTTGATTAGATGACTCTAGTAGTCTCTTAACTCCTACTTTTGTTTCCCTTTCATTTTTCCCACAGCAATAGAATGATCTTTGAGTATTAGTCTGATCATCACTGTATTCTCAGTGCCCCAGATAATACCTGATATATGTAGTAGGCACTCAGTAAATTTGTTGAATGGCACTCTTTTACTTAAAATTCCTCAGGGCTCCTTATTGCCTACTTCAGTAATATGTTTTGCAGCTCTTTTTCTTTCTTTGACAGATACTTTTTTTGGTACTGCATATTGATTTCAAATCTGTGGTTGAACTTTATTATACCAAGTATTCCAAAATAATGATGAAACTCTGATTTATAGAATGTGCATACATTGTTGGAGTACTAACCTTGTAGCTGGCTTGCATGCTACCAAAAAAAGGCATATAAGTGCCAAAGGACAGAAGTATGTGGTACTTGTGAAGTCAAGAGATTCATGGCTGCTACCTGGGACTGGACTTCTGGGATGCCCAGACTGTCTGTGCTTTGAACTATGTATTGAGCTTCTTGGGTAGC
>NC_138378.1:21737475-21766947 GCF_054177405.1 Leptonychotes weddellii | reverse complement strand
CATTTGTGGAAACCATGAGGTGCTCTGCTAGATTCAGATCTACTTATTACACTGTCCAAGGGGCTTGGACAAGGTTATTTTTTGGCAAAACTGACTAATTCAAGGGTGAAGATGATGGAGTCAGTATCTTTTTTTTTTTTTTTTTTTTTTGACAGAGAGAGAGATAGCGAGAGCAGGAACACAAGCAGGGGGAGTGGGAGAGGGAGAAGCAGGCTTCCCGCCGAGCAGGGAGCCCGATGTGGGACTCGATTCCGGGACTCCGGGATCATGACCTGAGCCGAAGGCAGACGCTTAATGACTGAGCCACCCAGGCGCCCTGGAGTCAGTATCTTAAGATGCACTTCGTAGGGAGCTCTTACTAATATGAGATATATGAGATGCTAAAAAATAATCCTGGTTTGTAACTCTCTTCCTCTGGTGGCTTTCCAGCATGCTTTTAGAATAAAATCCAAATTCCTTATCTGGGCTTACAAAGCTAAATGTGATCTCACCTCATTTACCATACTTCCCTGTTTGCTATAGTTTCCTCAGATATGCCAAGTTTTTTTTGCTTCTCTCTGGAATGCTCTTCCCACTTCTCTTCTCAATGGCTAACTCCCTGTCGTTTAGACGTTTGCTTAAAAGTGCTTCCTCAGAGGTCTTCCTTACTACCAAGTCATAATCTGCCATGTTAGCCTGTTTTTCAGCACATGGACTTTCTCTAACTAGGATATTATCTCCCTGGAGCCAGAACCTTTTCTATACTGTAAACTACTCTATTTATAGTTTAGAGCAATATCTGGTACATGGTAGGCATTCAAATATTTGTTGACCAGGTTTGTTGTACTTTTTAATTGACATTAGAGTTCTGAGACTATTGATACCAACATTGGGGGTATAGTAATAGTAATTTGGGTTCATGATAATGGGGGAAGTAATATGTTTATTTACTAGGTTGGAAGGAAATACAAAGGTCATGACTGAATAAAATTAGTAAATATTTTAGAGCAAAACTGCCTCTCTGAGTAAAAGTAATAATGTTCTGTGTAACCTTTATGAAATTAAATTGATTTGAAGGATGAACTAACATTTCAAATATTTAAATAGTTTCCCTTTTCTTTTGCCTAGTCATTTCAGCGAAACTTAAAGAAAATAAAAAGAATTGGTTTGGACCAAGTCCTTATGTGGAAGTCACAGTAGACGGACAGTCAAAGAAGACAGAAAAATGCAACAATACGAACAGTCCCAAATGGAAGCAACCCCTTACAGTGTAGGTTTGAAAGTATTTTCTGTAATGTATATTTAGTTTAGTAGGTGAATAGAAATGAAGCTTTAAAAATTTCTTTGCTCCTCCTCCTCTTTCATTTTTTCTTTCTCCCCTATTCCTAGGACTCCTTTCTTTAGTCCCCTTTTTGTTTCTCTTTAGATATTTATTTTTCCAATCTCTCCTTTACCTTCTCTAGTTTAGTTGGTGATGGTATCATTATTGCTACTGAACAGTATCTGGAGAGCCCATGGTCATGGGCCTAGAAAGATTCTTAGCAGCTCTTTCCTTAATTTAGAGCTATCAGTAGCTCACTTTAGTCTTATTTATTTATTTATTTAAGAGTGAGAGAGAACTCACATGGGCAGCGGGGAGGGACAGAGGGAGAGGGAGACAGAGACGCAGATTCCCTGCTGAGCAGGGAGCCTGAGACGAGGGGCTGGATCCCAGGACCCTGAGATCATGACCTGAACTGAAGGCAGACGCTTAGCTTAATCGGCTGAGCCATTCAGGTGTCCTGCTCACTTTATTTTTTAGTTTAGTTTTTAAAAATAGTTTTGTTTTTGTGTTTTTAATTACAGTGCCCATACGGAACCTACACAGGGGTTTTCTTCCTTTTTTTGAAAGAAATTATACATTTATTCTAGAACTCTGTTTTTATACTTTACCTAGTATGGTTATCTCTCTAGCTGTATACATACAGATCTAACATACCTTATATAGTTACATAATATTCCTTATTATTTATTTATTTATTTTACTAGTTTCCTGTTATCACTTGGTTTTTAATGTTGTGTTATCACACAGCATTGTATTATACATCCATGTTCCTGTGTCTGTATGTTGGTGTTTTTATCTGTGGAATGAATTCACAGAAATAGCAGATAGCTCAATTTTTAAAACTTAGTGACAGAGCCCCATGTGTTGGTATTGTACATTCACTGAAGAGAATTATAGATTAAGTTTAATGTTTTTACTAAAATGGAAGAAAACATGATTTACCAACAAATGGATTTCAAAATAATATAGCATATTTAGTTTGGAGACTAACTATATTAAAATGTAGTTCAAAATATCATTGGTTATTACCACATCAAATAACAAAAATTGTTTTTTATTAACTAACATTTGGAATTCTTGCATTTTTTCCCCTAGAGAAATAAACGAGTGACTAAAAAAAGTTTTGTTTTTAAATGGTGAGATAAGATATTTGAAACTATATGCTCTTCATACAATACATGCTTATGTGTATAGTATTTATTCCTAATAAATGACAAAACAAATTGGATATACCTAAATTGTTCTTTAACATGAATTTTGGATTCTAGGGCATCTTGATGTACTTTATGATGATTTTGAGCAAATGAGTGAAATTTAAGAAGTGTCATTCTAATGTTTCTCATCTGTATTTATTTCAACAATGTTTAGTCTTTGTTTTTAATTAATGATCTGTTAGAGATTGTCTCTAAATTTTAAATTATATGAGTAAAATTTTTTTAGAAAAGCAAATGAAATCTGTAAAAGTTCACAGCCTCCATAATGACTAGAGATATTCAGCAGAATAATTGAGTATTGACTGAATACTCATCTAGTTTCTTCCAGCTACTGACTGTGCTCACTAGATGTGCACTTTGAGGTTCTTAAGCTGATAATGATGTGAATTCCTTAGTGGTTTAAAAGTTAAGAAAAAAGAAACTCTCCTTGTAGCCACTTATGATAGTGCTCTTGTTGAGCCCAGATGTTGGGGGGAACACATAGCTCAAGTTTTGAATTTTTAAGTTGCAACAGATTGGTCTGCAATTTTAACATGGCTTCCATTGCAGGCATTCTCTCTAGAATTGAATTGAAATAATTTAGGTAAGACCATCTTTGACAGCATACTTTATCCTCTCTCAAATTGAAGTAAAAGTAATCATTTCTTTTATTCTATTCCCATTATGATTTACCAGACACCTAATGGAGAAGTGTTTTCTTGATCTGTATTATATGTTCTTCTGAACATAACATCTGAGAATTTTTTTTTTTTTTAAGATTTTATTTATTTGAGAGAGAGAGAATGAGTGAGAGAGAGAGCACATGAGAGAGGGGAGGGTCAGAGGGAGAAGCAGACTCCCTGCTGAGCAGGGAGCCCGATGTGGGACTCGATCCTGGGACTCCAGGATCATGACCTGAGCCGAAGGCAGTGGCTTAACCAACTGAGCCACCCAGGCGTCCCATAACATCTGAGAATTTTAAAGAGAAAGAATACATTCTCCTTCCCCATCTCCCAGAAGAGGCAGTGTTAAGATGAAAATTTTTTAGTTTGTTTAAACTGTTAAAATGGTGGTGGAGGGGCGCCTGGGTAGCTCAGTTGTTAAGCATCTGCCTTTGGCTCAGGTCATGGTCCCAGGGTCCTGGGATCGAGCCCCACATCAGGCTCCTTGCTCGGCAAGAAGCCTGCTTCTCCCTCTCCACTCCCCCTGCTTGTGTTCCCTTTCTCTCTGTGTCTCTCTCTGTCAAATAAATAAATAAAATCTTAAAATAAAATGGTGGTGGAAATATGATGATGAGGGGACTAGGCATAGGTAGACTTCTGAGAAAGTGTTTATTTGTCCCCCTCCAGATTTGATTACCTTTTAGAAGGACTGAGCCACCTAGGTGCACCCAGATAGTATTCTTTATTGGCATTTGGCAAGGTGTGAGTGAGTCTATATTTGACAGTTATCATGGACGCTTTCTTTTAGCAGTGTGAAACTTGGGGTATCTAACATAATCCTCAAATCATGTAGCAGACTGAAGAACTTTTTTGTTTCTTTTTTCCCCAAGACTGAGGAACTTTTCAATACAAATTTTAATACCAGACCTTTGTTCAAATTACAGCCTGCAACTGACTAGTTAGCTGTGCGATGCTGGGCATTTGCTTAACTTCTCTGAAGAATAGCAGTTTCTATATCTGAAGATGGGGGTGGTAATTCCCATCTCTTGGGGTTGCTGTGAAGATTAAATGATAGAACCTCAGGCTTACTATACTACCTGACCTAAAATAAGGATTTAATTTATAAATTAACTTTTTTATAAAGGTAAATTAACTTTTTACTAAAGTAAAACTAGATTTCTAACAGTTTGTAGCATGATAAGCAGTTTTACTTTTATTGATGATACATGCATGAAGTTGCCCCTGTAGTTCAACTACAAATGAAAATGATGATGTGAGCATGTAACATTCAGATGTTTTCCATAAGATTATAGAAAATGGGCAATATTGGTTGTACAGTAAGCTATAAGGTCTACAGTTAAAAGATTTAGACATTAAAATTTAATTGTAATTTATTTAGGGTCCCGTTGTGGTATTTTAATGAAAATAATACATATTTTTTACCTTTCTTTACTTTTAGTATCGTCACCCCTGTGAGTAAATTACATTTTCGTGTGTGGAGTCACCAGACACTGAAATCTGATGTTTTGTTGGGAACTGCTGCATTAGATATCTTTGAAACCTTAAAGTCAAACAACATGAAACGTATGTATATAAAAGTAAAAGAAATTGTGCTAGGCTATTTGTTTTTCTATATAAAATTCATGTGAAAAGATATGGAATGACTATGTTCACTATTTGTTTTTAAATTTACTTGGTTATAGTATTAATAAGGAGAAGAATCTTGAACTATTAAAGCATTCTGAGTAACCTTGTTTTAGCCATTCATTTTGACCCAATATTTTTAATAAATTTAATAAATAGGTACTTATTAAAATACAACATGCTCAATTATGGAAAACTAAAAAATATAGAGCAGAGGTGAAGGAAAAATGTAACCCCATTTCAGAGACAAATAGGGTTAATATTTTGGCAGATTTTCTTTTCAAATACTTATTTTTAAAATTTCCTAATTTAAGTGGCTGTGGGTTTTTTTGTGTGTGTATATATAACATATAGATATAATAAGCTTGAAACATGTTTGTTTTGATTAATATCATGATTTTAAAACATAGATATTTTGGGGGCACCTGGGTGGCTCAGTCGTTAAACGTCTGCCTTCGGCTCAGGTCATGATCCCAGGGTCCTGGGATCGAGCCCCGCATTGGGCTCCCTGCTTCGCGGGAAGCCTGCTTCTCCCTCTCCCTGTCTCTCTCACCCTACTTGTGTTCCCTCTCTCACTGTGTCTCTCTTTGTCAAATAAATAAATAAAATCTTTTAAAAAAAATTAAACATAGATATTTTTCTACCCCTTGACTATCTAAAACGTACTTCCTAAATCTCATTTAAGATTTAAGAGATATAATCCATTCTTTTTTTTTTTTTTAAAGTAGGTTCCATGCCCAGCATGGAGCCCATCACAGGGCTTGAATTCAGAACCCTGAGCTTAAGACCTTAGCCGAGATCAAGAGTTGAAAGCTTGACCAACTGAGCAACTCAGGCGCTCCTGAGATATAATCCATTCTTTTTTTTTATAATTTTTTTCTTTTAAAGATTTTATTTATTTATTTGAGAGAGAGAGAATGAGAGAGAACACATGAGAAGGGGATAGGGTCAGAGGGCAAAGCAGACTCCCCGCCGAGCAGGGAGCCCGATGCAGGACTCGATCCAGGGACTCCAGGATCATGACCTGAGCCGAAGGCAGTCGCTTAACCAACTGAGCCACCCAGGCGCCCTAATCCATTCTTAAGTTACATGTTTTCACTCAATAAAATTCAGGCATATGTTGCTGAATAATCCTGCTGGCGTATTTTATGCAAGGATGGAATGAATATAACAAATGAGATGATTGAGCTAGTTAGTTTTTTACATTATGGATATTAAGCATTAGCAAAAATGTTTTGTGTCAAAAGGCCTCAATGAAGTATACTAAAAAATTATAAACACATAAATACTGTTTTTCTGACATTGTTTTTAAGACTTAAGATGACTTAAAGAAAAAAAAGTGACCATTTTGTTCTGTAATTATATTTTTTTACAGTTGAGGAAGTAGTTATGACTTTACAGCTTGTAGGTGACAAAGAGCCAACAGAGACAATAGGAGACTTGTCAGTTTGTCTTGATGGGCTGCAGTTAGAGTCTGAAGTTGTTACCAATGGTGAAACTACAGGTTCAGAAAGTAAGTAATCACTTTTTGTATAGGCTCTTTAATGATTCTTCTTAACAGTAGCCACCAAAGAATGCTGATGTAATTACTGCTATTCTTTTTCATCTTAAAGAAATTATTTCCTTTTTAAAAAGAGACATTGATAATTTTAATCATTTTCCTTTTAGTGCATTGTTTCTGTGAATAAAACATTTTTCTATAAGTTGAAAAGCTAGCCACGTAAAAGTTGCATCAGAGCTGACTGTGTAATGAATTGATTCATAAAGTATTTATTTGGTAGGCCAGTGATGAGAGTTAATGTGGCTTATGATGCCACATCCTCTCCAGTGTCAATGGCAGACATAGTTTGCCTGTAGCAGTGTCTGGTTGAGTTTAAATTTGACTTGAAATCCTGCTTAGTACTTGGTAATCCTATTTAGTACTGTACCAGACTGCCAGTACAAGCTGAAGTCCATTTGCCATCCTTTGCCATTTCTGTAGTTTACATTTATAAAGGTGTCTTTGTGTTACAATAATAACAAAATCAATTCATTATATGTATGCCAATATATCTTACAGTTTATGATTAATAGTTTATGTTAAAGGGAATAATAAACATGAAACATGAACTGTAGTTGAAAGAAGTTTGACACCTGAATTAGTGCCTGTATAGCTAGCATGCTTAATAAAACTACTTAGTGGATTCCTTTTAGATACTTCATCACTTACTAATGTGCTAAGTGTATTTTCACTTGAAATCTACATTTCAAGTGAAACTTAGAGGCCCCAAGACAAAGAGCAGATTAATGGTTTCCTTGATTAGTCTGACGAAGTTTTTGTTTATTTAGAAACTGCATTATTTAGAAACATTTAGTTGTCAGGTGTTGTTATTCTGTTTCTGCTTTGGAAGACTTCCTACTTCTTTAACTTACGACTTTTTTTTTTTTTTTAAGATTTTATTTATTCATTTGAGACAGAGAAATAGAGAAAGAGCATGAGCAGGGGGATAGGGACAGAGGGAGAGAGAGAAGCAGACTCCCTGCCGAGCAGGGAGCCCGATGTGGGGCTTGATCCCAGGACCCCAGGACCGTGACCTGAGCTGAAGGCAGATGCTTAACCATCTGAGCCACCCAGGCGCCCCAACTTAACCTCTTTTTTAATAGCAGGACCGTCAAGATAGTCCCAGTGTATCTTCCAGATTGGTTCTTTGAGGTTAATGAGGGTGGAGAGAAATTTCTGAAATGGTCATACTGTACTACTTCAGAGTTGATGAGTTCATTTTAATTGACTGCCATTCACAGGAACTTTGGTCAAATTTTTCCATAAATCAGAATTCTGGAAGATAATATATAAGTTAAATTTCATTGTTAAATTGTTCTAAACTCAGTATTTATAGCTTCCCAAGTTTTTTACACCCTACAAGTTGAAACTATTACTAATGCATAATATTTAATAATTAACAAATCATGTTAGTCTTCATTTTTCAGAGTAGAATCTAAACTGCATATTTATACTTAAGACTTTACTGTTTATTGCCCACAGAAGTGAACATTTCTGTGTCACCAATTTTCCACTCAGGTAGGAAAATAATTGATAGAATTTAACCTGATATTTTGAAGTAGAAAGAGGTTTTTAACTGGAAAGTCACAGTGGTTGCCAGATAAAATAGCTGCCATTTTTTGAATGCTTGCCATGTGCCAACCACTATGTTGGTGTGTTTACATATACACTCATTTAACCATCATAGATTTGTAAGGCAAAACCTATATTTTGCATATAAGGTAAGTGAGGTTCTGATAATTCAAATAGTAAGTCCAGTATCATACCAACTGCTATGATGCAGAGTCAAGACTGAGACACAAATGTTTATTGATGTTTCCTATTCTTTCCAGTATATTATTGGTTTCACTCTTAAAAACCTAGAAACTTTGAATCAAATCATGAGTTGTAAGCAAACAAAATCCAGTTGAATGCACAAGCATGTGTGGTGGGAACTACACTTGTATTGTTCTTTGGTTCCATTTCTGTAACTTTAACTACAGGCTAGAAATGAAAATTAGAGTTTAGTACGAAAATTGAATTTCTAGCACCTGCAGTTACTTGGTTGGATAAGAACTGGGGGGGATGAGGGAGATTGCTTTTGTATTCCAATAATTTTCTATTGTTAAAGATTTTTAGATGTTTTTGCCCTAAGGATGTTAGTCAGAAGTTTGTTTTTTTGTTTTGTTTTGTTTATTTTTATTTTTATTTTAAGATTTTTTATTTATTTGACGGAGAGAGACACAGCAAGAGAGGGAACACAAGCAGGGGGAGTGGGAGAGGGAGAAGCAGGCTTCCGGCTGAGCAGGGAGCCCGATGCGGGGCTCGATCCCAGGATTCTGGGATCATGGCCTGAGCCGAAGGCAGACGCTTAACGACTGAGCCACCCAGGTGCCCCTGTTTTGTTTTTTTTAAAGAAAGATTTTATTTTTAAGTAATGTCTACACCCAACATGGGGCTTGAACTTACAACCCTGAGATCAAGAATCACATGCTCTATTAACTGACTGAGTCAGCCAGGAGCCTCAGTTAGAAGTTTTTTTGTGGAAGAACACGTAGGATGGTTCCTAGAAGAAATTTGTTCTTGTAGATGTAAATATTTTTGGTTAAGTTTTAAATGATATTTATTTATTTATTTATCTATTTATTTATTTATTTAAAGATTTTATTTATTTATTTGACAGAGAGAGAGACAGCTAGAGAGGGAACACAAGCAGGGGTAGTGGGAGAGGGAGAAGCAGGCTTCCCGCGGAGCAGGGAGCCCGATGCGGGGCTTGATCCCAGGACCCTAGGATCATGACCTGAGCCGAAGGCAGACGCTTAACGACTGAGCCACCCAGGCGCTCTTAAATGATATTTATGAAAAGAAATCACTGTCTGAATTTTAGTATTAAAAGTCACCAAATAATAGCTTGCTGTATATTTAAATATACTGTGAAAGTTGGTTTTCCTGATGGGATAGTATTATCTCTTTGGGTAGTTAGAAATTTTTGGTTCATTCTTTTTTGTGGATAAATTTTCTTTCTTTTCTTTTTTTCTTAGTTTTTCAGATTTTTTTGAAGATTTATTATTTTTTTTTATTTAGCAGGGGAGGAAGGGCAGAGGGAGAGAGAGTCTCAAGCAGACTCCGCACCGACCCCAGAGCCCCGTCTCTCGACCCTGAGATCACAACCTAAGCCAAAACCAAGAGTTGGATGCTTAATCAACTACACCCAGGCACCCCTGGTGGATAAATTTTCTAAAAATGGCAGTTACATAAGTAAACCTTTTTCAAGTGAAACAAAACTTACTCAGCATGTTTGTTTTTTCTTCCCACTTATCTTCAAGCTGTATTTGAAAACTAGAGAACTTTCAATCCCCGCTCCACTTTCCCACCCCCTGCCCTCGCTCAGCAAACAAGTTTAATATGCAAATGAGTGTTAGTTGTAGTTGTTGCATTTTCTTTGATATTCTTTCTTATTTCTCTGGTTTAGAAAATAACTTCATAATTTGCTCTGGTGTTTTCCTCTACTTAAGTACAGAGTTAATAGGTCTTTATGCATCTCTGGGAAGAATCCTTTAGTTAGATAGACTTACTGTTTTAGCACTCAGATCTAAATTAACTCAACAAATTGAGTGTGGGCAGTTGTTCATATCTGCAAGTACTTCCCATTCATCTATTTTTACCTCTTGGGTTGTCATGGTAGATTATTAATTTAACACCTGTCTTCCCAAATATACCCCTGAAAAGTATTACTGTCAAAGACATTATTTTTCCTAAAGACAAATAAAAATCTATTTTACTTCTAAATTCATGATTATAAATAAGGAGCATACTCTTGTAAAGATCTTTATTCTTTACCATGTATACTCTTGATGTATTTAAAATTATTTTAGGGATAGGTTTTTCACACATGCGACCTTTGGTTCTTTTTTTTTTTTTTTAAGATTTTATTTATTTATTTGACAGAGAGAGACACAACGAGAGGGAACACAAGCAGGGGGAGTGGGAGAGGGAACAGCAGGCTTCCTGCTGAGCAGGGAGCCAGATGCAGGGCTCGAACCCAGGACCCTGGGATCATGACCTGAGCCAAAGGCAGACGCTTAACCGACTGAGCCACCCAGGCGCCCTGACCTTTGCTTCTTATTGTGTGTTCCATTCCATTTTGACTTTATCTTACTTTCTTGTGTTAGACTCTAGTTTTTTTTGTGGTTCCTTTTAATTTTAATATAAATAGCGATTTTTATATGAATATATCTATAATGTTTTCTTATCAGTATAATAAATTCTAAGAAACTAGCTTAAATTTTTTGCTTTCCCAAATATTATTTGAAATTACTAGATCTCAGTGGGGTCTGGGCACCAACTAATGATTTTATGGAGGGAAACTTACTTGACTTACCTTTGACTGTTTTTTTATGTATGCTCAGAACATTAATGAGTTTGCCCTCTTCAAGAAGCCAAGAAAACTTTCCACTAGTTCTACTTTAAAATCCAAGTATTGAAACAGCAGAAGAGGGTAATAAAGAGATAAATCTTAGTCTCCTCCCAATCTCCCCTGTGTCTCATTAGTTGAACCCAATGCAAGCCAGAGCCAAAGAAGCCAATTAGTGGTTAATATATGTCCTACAGTTACCCCTGTGGGGCACAGAGCAGGAAAAGAAGGCTGGAGAGTGATGTCCACCCCTATTCTCCCTTGGTCTTTTTTTTTTTTAATGCACAGACAGAGTAGTTTTTTGAAAACATGAGACAGACCTTGTCAGATGCCTGCCCCAAGCTCCCAGTGATTTTCTATAGCACCTTAAAAGTCTATAAGGCCTATTGTGGCCCCACATCCAAAGCTCTTCTACATTGATGGCTTAATCTCTTATTCTCTTATGCAATTTTCTTGAGTGACACCACTCTCCTTGTGGTTTCTTGAACACGCCAGGAACACGCCTGCTTTAGGGCCATTACAGTTTCCTTCTGTCGGCTTGAGCTCTCTTCCTTCAGTATTCCTTGTGATTCACTTGAACGTCACCCTCTCTGCAAGGTCTTTCCCAGCCATCTGTCTAATGTTTCGACAGCCCTCTCATCAAGTCCTGTCTCACTTTTCTCCATAGAAAAATTCTATTTCCTATTCTGTTTCTGCCTTCTATTATATTTTACATTATGTGTAACTTTAATATATTTAGTTTAGTGTGAGCTTCATGAGGATAAGGGTTGTTTTTCTGTTTCCCTGAATGTTTTCCCAGTGTTTAGAAGGGCTGACACAAGTAGATGCTTAATAAATACTTGTTTACCAAATGAATAAAACCAGAAAAGGATACCATCCTTTTCCTAAGTTTTTTCCTATAATAAAATATTTGAAATCCTGAAAAACAAAACCAAAAAATCCAAGTATTAAGGGTATAATATGATCATTGTTGGTTTAGAGTAAGATTTTGCTGTGTTTTTCATCCATTTTTACAATTTACAAAGCACTTCAATTTATATTCTCATATGTAACATGTATATAAAACATCTCATATATAACATATATTCTTGTATTTATTATGTGTGATATATAAACACGTAATAGAGATTATGCACACATGAACTACCACACAGCTTAGAAATGAGAATATTAACATCATTGCATCCACCTGTATTTTCCTCCCTGTAGCATTCCTTATCTTTCCCCTACAGATAATCACTCCTCTGAATTTTGATTTTATCACATCCTTGCTTAAAAAAATTTTTAAAGATTTTTTTATTAAGTAATCTGACTAAGCCAGCCAGGTGCCCCTAAAAATTTTTTTTAATGCATATGCATGTCCCTAAACAGTGTATTACTTTCCCTTTTTTTGAGCTCTATAAAAATAGATTTTGCCTTTTAAGACTTATCCATATTACTGTATCTGTAACTTACTTTCATTGCTGTATAATAATCTATTAGGTGAATATACCACAATTTATCCATTTTTATGTCAAAAGCCATTTGGTTTCTTCCCAGTTTTTTGCCATTATGGACAGTCATAGATTGAATATTTCTGCATTTATACATTTATATGTCTCCTGGTACACAGGTTGAAGAGTCTGTGTAGGGTGTATACTTGGGAATGGAATTGTTGGTACATATTGATATGTGCATTTTCAGCTTTATAGCACTTATTTTTTCTTCAAATATGACTGTTTTTCTTGTGATTCTTTTAATTGAGGTGAAATTTACACAACATACAATTAACCTCATAAAGTATACAATTCAGTGGCATTAGTATATTCATAATGATAGTACCTACCA
The DNA here is from genome assembly GCF_054177405.1 of Leptonychotes weddellii. Taxonomy (NCBI): domain Eukaryota; kingdom Metazoa; phylum Chordata; class Mammalia; order Carnivora; family Phocidae; genus Leptonychotes; species Leptonychotes weddellii. The sequence goes on along the minus strand of NC_138378.1, from coordinate 21,754,385 downwards.
CTTCTAATTTCAAAACTTTGTCATCACCCCAGAAAAATGAACCATTGTCCATTCTATAATCACTTCTCCCCCCCCACCCCCATCACCTGGTAAACACTAATCTGCTTTCTGTTTCTGTGGATTTGCCTATTCTGGGTATATTATAAAGAAGGAATCATACAGTACGTGACCTTTTTTTTTTTTTTTTTATGTTATGTTAATCACCATACATTACATCATTAGTTTTTGATGTAGTGTTCCATGATTCATTGTTTGCATATAGCACCCAGTGCTCCATGCAGAACGTGCCCTCCTTAATACCCATCACCAGGCTAACCCATCCCTCCCCTCTAGAACCCTCAGTTTGTTTCTCAGAGGGTACGTGACCTTTCATGTCTGGATTCTTAGCATGTTGTTTTCGAGGTTTATCCAAGTTGAAGCATGTATCAGTTCTTCCTTTTTTGCAGCTGAGTAGTATATGCCACAGTTTGTTTATCCTTTTTTCCAGTGGTGGACATGTGACTTAAAATTTTCCACCTTTTGCCTTTAATGAGTCATAAATAATGATGCTATAAACATTTGTGTGCAAGTTTCTTTGTGCACATGTTTTCATTTCTCTTGGGTATATTTCTAGGAATGGAATTGCTGGTGCTTGTTTGATAGTTTCTTGTTTTTTGCTTGTTAATTTTCTTTTGATACAGTTTTTTTTATATTCATTTGAAAATTCCAATATATATATATATATATATATATATAAAGAAATTCCAATATCAGAAATCTTTGGGGATATGTTTTTATGTCTCTCCTTCATTGAGGCTTGTTTTCTTATGTTTTTGCTACTCTTTGATTGCCAGTTTATTTTTTATTACTGTCTTTGGGAATCAGTGGCCTAAACTGGGGATTAATTGCCCCAGAGAAAGTTTCTTTAGCTTCTGCTAGTGCCAGGGTATGCTGCATACCTGGGAACACTTCAGCTCCTTTACAGGATCCCAAGCCTTTGTTTCTGATCCATCTCAGAGCTGATAATAGCCATCAGGATAACTTTTTTTTTTTTTTTTTCATATTTGCTTCCTGCACCCTGTTCCAGCTCTAGTATCTGTTCACTTGTTTGTTTGTTTTGCTTTTAAGATTGCTAGGCACTCAGGAAATAGAACAGTGTGTTAAATTGCTTCATCTACCAGCTATTATTTTGTGGCAGGAAAGCCCTTTTGAATAGCTCCCTGAATAGAAGAGATCTTTGTAGATCTTCTTCCAAAGTGTCCTGTGGGTAAAATGTGTGCATTTAGAAATCCCATTTTTTGTTGAGGAAATTTGGAGCAGGAATACTTTAAAAGAACAATACATTTATAAAATGCAAACTTTTAAGTATGGTCATTGTTTCCTTCTTGGACATTCATTGTGTAAGTGTCAGATATTTTGTGTCTTTTAAAAAAACTATTCTCGGGGTGCCTGGGTGGCTCAGTTGTTAAGCGTCTGCCTTCGGCTCAGGTCATGATCCCAGGGTCCTGGGATTGAGCCTGGCATTGGGCTCCTTGCTCGGCGGGAAGCCTGCTTCTCCCTCTCCCACTCCCCCTGCTTGTGTTCCCTCTCTTGCTGTCTCACTCTCTGTCAAATAAATAAATTAAAAAAAAAAAAAATCTTTAAAAAAAACAAAAACAAAACTATTCTCTGGAAACACAGGATTAGGTCTATTTAATTTACGCCATACATTTCATAGTTATGGCTTCACCTCTGTATTGAAGTGAAATAAAAGATTGAACAAAAATGGCCCTTGTCTATACATACTGATGAAATGTAAATTTTGAGAAACAGTAATAGCTAATATTTATGGAGTGCTTATGTGCTGGGCACTGTTCTAAATATTTATGCTTAATCCTCACAACTATTCTATGAAGTAGGTGTCCTTATTCTTCCCATTTTATATGTGAGGTAAAAGGCACAGGAAAATCAAGTGTACTTTTCTAAGGTCGTGAAGTTAGTACATGATGAAGCTACGATACAGACCAGGCAGTCTGGCCTCAAAGTCCTTGTGATTAAACACTATGCCTCTGTGTAATAAAAGAAGTTTAGAAGTGGCACTTATTGGTAGATTTAAATAGAATATTCCAAATGATTTTCTTAATTTTTGAGAAAAGTGGGATACTAAATGACTGATTGTAGTAACTAATGCTGTATATTTTTATTTCCTTTTCTGATTTCATTTGTCTCATCAGCTATTGTAGGTGAATATATTCTATATAAAAATAATTCTTGTAAAACTGAAATGTGCCCTTTTTAGCTAAAGTGCATTTCATTGTACCATGTTTTTAAAACCGTTTTTAACAGCTTTATTGAAGTGTATTTTATATTTCATAAAATGCATTCATTGCAAGTCTACAATTTAATGATTTTTAGTAATTTAACTGAGTGGTCCAGCCATTACTGTAAATCAGGATTAGAACGTTTTCATCCCCCTGGTAAGATCCCTCTTAACTTATTTACACAAAATTCTGTTCTTACCTCTAACCCCATGCAACCACTAATCTATTTTATCTCCAAAAATTTGTTTTTTCCTGGATATTTTGTTACCATACCATTTTGTTGTATGGTAAAAAATAGTAAAATACTATTGACTGTATTTCCTTATGCTGTATCTTTTATGCCCCCACTTTTTTTAATGTAATATTTCTAGACAAGATGTTATACCTGCCAACCTTGCTGAGGCGGTATAGTGTAGTGGTGATTCAACATTTTTTAAATGAACTAATCCATTAATTATGCTTTGGAGCAATAATAGTGATGATTTTACTGTTTAAAACTATGACTGTATTTAGGGACTATTCTTTAACTACATTGATGTAGACTGTTAAGCTTGAATTCTTGTTTCTGCATTTTATAGTTTTTCCTTCTCTGCTTACTATTTTTGCTGCGATCACTATGCCTACTCTTTATTACTTTTATAGTGCACAGTCCCTTACTGAATCCTCAGAATATTTTCCATGAATAAAATTGGAAGAAAGTGTGAAATTTGTGACATTAATTTGCCACTTTGAAATTAATTGGTGCCTTTCCCATTCTTGAAGTTGTTTGCCAGGCCCTTGCATAAGAGAGATGTTACTAGTTTTTTTATTTTCACAATCTGTTTTATCCATCATCCTGATGGTAATCAGAATTTTTTGTGAGATACTTGGAATATAAAAGATGGCTGAAGTATTAGATTTGAATTAGAATCAAGCAAACATATATTTCAAAAGGCAGAAGTAGGACATGAGTAATAGTACCTTCACTAATTAACCTCTCTTACACATAATCAGCATTGACACAACATTTTGGTAAAACTTTTCTAATTTCAGTCACATGAACATTTATCACATTTTCCTTTTAAATATCATGTTGAAATTTTCTTTTTATCATGTTGAAATTTAAGTTATAGTATGTTCTACAAGATTTAATGAAAGGCTTTGCATGTTTAGGAAGAAGGTGAAAACCACTTTTTGAATTTCATTTTCTGTGTAAATTTTATTGATGTTAAAGGTGCTTCACAGAATGATGATGGCTCCAGACCCAAGGATGAAACAAGGTAAGAGTTCACTTGTTGCTTTACCACAGAATATAAGAAGAGACAAGGGAGAACGAATATTAATTGTAGTCAAAATTTTAGTTTGACTAAAACAAAAGTTCAGACTGTTATAAAAATAAACAAGGGTCAAAAAATTCAAAGCTCAGGGGCTCTTGGCTGGCTGAATGGCTGGAGTATGCAACTCTTTTTTTTTTTTTTTTTAAAGATTTTATTTATTTATTTGACAGAGAGAGACACAGTGAGAGAGGGAACACAAGCAGAGGGGAGTGAGGGAGGGAGAAGCAGGCTTCCCACCGAGCAGGGAGCCCGATGCGGGGCTTGATCCCAGGACCCTGGGACCATGACCTGAGCCAAAGGCAGACGCCCAACGACTGAGCCACCCAGGCGCCCCTGGAGTATGCAACTCTTGATCTCAGGGTTGTGAGTTTGAGCCCCACATTAGGTGTAGAGATTAGTTAAAAAAATAAATAAATAACGTCTTTTAAAAAAAATTCAGGGCTCAGGGTAAGAAAGGAAATATCTGAATGTTTCAGGACTCTTAACTCATCTGATTGCAGTTCTCCAGAGTAGGCCAGGGATACCTGAATTGCTAGTATTTCCTTCAGCTTGTAGAAAGTGAATATATTGGCACTTTTCCAATAGCAGGGAGTTCAGAATCCTAGGGCCATCACTGGACTGTTAAATTTTTTTTCTAGGAAAGCTGGGATATAAGCTTTTGGTATATGGGAAGGTCGTCATGATCTATGGTATCTTTTGGGCCTTTGTTAGAAGGAGCAGAGATTTGTACCAGCTGTTCACTATTACCCTAGATTCAGCACATTTTTTTTTTAAGATTTTATTTATTTGAGAGAGAGAGCTAGCATGAGTGGGGGGTGTGGGGGGAGGGAAGGAGGGGTACAGGGCAGATGCAAGCAGACGCCCCACTGAATATGGAGCCTGATGATGCGGGCTCAATCCCAGGACCAAAAGATCATGACCTGAGCCCAAGGCAGACATTTAACCAACTGAGCCACCCAGGCGCCCCAGCACTTTTTTTTTTTAAGTTTATTTACTTATTTTTTTTTAGTAATCTCTGTACCCAATATGGGGCTCAAACTCATGATGCCCAGATTAAGAGTCAAATGCTCTTCTGACTGAGCCAGCCAGGTGCCAGTAGATTCAGTACTTTCATGTACCTATCTGCCTTGAGGTCTGGGGCCTGAAAAAGGTTGAATGCCTTGGGTTGTGTTAACTGACTTAAACTTTTATTTTAAAATTTTTTTCAAAGATTATTTGAGAGAGAGAGAGAAAATCTTAAGCAGACTCCCAGCTGAGCACAGAGCCTGACGCAGGGCTTCATCCTAGGACCCTGAGATCATGATCTGAGCCAAAATCAAGAGTCGGCCCAGCCACTTAATGGACTGAGCCACCCAGGTGCCCCCTGACTTAAACTTTTAAGTGTTTAGTAGTTATCCTAGAAGCTGATTATCAGAGATAAACTTAGGAAAGGAAATGCTTCTAGTCTTAAAGCAGTAAGTAATGTATCTTAAAGAGTTACAAAATCCCATTGAATTCTTTGTTTTTCCGAAACTGAGTAAGCAGTGAGTAGGAAGATGATGAACCACAGAAGTCGTGATCAGAGGAGAAGAATAGAAAAGCAGTATCACAGAACATAAGGGAAAATATCCCAAGAGATGAGGTATTAGAGCATCAAGTGTTGCAGGAGAGAAGAGGTGGAGCAAGTAGAACAAAATGTTGATGGTTGTTGAAGCTGAGTTGATAGGGAGTTTGTTGTACTAGGTCTGTCTACTTTTGTGATGTATGGAAAATTTCATAATAAAAAGTTAAAGGAAAAGACAACTCAGCAAGATCTTTGGGGAAATTAAAGTATATGAAACTATTGTCTTTTATCTAATAGAGATCTACCTTCAGAGTCACTCCTGCGACAAAGACTCATCTCTCATACTAATCTCACAAGAGGTGAAATATTAAGAACTAGTAACATCTTGTTCAGGGATTAGTAACTGCTTTATTTATTTATATATTTCTTTTAAGGGAGAAGGGTGGGAGGAACTGAGGGAGAGAGAGAATTTTAAGCAGACTCCATGCCCAGTGTGGAGCCCAGCAATGCAGGGCTCAATCTCAGAACCCTGAGATCATGACCTGAGCTGAAATCAAGAGTCTGACGCGTAACCAGCTGAACCCAGGCACCCCAATAATAACTGCTTTTCTTGCTCAGTGTGATTAAAAAGCAATAGAAAAGGTTTTTAAAATTATATAAATATCTCTGTAGACTGGAAGACAACATAAGCCTTTTGTGCCTCTTTATAGTTATATGTTTAATAGAAGTTTTTTGAATTCCTGAAAATTTCTGCATAATAATGTTTTAATGTTTGTTTGCATTCATAAGTTGAGAACTCTTTTGCATAATAAATCCTTATTTTCCATTAGTGAGAATGTGATAGAATTTTGTATGCTTCTTGAAAGGTTAAGTCATTTTGTTTCTTTTTTTGCAAGTATCTTTTTTTTTTAAATTTTTTAAGTAATCTTTACACCCAATGTGGGGCTCAGATTTACAACCCGGAGATCAAGAGTCACTTGCTCTACTAACTGAGCCAGCCAGGTGCCCCTACAAATCTCATTCTTAAAATACTTTATGAAACTACTCTAGACAACTATAAATTTCTTGCAAAGGCGTACCTAGAGCCTAGCTTCATGCCATTTATTTAATCAGTGCTTTACATCTTCCCAAGTGAATCACTGTCATAAATAATCTGAGGAATAGTATCTTATAGGTTTTTGAGATTGCCAGACTAATCTTTGAGCCTGTCTTTTGTGTTAAGCATGAATTCCTTTGCATTAGCTTTTATTCCAGAGAGCATACCTCCGAGGTGATGGGTTTGAAAAGCATTTTGTAAATTGTCAAATATTTTTGAATGTTACTCCACAATAATCATGGCCACGACTGGCTTTTCCCCTTTGCTTTTATTTGCAAACTTCTTAACTATAAGATTAAAAAGCAGGGCAATATATATACCCAGTGGACAAGGGCTTTGTGCCCCTCTCCTCCAATTCATTGCCCCAGTTATCATTTAGGAAGATGACTAAACAACCTTAGGTTATTTTACTTTTTTGTACTAATTCAGGCACTGTGTATATTGTGAATATAGTGTTGTTAGTCTGCTTTTCTCTGTAACATGTCTGGATGTTTTATGTTTCTCAGTGTTGTCTTCTATCATTTTTATGAAGTTCAAGATGATCAGTGCCTAGTATTCAAGATTTTGTTATTAGAAGTACCTTCCTGACTGTTATGACCTTATTGTATTAGCATCTTGGTTCTCCAGGGTTCTTTATCCTGTCCATAAACATCCAGGCTTATGTGTAAGTTAGATATATACATATGATGAGATAAGGAGAGGTTTGTAAGATTGTGGAGCAGAGGAACAAAGCCATAGTAAAGCACATACTTTGTAACTAATTCCTTTTAAAAGACAGTTGGTGGTGGTAAGTTCACACTGACAATTCTGTATACCGTATAGGTTTCCATGTTGGTTTTCAAAATCCATTTCAGGTTTTAGTTTCATATACCCACTTATTAAAGGAACTGAAATAAACCACCAGTGCAATTTAGTGTGGCTGTGTTTCTCACACTTCCGAGTGCATCAGAATCACCTGGGAGACTTGTTCAACCACAGATTGTGTCTTATCTCCAGTTTCCAATTTGCTCTGTCTAGGTTTGGGCTCAAGATTTGTGCTCATTTTTCCAGTTGATGCTGATGATGTTAGACCAGGCCATATACTTTGAGAACCACTATGGTTAGACATAGAGCTATTTCTTAGATTACAACAAAATATTATGGGAAATTTTTTGTTATGTAACGAAGTCTATTTCTTGAAAATCCTGCCTTGCAGAATTGTCATTCTGCCTTAATCTCATACTCTTTTACTTTAGAACTAGTTTGAATCTTGTTTCTTTTGTTGAACTTTAAAAATTTTTGTTTATTATAAGAAAATAATGCATGATGGTTTTATTTTTTTATTTTTTTAAAGATTTTATTTATTTATTTGACAGAGAGAGAGCACAAGTAGGCAGAGCGGCAGGCAGAGGGAGAGGGAGAAGCAGGCTCTCTGCTGAGCAGGGAGCCTGATGTGGGGCTCAATCCCAGGACCCTGGGATCATGACCCGAGCTGAAGGCAGTCGCCCAACCGACTGAGCCGCCCAGGCGCCCAGTGCATGATGGTTTTAAAAAAATGTTTATTATCAGTATATAAAACTTTTAAAAGCTTCATGAAAGAAATGGCATTTGACGTAAGACCATAAAGCATAATTATAATTTGGCTTTGCATGCTTTGGGGAATTGGAGAGGGGAAGGCGTTCTAGGTGGAAGGAAGAAAAACAGTTATGGAGAGGGGGAACAACACAGGGTGTTTTGTTGGAAATCTTCAGTCACAGCATGCATAAATAGCTAAAAATAGAGTAATTGAAAGGGAAGCTGGCAGGTGGTGAATTTGAGAGTAGCATCAACCAGTTAGTCTTTATTGCCTCTTATATGTCAGGCCGTATGTTGAGCATGTTTCCTGTCATTTCAATGAATCTTGAACATTTTTATGAAGTAGGTAGGTATGTATCATTTTTATGGGTGATCAGAAAACTGAGGCTTAGAAAGGGAAAGGAACTTACCTGAGTTAATGTTGTGGTAGCATAGTTGAACCTGGGATTGCCTGACCTTCAGAGCCTCAATTCATAATTGTTATGCTTTACTGTGACCTAAAGTGGGACTTTTTTTTTTTTTTTTAAATCACGTAAGTGCTTAGCCCTCAATAAATGTTAGTTATTTTTTTTTTAAAGATTTTATTTATTTATTTGAGAGAGAGAGAACACGTGAGAGGGGATAGGGTCAGAGGACGAAGCAGACTCCCTGCCGAGCAGGGAGCCCGATGCGGGACTCGATCCAGGGACTCCAGGATCATGACCTGAGCCGAAGGCAGTCGCTTAACCAACTGAGCCACCCAGGCGCCCAATGTTAGTTATTTTTAATGTTACATAGGTTGGGGCCAGATGGAGATTTTGGTTTATAAATACAGACATACTTCATTTTGTTGTGCTTTGCAAATATTTTGTTTTTCACAAATTGAAGGGTTGTGGCAACCTTGCAGCGAGCAAATCTATCAGCACCGTTATTTTTAACAGCATTCACTCACTTGTGTCACTCACATTTTGGTAATTCTTGCACTATTTCAGACTTTTTCGTTATTATATTTGTAGTGGTGATCTGGGATCAGTGATCTTTGATGTTACAATTATAATTGTTTTGGGGTACCACAGACTGTGCCCATATAAGATGGTGAACTTAACTGATAAATGTTGTGTGTGTGTTGACTGCTCCACTGACAGGCTTTTCCCTCTCTCTCTCCCTCTCTTTGGGCCTCCTTATTCCTGGAGTTATGACAGTTAGGCCAGTTAATAACCCTACAGTGGCCTCTAAGTACTCAAGTGAAAGGAAGAATTGCATGTCTCTCACTTTAAATCAAAAACTAGAAATGATTAAGCTTAGCGAGGAAGGCATTTTGAAAGCAAAGATAGGCCAGAAGCTAGGGCTCTTGCACCAGATAGTCAAGTTGTGAGTGCAAAGGAAAAGTTCTTGAAGGAAATTAAAAGTGCTATTTCAGTGAACACACAAATGATAAGAAAGCAAAACAGCCTTATTGTTGATATGGAGAACATTTTAGTAGTCTGGATAGAAGATCAAACCAGCTACAACATTCCCTTAAGCCAAAGCTTAATTCAGAGCAAGGCCCTAACTCTCTTCAAGTCTATGAAGGCTGAGAGAAGTGAGGAAGCTGCAGAAGAAAAGTTTGAAGTGAGTGGTGGTTGGTTCATAAGGTTTAAGGAAAGGAGCCATATCCATCATCATAAAAGTACAAAGTGAAGCAGCAAGTGCTGATGTAGAAGCCGCAGCAAGTTATCCAGAAAATCTGACTAATTCATGAAAGTGGCTACACTAAACAACAGATTTTCAATATAGACGAAACAGCCTTATATTGGAAGAAAATGCCAACTAAGACTGTCATAGCTGGAAGGAAGTTAGTGCCTGGCTTCAGAGCTTCAAAGGGCAGGCTGACTCTCTTGCTAGGGGCTAATGCAGCTGGTGACTTTAAGTTGAAGGCAGTGCTCATTGGCCATTCCAAAAATCCTAGGGCCCTTAAGAATTAATGATAAATTTACTTTGCCTGTGCTCTATAAACAACAACAAAACCTGGATGACAGTGCATCTGTTTACAAGGTTTTTTGAATATTTAAAGCCCACTCTTGAGACCTACTGCTCAGAAAATAGATTCCTTGCAAATGTTACTGCTCATTGGCAATGCACCTGTCACCCAAGAGCTCTAATGGAGATATACAACAAGATTAATGTTTCCATGCCTGCTAACACAGCATCCATTCTGTAGCCCATGGATCCAGGAGTAATTTTGACTTCTCAGGTTTTATTATTTAAGAAATAATTTCTTTTTTTTTTTAAGATTTATTTCAGAGAGAGAGAGAGTGCACACGAACGGGAGGGGCAGAGAGAGTGGGGAAAGAATCTCAAGCAGACTCCACGCTGAGCATGGAGCCCAATGGGGGGTTCTGTTTCATGAACATGAGATCACAACCTGAGCTGAAACCAAGAGTCAGATGTTTAACCTACCTTGCAACCCAGGCATCCCAAGAAATACATTTCTTAATGTATTTCTTAATGACTGCTGTAGATAGTGATTTCTCTGATGGATCTGGGCAACATAAATTGATAACCTCTGGACAGGATTAAACATTCAAATGCCATTAGAAACATTTGTGATTCATGGGAGGTCACAATATCAACATTAACAGAAGTTTGAAAAAAATTGATTCCAATCCTCATGGATGACTTTGAGGGGTTTGAGACTTCAGTGGAGGAAGTAATTGCAAACGTGGTGGAAATAGCAAGAGAGCTAGAATTAGAATCAGAGCCTGAAGATGTGACTGAATTGCTGCAATCTCATGATAAAACTTAAATAGACGAGGAGTTTTTCTTATGGATGAGTAAAGAAAGGGGGTTTCTTGAGATCGAATCCACTCCTGGTAAAGATGCTGTGCAGATTGTTGAAATGACAACAAAAGATGTAGAATATTACATAAACTTAGTTGATAAAACAGTGGCATGGTTTTAGAGGATTGATTCCAATTTTGAAAGAAGTTCTACTTTGGTAAAATGGTATCAAACAGCATTGCTACAGAGAAATCATTTGTGAAAGGAAGGATCATTTGTTCTAGCAAACTTCATTGTTGTGTTAAGAAATTGCCACAGCCAAATAGGGGGAAAGAGTTAAAAATGAAACAGGACAAAACCAGAGAGGGAGACAAACCGTAAGAGACTCTTCATCTCAGGAAACAGAGGGTTGCTGGAATGGAGGGGTGTGGTAGGGATGGGGTGGCTGGGTGATGGACATTGGGGAGGGTATGTGTTGTGGGGAGTGCTGTGTATTGTGTAAGACTAATAAATCACAGACCTGTACCCCTGAAACAAATAATACATTATATGTTAATAATAAAAAAAAAAAAAGAAAGAAATTGGCATAGCCACCCCAACCTTCAGGAACCACCACACTGATCAGTCAGCAGCTATCAGCATCAAGGCAAGACCCTCCAACCAGCAGAAAGATTAAGACTTTAATCACTTTCAGGGTGGATGATGGTTAGCATTTTTTAGCAACAAAGTATTTTTACATTAAGGTAAGTACATTGTTTTTTGAGACATAATACTGTTGCACATGTAATAGACTATAGTATAGTGTAAACATATATGCACTGAGAAACAAAAAAAATTGACTTTAATACTTGCCTATTGTAGTATTGGAATACTGGAGTATCTGGAACCAGTATTGTTGAGATATACCTGTATAGGCTCATGGAATCTTTCTGTGGAGAGGAAAGTCTCTAAAAATATTTGAACTCCATTTGAAAAATTACTTTATTTGATAATCATGTATAGTTTGGATTATATGGTGGTGAGTGAAGATGGGAAGACCTAGGCAGGAAGTAGTTACAGTAATCCAGTAAGAGAGGAGGAGGGTTAGAACTGGGGCACTGATGTTGGAAGAGGAGAGAGAGAATGTAGAAGTGAAATCAGTGAGACTTTACTCAGTGTCAGGAGGTACAGGAGAGAAGAAAAGTCGAGTTTCCGTGAAGATAGCAATACCACTCATAGAACCAGAACATGGGAGGAACAGTAGCTTTAGAATTGGAGAGTTATTCTAGATCTCCTGCATTTAGTTGATAATTTGGTACCAGAGGATGAGAATGAGACAAAGATGAGCGATTCTGATTTGGGAATCATTTCAGAGATGATCTTTGAAATCATGGAATTTGAGACTCTAGGGGAAAATTCCTGGAAAAGGAAAGGAAGACAAGAACAGAACCATAGGAACCTGTATTTAGTGAATGGAAAGAAGACAAACTGAAGAAGAGATGGTAAGAAGTGAGAGTAAAAGATTAGAAAAGCACTGTCCCAGAAGTTAAGAGAAATGTTTTTATTTATTTTTAAGATTTTATTTGAGACACAGAGTGCGAGAGAGCATTAGCAGGGGGAGCGGCAGAGGGAGAGGGAGAAGCAGGCTCCTCACTGAGCAGGGAACCCGACTTGGGGCTCGATCCCAGGACCCTGAGATCATGACCTGAGCCGAAGGCAGACACTTAACTGACTGCGCCAGCCAGGTGCCCCTTATTTATCGTTTTTCATACTGTTAAATATCTGTCATTTGCCTTTTAATTCAATATTTTAAAATATACAGAAGAGTTTTAGATTTCTATATAATTAAATTTATTTAGAAATAAGTTCACTATTCACATTTTCTTCTAAAGATTTCATAGTTTCATTTTTTTTAAATCAACTTTATTATTATTTTTTAAAGATTTTATTTATTTGACAGAGGGAGACACAGCGAGAGAGGGAACACAAGCAGAGGGAGTGGGTGAGGGAGAAGCAGGCTTCCCGCGGAGCAGGGAGCCCGATGTGGGGGTTGATCCCAGGATCCTGGGATCATCACCTGAGCCGAAGGCAGATGCTTAACAACTGAGCCACCAAGGCGCCCCTTGAAATCAATTTTAAAATCAACTGGAATCTACTTTGATCTTGGAACAAGCTGATGCTCTAACCTGACTTTCCCCCCCCCACACACAGCCAGTTTTCCCTGGCTTAGTTAGTTAGTCTAGGACCTCATTCTCTTCTACAGTATTTGACAGCATTAAATGCTCTCATCTTTTAAAATAAATATTTTTCTTGGGGTGCCTGGGTGGCTCCCTGCTCAGCAGAGAGTCTGCTTCTCCCTCTCCCTCTGCCCCTCACCCCCACTCGTGCTCTCTCTCTCTCAAATAAATAAATAAAATATTTTTAAAAAGATAAATTAGTATCCTCAGATTGTAAAAAGATCTTGCAAATAATAAGGAAAACTGTTCTCTTAAAACAAAAATTTACAGATGATATATACAGTTCATGGAAGAAGAAACTCAGATGGCTTGTAAATGAAATATTGTTGAACGTTAACATTTTTATTTACCAAATTAGCAAATACTTAAAAATATTTACATACTTGATGGTGAAATGGGCATTTTCATAACTAACTGATAGGAAAATTACCTTTGAAAATATTTTTTAAAAAATTTAGCAGTCAGTATTTCAGCCTTCAAAATATTTGCATACTTTAACCCAGGTATTCTATTCTGGCAGTCTGTCTGTAGGAAATAGAAACCCACCTCCCACTACCACCACCAAAAGAAAAGAAAAATGTTTGAATGATGACATGTCTATACATTGGAGTATTCTGTAGTCATTAGATATTATAAAAGGTTTTGAGTAATTTGGGGGAAGTGTGCAGTATATAATGAATAACAAAACAAACACAAATTTGCTCAAGATATGAAACATTTAACACTCACATACACAGCCAATGAAATAGGATTGGCAAGAAATGGGAGTCCATGTCTTAGTGGTAATGATCTCCAGAATGTAGGACGGAAGGTGATTTTTATGATTAGAAGTTATTTTTCACTTTGAAAGAGTGAATGTCTTTGGAAAATTAAAATTACTAAATACATTAATTGCATAAATACAAAAAATCATAAGGAACAGAATGAACAAACAGTTTTGGGGTGGCACCTGGTTGGCTCAGTTGGTAGAGCATGTGACTCTTGATCTTGAGGTCATGAGTTCGAGCCCCACATTGGGTGTAGAGATTAAATTAAAAAGAAAAAGAACAGCTCTGAAGAGCAGTTAGGATTGAGGAAGTGTTTTAGGTTGAGGGGTTTGATTATATTTGTGAAGGGAGAGGAAAGATCTGGAAGAAGGAAGATGATGGAAGATACAAGAAAGGTGTTAAATGATGATGGAAAGTCCTAGAGGATATAGGCTGAAATCAAGGACACACAGACAAATTAGCCTTGAATGAGTGAAGAAATTTCTATTTCCCCCAAAAAACGGAAACAAAGAAATGAAAATGATTAGTGGCACAGAGAATTTTTTTACGATTGATTAATTTTTTTTTATTTATTATTTTTTAACAGAAGTTTATTCTTTTTTTTTTTTTTAAAGATTTTATTTATTTGACAGACAGTGAGAGAGGGAACACAAGCAGGGGGAGTGGGAGAGGGAGAAGCAGGCTTCCCGCCAAGCAGGGAGCCCGGTGCGGGGCTCGATCCCAGGACTCTGGGATCATGACCTGAGCCAAAGGCAGACGCTTAACGACTGAGCCACCCAGGCGCCCCAACAGAAGTTTATTCTTAAATGTACAGCAGGATCTAAGACAAGACTTATTCTAGCTATAGTTGACAATAGATACTACAACAGATAGGGAATCCAGATGTTTAAACAGGAGTGGAATTAGGAACACCATTGTCTCAGGCACAAGAAACAGCTTACTTTTTGCCAGATTTCTTTCTTTTTTTTTTAAGGTTTTATTTATTTATTTGACAGAAACACAGCTAGAGAGGGAACACAAGCAGGGGGAGTGGGAGAGGGAGAAGCAGACTCCCCACGGAGCAGGGATCCCAATGTGGGGCTTGATCCCAGGACTCTGGGATCATGACTTGAGCCGAAGGCAGACGCTTAACGACTGAGCCACCCAGGCGCCCCTTGCCAGATTTCTTAATTCCATCTATGGCCAGGGGGCCCTTCCCCGCAGCCATTGCTTTTAGCTCCTTGAGTTTTTCTGCCCCTCATCTGTTTCTGCTTGAGTGCCTTATCTTCCTCATCCATCTCGGCCTGCTTCAGGGGCTTCTGCCATCTTTGTGGCCAGACATGGCACCTGCTGCCACTTCAGAATAGAGAAGTTTTAAGGTAGATGAGACAGTTGAAGGATAGCAGATAATCATCATGTTAGGGAAGAGGCAACATCAGGGACATCTACAGATTGGGAAAGTGGTCAAGAGTAGATTAGATAGGTAGAAAATGATTGATTTCCAAGCAGTGTGGGTAGTCCAGTTGAAGTTGTTAAATAAGGTCATCTGTAGCACTTGTTGCCTCAATCTCTAAAACGAGCAAGCTTTAGGAAACTGATGTCTGCCAGGATAAGAAGATGGAGACTCAAGAAACAATTTTAATTTTTATCTTTTGCATAGGTCTTTTTAATTGTATAGCACCTAGTAAAAGTCCTTTGCCCTACCAGATTACTATTATTTTTTTTTATTACTGTTAATTTTAACATCAGTACACCAATCCCAGTGAATCCATGGTGTTAAGTTGTCATAGTCCTCTGTTATTTCTAATTGTTTAGCTCCCGGGAGATTTGAGCTGTGATTTTTCTTTTTAACAGGAAAAAAAGTGCTCACCTCGGCAGCACATACATTAACAGGGGGGAAGAAAAGACTGTATCTTGTAGACATTGGAAAAGAAAACCTCTGGACTTTTCCTTACAGTGGAAAATTTATAAGGACCTTTTATATAACAGACTGCCCCTTTAATTTGGTACTTTTTTTTTTTTTACTAGTTTATTTTATTTACTCTGCTAAATAGCACCTGATTTTGCCAGTGGAACATCATCATTACTTTTAGACCCCAGAGAATAGTAGTAGAAAAAGTAAATGAAGGATTAGTTGTAGTGGAAAGATTGCTTGGGGCTGGGGGATGTAGGGCAATAGTGAAGGAATTAAAGACACTAGGGGAAGTAGTAGCCTATGGTGGAGCCCAAGTGGGACTTGAAGGAAGCTGATGGACTATGAAGATAGAGGGTGTTAAAGGTCATGATGGGAGTGAATCACAGATAAAGTAGGAGGCAGCAGAAGGAGTAGAAGGCTATATGTAGGTAGAGAGATTTGAAAATTTAAAGACCTAGGAAGCAGGAGCAATTCTAAGCATCAGGGAAATTTAAGGAGCCATCATATTACCCAGGTTGTAGGATAACAATGTTGAGAAACGGAGGCCAGGTTGTTAGAAGGGTAAACAGCATGGATGTTGAAATCTCCCAAGATTTTAATCCTCAAGAGAACATAGCATTTTTGGAGTCCAATTTTTGCTGCACCTTTGTAATAACAGATTTATCTCATGCCCTGAATGTTCCTCCTTACTCAAATATTCTTAAAACTTGACTAGCACTAGGTGCAAAGAGATTAAGTAACTGGGGCGCCTGGGTGGCTCAGTCTGTTAAACATCCGACTCTTGATTTCGGCTCAGGTCATGATCTCAGGGTTGTGAGATAGAGCCCAGTGATGGGCTTCTTGCTGGGCATGGAGCCTGTTTAAGATTCTCTCTCCCGGGGCGCCTGAGTGGCTCAGTTGGTTAAGCGGCTGCCTTCGGCTCAGGTCATGATCCTGGAGTCCCGGGATAGAGTCCCGCATCGGGCTCCCTGCTCGGCAGGGAGTCTGCTTCTCCCTCTGACCCTCCCGACCCTCCCCCCTCTCATGCTCTCTCTCTGTCTCTCTCTCTCTCAAATAAATAAAAAAAAAATCTTTAAAAAAAAAAAAAGATTCTCTCTCCCTCGCTCTCTGCCCCACCCCCACTCTCCCTCTCTTAAAAAAAAAAAATTAAGTGACTTTTCTTTGGTCATCTAACTTAGCAGAGTCAGAGCTAGAAACCTCAATTTCCTACTTTTGGTCCATTCTATCATTTGTTGTCTATCTTTTAAAAAAAAAATTACTTCTTAAAAACATTAAGAACTGGGGCGCCTGGGTGGCTCAGTCGTTAAGCTTTTGCCTTCGGCTCAGGTCATGATCCCAGGGTCCTGGGATCGAGCCCCACATCGGGCTCCCTGCTCCGCGGGAAGCCTGCTTCTCCCACTCCCCTGCTTGTGTTCCCTCTCTCGCTGTGTCTCTCTCTGTCAAATAAATAAATAAAATCTTTTTATTTATTCATTTGACAGAGAGAGAGACAGCGAGAGCAGGAAC